>NW_026780320.1:347500-684479 GCF_030144855.1 Hypanus sabinus | reverse complement strand
AAGCTCTTATTCTGGGTAAACTTAAACTTATGAGTTAAAGCAAACTCATCTGCTAATCTAGCAGACTCCTGCAAAGTGGCAGCATCCTTTTCATCTAAATATGTTTTTATGTCATCAGGGACACACTTTTTGAATTCTTCAATTAAAACTAACTCTTTCAAGCTATTAAAAATCATCATTTATTTATCATCATCATATATATCATCATATATGTGCACCAGCGATCAAAACACACAGACTTCTCATAAGCAAATTAGATACGTCCGGTTCACAGATTTCCACAAATTTCTAAACTTTTGCCTGTATGATTCTGGGACCAACTCATAAGCTTTGAGCACAGCCTGTTTCACTATGTCACAATCAGCTGCTTCATCAACTGTCAAAGCAGAATAGGCTTGCTAAGCCTCCCCCTTTGTAAGAGAACCAACCCTCTTTTGGCCACTTTAAATTCTAAGCAACCTTCTCAAAATGCTGGAAGTATTCATCAACCTCTTTCTCATCAAATGGAGGTACCAATTTAATTTCCTGACTGGCCTCAAACTCATCACCAGAGTCTAACGCTAGACCCCTTTGCTGCAACCACTGTATCTTTTCCAGCTCGAATAGCCTCTGTCTTTCTGCTTCCTCCCTATTTTTCTGCCTCCTCTCTGTTTTTCTGCCTCTATAGCCTCAAACTGCCCCTGCCTTTCTGCAGCCTTCATCTTTAATTTTTCTCACTTGTACTGGAGCTCAAGCTCACGAGGTTTACTTTCAGGAAACACCTCCAACTCTTCCACTTTAAACACACTCTCAGAAACATAATGTTCAACTGTTACCCTCTGCAACTGTGCCCTCCTCATTGTCAATTTCAACATAACAAATTTTAACCTTCTAACAAGACTCAACAACTCGATCCGTCTGGCATCCTCTAATGCCTCAGAGGTTGCTGCTTCCAAACAATAATCAGCATCCACTGCTGATTTTCCACACACAAATAAATCAAAAGGGACTTCCCCAATGAAATCGATAATTAATGACTACGCCCTCATAGCTGTTCATATCCCAGATGCAGGCCCCAATTTTGTTATGAATCGTAATGCTTTAGAAACGAATCAGCACAAATAGACTACACCTGGAACAACACACACAAAATATTGGTGGAACACAGCAGGCCAGGCAGCATCTATAAGGAGAAGCACAGTCGACGTTTCAGGCCGAGACCCTTCATCAGGACTGCCTGAGACTGCCTGACGAAGGTTCGCGGCCTGAAACGTTGACAGTGCTTCTCCTAATAGATGCTGCCTGGCCTGCTGTGTTCCACCAGCATTTTGTATGTGTTTGAATTTCCAGCATCTGCAGATTTCCTCGTGGAGACTACACCAGGAGTCTGTTTTTGATCGTAAAACTATCTTTATTAGAATCTACTTATAATATAGTAACTTAAGCAAGATAAACAAAAGTTAACAGTGTTATGTGTATATATGTGTGTAAATATAAATCCGAAACTATTGAGCTCGGGGGAAACAAGGCTTGGAGTCTTCAGATGGTAAATTATGAAAGTTCAGTTCAACCACGGAATATCTGATGAGAGAGATATTTGTAATCCAGGGTAAATGTCGATAGAAGGCAATTATGTCGAATTCCGCAGGTTCCATGGTGGTAAAACAAGAGAACAGTCACTGTAGATTTTATCTGTCATCCTTCCAAATCCACATACTAATTATCACCCAAAGTGACTTGTCACAAGGCATATCGTCTTCAAGTGAATTACCACACCACACCCAGGCAAGGGGTAACACATCAGTGGTCTTCACAGGATACCCCAAATCAGATCCACTCCTATGGATCAAACGAGGTGACAACCACACAGACGATGTATGATGAATCGATAATTAACCCACACTTGTGGGCATAGGAAAATTCCAAACAGTGACCCTTGGCACCTATTTCCCTTGTTTCGATCCTTCCATTTTTCCTCATTCATCTCCGTCTGACTCTGAGCGTCTGTGTCCTCAGTTAAAACTGAACAAGCTGGGAGTGATGTAAACAAGCTGCAAGTCAGACTGATTCACCTTCCTAATCTCTCTCTCTCTCTCTCTTAAAATGACAGTCCACAGCAAACAAAACCTAGGGATTCATAACAACTGACTGGTGTGCCAGTAGTTGGGATGACTGAGTGAATCCTTTCCCACATTCTCAGCAGGTAAATGGCTCCTCTCCAGTGTGAACTCGCTGATGTCTCTGTAGTGTGGAAGAGCGAGTGAATCTCTTCCCACATTCTGAGCAGGTGAATGGCCTCTCTCCAGTGTGAACTCGCTGATGTTCCAGTAATCTGGATGAGCAAGTGAATCTCTTCCCACAGACTAAGCAGATGAATGGCTTCTCCCCAGTGTGAACTCGCTGATGACTCTGTAGGCTGGATAAATGAGTGAATCCCCTCCCACAGTCTGAGCAGGTGAATGGCCTCTCTCCAGTGTGAACTCGCTGATGTTCCAGTAATCTGGATGAGCGAGTGAATCTCTTCCCACAGACTAAGCAGCTGAACGGCTTCTCCCCAGTGTGAACTCGCTGATGACTCTGTAGGTTGGATGGATCAGTGAATCTCTTCCCACAGACTGAGCAGGTGAACGGCCTCTCTCCAGTGTGAACTCGCTGATGACTCTGTAGGTGGGATGAGTAAGTGAATCCCTTCCCACAGACTGAGCAGGTGAATGGCTTCTCCCCAGTGTGAACTCGCTGGTGACTCCGTAGGTGGGATGACTGAGTGAATCCCTCCCCACAGACTGAGCAGGTGAACGGCTTCTCCCCAGTGTGAACACGCTGATGTACCAGTAGGTGGGATGACAGTGTGAATCCCTTCCCACATTCTGAGCAGGTGAACGGCCTCTCCCCAGTGTGAACTCGCAGATGACTCTGTAGGTTGGATAACTCACTGAATCCTTTCCCACATTCTGAGCACGTGAATGGCTTCTCCCCAGTGTGAACTCGCTGATGTCTCTGTAGTTGGGATGACTGAGTGAATCTCTTCTCACATTCTGAGCAGGTGAACGGCTTCTCCCCAGTGTGAACTCGCTGATGTCTAAGTAGGCTAAATAACTCACTGAATCCTTTCCCACATTCTGAGCACGTGAATGGCTTCTCCCCAGTGTGAACTCGCTGATGTCTCTGTAGTTGGGATGACTGAGTGAATCTCTTCTCACAGACTGAGCAGGTGAAAGGCTTCTCCCCAGTGTGAACTCGCTGATGTCTCTGTAGTTGGGATGACTGAGTGAATCTCTTCTCACAGACTGAACAGGTGAACGGCTTCTCCCCAGTGTGAACTTGCTGGTGAGCCATTAGGTCAAATGACTGAGTGAATCCTTTCTCAGAAATTCAACAGATCACCAGCTTCTGCCCAGTGTGGTGTGAACTGACTGATGTGTCCACAGGTCCAACTGAATCCTTTCTCACACACAGAACAGATGAATGGCCTTGCCCAGTGTGAACTTGCTGATGTACATTCAATTGTGATAACCGAGTGAATCTATTCCCACTGTCTGAGCAGGTGAACAGCCTTTCTTCTGTGTAAAATGACTGGCTTGCTATTTGGTCAAATGATCAATTGAATCCCTCCCCACAGTCTGAGCAGGAAGGATGACCGAGTGAATCCCTCCCCACAGTCTGAGCAGGAAGGATGACCGAGTGAATCCCTCCCCACAGTCTGAGCAGGAAGGATGGTCGAGTGAATCCCTCCCCATAGTCTGAGCAGGAAGGATGATCGACTGAATCCCTCCCCACAGTCTGAGCAGGAAGGATGATTGAGTGAATCCCTTGCTCCACTTCTTAAATATCCAGACAGAGACAGCAAAACTAGCGTGTTGTGTTTGAGATTCCCGGCGACAAATTCCTTCTCGTTTTTAACCTGTGGAAAGATTTACAAAATCCATCAAAGGGTTTAGGACAACATTTCAGATGAGATTACTCGAGTTACCAAGGTTTGATTTGGTATCACACGGTTACAGTGAGGTTCAACCCAAGTTGGACAGAGAAATCATCTCCTGACTGGGCAGAGTGCTGGCATCTGGAATGACCATCAATTCCCTGATGCTCTTCGTGTCTCTATAAGAATGGGGCATTTCTGCCGTCTCCAATCTGTGCCTTGGTTCAGTTTGACTCTCTCCATTGGTATTATTCCCTGTTCCTGCTGAGCAGTATGGGTGCCTGGCCCCACAGTAACTGAAACAGTCTCACACAAATTGTCTTTGTGGATGTGCATCAGGGATTTTCTTTTATGTATTATTAACTTAAGGTGCTACAGTTTTAACACCATATAAAAAAATTCGTGCTGAGATGAATGGTTGGTCGGCACAGCTGTTAAAAGGGGTTAGAGTGAATTTTTGTAATATTTCAGGTTCTTGTAGAAAAGTACAACACAGAAACAGGTCCTTTGGGCCATCTAGTCTGTGCTGAACTATTTAAATTGCCCCTCCCACACCCCTACCATCCAGGTACCTACACAAACCTCTTAAATGTTGAAATCGAGCTCGCATGCACCACTTGTGCTGGCTGCTCATTCCAAACCAAGATGACCATCTGCATGAAGAAGTTTCCCCTCATGTTCCCCTCAACATTTCACCTTTCACCCTTGACCCCTGGCCACTGGTTGAAGTCCCACCCAATCTCAGTGGAGAAAGCCAGCTTGCATTGACACTATCTGTGCCCCTCTACCACAATCAAATCTCACCTCAATCTTCTACATTCCAGAGAATAAAGTCCTGACCTGTTCAGTCTTTCCTTATAACCCAAGTCCTCCAAACTTGGCAACATCCTTGTGAATTTTCTCTGAAATCTTTGAATCTCTTTTAAATCTTTCCTGTAGGTAGGTGACCAAAACATCACACAATACTCCAAATTAGGCCTCTTTTACAAGTCAACATAATATCCATCTATCGTCAGTATTTGGTTCTTGAAAGCCAATGGGGTAAAATCTTTCTTTCCGTCACTATCTAACTGTGATACCACTTTCAGTGAATTAAGGACTTGTATTCCCCGGTCCCTTTCTTCTACAACACTCCTCCGTGCCCGACCAGTCACTGTGAAAGACCTCCCTTGGTATGTCAGACTAAAGTGCAACAACTCACACTGGTCTGCATTAAATTCCCTTTTCCATTTCTCAAACCATTTTCCCAGCTGGTCCAAATCACACTGCAAGCCATGATAGTCTTCCTCGCTGTCCACTGCACCACCAGGCTTGGTGGTCATAAATCTGCTAATCCAGTTAACCACACTATCATCCAGATTACTGATCTAGATGACAAACCACAACAGATCCAGCACTGATCCCTGTGGCAACCACTAGACACAGGCCTCCAGTCACAGAGGCAACCATCTGCTACCACACTCTGGCTTCTGACAAAGACAGTGTCTCATCCAATTTACTGTCTCATCTAGAATGCTGAGTGACTGAACCTTCTTGACCAACCTCCCATATGAGACTTTGTCAAGTGCCTTGCTAACATCCATGTAGACAACATCCACTGCCTTATCTTCATCCACTATCCTGATAACTTCCTCGAGAGACTCTATAAGATTGGTTAGACATGACCTATCCTGCGCAAAGCCATGTTGCCTATTCTTAATCATTCCACATCTATCCAAATACTTATATTTCCGGTTCCTGCTCATACGTTCCAGTAACTATCCCACTATTCACTACTAGTCACCACTCCGTGGGTTTGGAGATTTCCCTTGAATTTCATAGAATGATAGAAATCTATAGCACATTACAGACCCTTTGGCCCACAGTGCTGTGCCGACTATGTAACTTACTCTAGAAGCTGCCTGGAGTTTCCCTAGCGCATAGTCCTCTATTTTTCTGAGCTCCATGTAACTATCTAAGAGAGTGTTAAAAGTCCCTGTTGTATCCGCCTCGACAACCGCTGCTGGCATTGCATTCGACACATCCAACACTCTCTGTGTAAAAAAACTACCCCTGACATCCCCTCGGCATATATTTCCAAGCACCTTAAAACTATGCCCCATCCTGTTAGCCATCTTAACGCTGGGAAAAAATCCTCTGGCTATCCACACACTCAATGCCCCTCATCATCTTATACACCTAAAAAAGGCTCTAAACATAAACAAGGAAATTATACATTGCTCTGAGGATTTGTCAGAAGTAAACACAATTATGAGGGTATAGATAGGGTAAATGCAAGCAGCTTTTTCCACTGAGGTTGGGTGGGACGACAACCAGAGGTCATGGGTAAGTGGGGAAGGTGAAAATTTAATGGGAACATTTGGAAAAGTTCTTTGCTGAAATGGTCGTGAGAGTGCAGAATGAGATGTCAGCACTAGTGGAGAATATGAGCTCGATTTCACCATTAAGAGAAGTTTGACAGGTACCTGGATGGTAGGGGTACGGAGGGTGATGATCCCAGTGCAGGTAGTTGCATTAGAGAGATTAAATGTTTTTGGCATTGACTAAATGGGCCAAATAGCCTGTTTCTGTACTGAACTTCTCCATGTTTCTGTACTGAACTTCTCCATGTTTCTGTGACAGAGAAGCTGGCCAAACTTGTTTGGAAGAGAAAAGGTTGGAGTGACAACAGAGCAACAATGGCTGGAGTTTCTGGGAGCAATTTGAGAGCTGAGTGATCGATACATCCCAAAGACGTGGAAGCATTGGAAAGGCAGCAGGGCACAACCGTGGGTTAAATGAGAAACCAAAACCAACATAAAAACAGAGGAGAGGGCAAACAAAAGAGCAAAGGACCATAAGGAAGCTTTTAGAATCCAACAGAAGACAACTAAAGGAAAGTCAGATGAGTTCGGGAGTGGAATTATGAAATGGTTGTCATTAATGAGTTTTGGTTGCACCCAACAGTCCGCGGCATTTAGAGGAACGAGATATCCAGGGCCTCATTATCTCTTGAAAACCAAGATTCCCTGCACTAGTTACCATTCAACTTTTATTTTGTCAGACACATACAAACTCTACACCCTTAAAATTTCTTTCTGAAGAACTCCCACTTACCAAGTTCTCCTTTGCTAAAGAACATCCTGTCCCAATCCACACTTGTCAAATCCTTGCAAATATCATAAAAATTGGCCTTTCTCCAATTTAGAATCTCAAGAGAGGTCCAGGCCTCTGCTTTTCTGTATTTACTTGGAATCTCATGATCAGTAGATACAAAGTGTTCCCATACACTAATTTCTGTCACTCGCCCTAGATCACTTACCAATAGCTTATTGCACACTTCTACATCGGGAATTTTACATACTGATTAAGGTAGATTTGATAAGCCCTACCCCATCTAGTCCTTTTACAGCCTAGGATTCCAGTCAATAAATGGAAAGTTAAAATCATTCACTTTATCAACCTTTGTTTCTTGGCATAGTCCGCAATCTCTCTACAGATTTGTTCCTTGAAATCCCTCAGACTGTTGGGCGCAAGCAAGTCCAAGTAATGGCTACAATATCGTAATTTCATGTCCTGAGGTCTGAATGACATCTGTTTGGTGTCAAAAAAAGAACCTTGCCCTCAATGTCACTGAAACAAAGGAGCTGGCTGTAGACTACAGGAGAAATGGAGACAGGCTGACCCAGGATCTGGGGTTGAGAGGGTGAACAGCTTTAAGTTCCCTGGAACACACAACACCGAGGATCTCACCTGGTCTGTACATACTGGCTGTGTGGTGAAAAAGGCACAACAGCACCACTTTCACCGCAGGCGGTTCAGGAAGTGTGGGATGGGGCCCCAAATACTAACAACTTTCCACAGGGGCACAATTGAGAGCATCCTGACTGGCTGCATCACTGCCTGGTATGGGTGCTGTACTTCACTCAGTTGCAGGACTCTGCAGAGAGTGGTGCGGACAGCCCAGCGCATATGTAGATGTGAACTTCTCACTATTCAGGACATTGACAAAAACAGGTGTGTAAAAAGGGCCACTGTGTAAAAAGGATCATTGGGGACCAGAGTCACCCCAACCACAAACTGTTCCAGCTGCTACCATCTGGGAAACGGTACCACAGCCTGAAAGCCCGGATCAAAAGGCCCAGGGACAGCTTCTTCCACCAGGCCCTCTGATTGATTAATTCATGCTGATACAATTGTACTTTTATTTATCCTGACTGTCCTGTTGTATATACTATTTATTATAAACTATTATAAATTTCACATTGCACATTTAGACAGAGACGTAACATAAAGATTTCTACAACTCATGTATGAAGAATGTAAGTAATAAAGTCAATTCGATTCAATTCACCCTCTCCACTATCTGCTGTGTCATTCACCCACCCCACAGGGGAGCACTAGCAAGCCTTGCCACTAGGATATTCATCCCTTTCTACTTCTGTTCCACTAACTAACAAATCCCCTATCACCCCTTTGACTTTCCTCTGCCAGGTAATTCCCCCCAACAGTTTCTAAAGTGTCCACCTGTTGTTGTGTGGGATAGCAACAAGAGTACTCGGCGATGGTTATTTAACCTCATTCCCCTTCCTGACCCTCACCCAGTTTCCTGCGTCCTGCACCCTGGGTACAACTCACCTCTCTGCTCGTCATACCTATCACACCCTCTGACGCTTGGATGATGCGGAATTCATCCATTTCCAGCTCCAACTCCTTAAAGTGCAGCTGGATATACACCTTCTACGTGAGGGCGTCAGGGACACTGGAGGTCTCCCTGCCTTCCCACCAATGTCCCCTCCAATTTGTAATGACCAGTGTGTGCAAAAACCTTGTACTGTACAATTTTTACCCAGTGACAACAACATGTGCAAACTGAATTTTATATAGAGAGGTATTCATTTCAACAGCGAGCAAGTCACTGTCAGTAAGAACTTTAATCTCCTCTGGTTGAGTCTTGATTGAGTTCATCTGCACTCTCACACAACCTATGTAATAGGTTAATGAAGGATTTACTCGCCACAGCTTTTGCAAACCACCTATTTGTGATTTTCTTGCTAAATGATGCTTTCAATTTCAGATTTCCAAATATCACTCCTCTTCTTCCCACTTGAAAATTCTCCAGCAACTCTTGCATCACCACAACACACACAGTATTGTACATAAATATTTCCCCTGAAGTCTCACCCAGGTGACTGACAGTGGTGAACTCAGTGATGGTAATGCCAAGGAATACTGCCTTTAAGGGCAGTAGTCTGTCTCCCTGGAGTCTGGCACATTTGTGATGTGAAAGCTACTTGTTGGCCAGGGCAAAGGTGTTTGATATCATTATGTAGCCAGACAGAATTGGTGGAAGCATGTTTTCACCCATCCTGATAAATCCCCAGGGTATGGCCAGGAGCTCCCTCGGACCCTGTGGGAGGCAAGAGCAGAAATTGTAGGGGCCCCAGCAGAGATAATTAAGTCATCTTTAGTAACGGGGTGGTAATAGAGGATTGGCGAATAACCGAAGTTGCTTTGCTTCTTCACATAGAACAGAGATATCTACAGCACATTACAGGCTCTTTGGCCCACAATCCTGTGCCGACCATGTAACCTACTCTAGAAACTGCCTAGAATTTCCCTCGCACACAGCCCTCTATTTTTCTATGCTCCATGTACCTATCCAAGAGGCTGTTAAAAGACCCCATTGTATCTGCCTTGACAAACGCTGCTGGCATACATTCCACGCACCCACCACTATCTGTGTAAAAAAAACCTTACCCCTGACATTGCCTCGGTATCTATTTCCAAGCACCTTAAAACTATGCCCCCTTGTGTTAACCATTTCAGCCCTGGGAAAAAAACCTCTGGTTATCCACACGATCAATACCCCTCATCATCATATGCACCTAAAAAAGGCTCCAAACATACACAAAGAAATTATACATTGAATTGACGACTTGTTAAAAGCATATAGTACCATGAGAGTATAGAAAGGGCAAATGCAAGCAAGAGCTGAGTGATCAATATATCCCAAGGAAGTGAAAACATTGAGGACACAACAGTGGCTGGAATGAGAAGCCAGAGCCAACATAAAAGTCAAACAGAGGGCAAACAAAAGAGCAAAAACTATTTGGAAGGTTTTAGAACCTAACAGAAGATGACAACAAAAAAGTCGGATGCGCTCAGTGTGTGGAATTGTGATTTGTAGTCATTAATGGATCTCAGTAGCACCCAACAGTCTGAGGCATTTAGAGGAACAAAATATCCGGGGCTTCAATTTCTCTTGAAAATCAAGGTTCCCTGGACCAGTTACCTTTCAACTTTTACTTTGGCAGGCACATACAAGCTCTATATCCCCAAAATTTCACTTCTGAACAAGTCCCATTTACCAAGTACTCCATTGCCAGGAAACAGCCTGTCCCAAACCACACTTGTCAGATCCTTTCTGATACCATCAAAATTGACCTTTCTCCAATTTAGAATCTCAACCCGTGGTCCAGACCTCTCTTTTTCCATCTTTACTTTGAATCTCATGGTATGATGTTTAATAAATTCTGTCACCAGCAGCCCTGGATCATTTCCTAACAGCTTATTGCACACTTCTACGTCGGGAATTCTACGTACTGATTAAGGGCACATTTGACAAACTTTACTCCATCTAGTCCTTTTACAGTATGGGAGTCCCAGTCAATATATGGAAAGTTAAAATCACTTACTGGAACAACCTTTGTTTCTTGGCATGGTCTGCAATCTCTCTACAAATATCTCTAAATCCCTCAGACTGTTGTGTGTAAACAAGCCCCAATAACGGCCACAATATCATAATTCCCTTTCCTGAGCTCATCTGGCTTTCCTCCGATGCTTCTTGCATTGTGATATACACAGCTCAGCACATTCATCGCACCACGCTCAGCCATTTGATTGCTGACTCTGTCTGAGGTCTGAACAACATCTGACTGGTGTCAAGAAAACAAACTCCCCCTCATTGTCACAAAAACAAAGGAGCTGATTGTGGACGACAGGAGGAATGGAGACACTCTAACCCCTCTTGACATCAATGGATCTGGGGTTGAGAGGGTGAACAGCTTTAAGTTCCTCAGCATAAACGTCACCAGGCATCTCAGATTGTCTGTACATACCGGCTGTGTTGTGAAAAGAGCACAGCAGCATCTCTTTCACCTCAGATGGCTGAAGAAGTTCGGGATGGGGCCTGAAATCCTAAGGACTTTCTACAGAGCATCCTGACTGGCTGCATCACTGCCTGGTATGGGAACTGTACTTCCCCTAATCTCAGGAACCTGCAGAGAGTGGTGCAGACAGCCCAGTTCATCTGTAGATGTGAACTTCCCACTATTCAGGACATTTACAGAGACAGGTGCGGAAAAAGGGCCCAAAAGATATTGGGGACCCAATTCACCACAACCACTAACTGTTCCTGCTGCTACCATCCAGGAAACGGTACCACAGCAAAAAGACCAACAGGCTCCGGGACATCATCTTCTATCAGGCTATCAGACTGATTAATTCATGCTGATACAATTGCATATCTATGTTATACTGACTGTTCTATGCACAAACTATTTATTATAAATTACTATAAATTACACCACACATTTAGATGGAGATGTAACATAAAGACTTCTACTCCTCATTTACATGAAGGATGTATGTAAGAAAGCCAATTCAATTCAATTCACCCTCTCCACTATCTGTCCTGTCATTCTAGCTCCCATTCCCCCTACAATTCATTTTAACCACATCAGCACCCCCCTCCACCACACTTGCTCTCGCAGCCGTACCACTAGGATATTAGTCCCCTTCCTGTTCTGTTCCCCTAACTAATGAATCCCCTATCACTCCTTTGACTTTCCTCTGCCAGGTAATCCCCCCTAATACTTTCTAAAGTATTCCACCTGTTGTTGTGTGGGATGGCCACAAGAGTACTTTGTGATGCTATTTAACCTAATTTCCCTTCCTGACTGTCACCCAGTTCCCTGTGTCCTGTACCTTGTGTGTAACTCACCTCTCTTCCTGTCATATCTATCACCCCCTCCAACTCCTGGATAATCTAGAATTCAACCATTTCCAGTTCCAACTCCTTAAAGTGCCGGGTTACAAGCTGCAGTTGGATGCACATCTTGTAGGTGAGGGCATCAGGGACACTGGAAGTCTCCCCTCCTTCCCACCAACGTCCCCTCTAATTTGTAATGACAAGTGTGCACATAAATCATGTACCGTGTATTTTTTTTACACCAGTTTCTGTGTTGTACATAAATATTTCCCCTGAACCCTCTCCAGATGACAGACGGTGATGAACTCTGTGATGGCAATGACAATGAATATGAAGGGAAGGGCAGTAGTCTGTCTCACTGGAGTCTGGCACATTTCTGACGTGAAAGTTACTTGTTGCCCAGGGCAAAGGTGTCTGATATAATCATGTACCCAGAGCGAATGGGTCAAAACATGTTCTCGCCTGTAGAAAAGTTCAGAACAAAAGGAGGTGGAACAAACAACACACACACAAAATGCTGAGGAACTCAGCAGGCCGGGCAGCATCTATGGAAAAGAGTACTATTGCTGAATTCCTCCGGCATTTTGTGTGTGTTGCTTGGATTTCCAGCATCTGCAGATTTCCTCTTCTTTGTGATGGGAGGTAGAACAAAGGTGATTTTCTCAACTGCTGATGTAAAAGATTTTGTTCCCTTTCTCCGAGTTCCTAATCCTTGCATTTAGATAGCTGGAGCTCAGCTCTGTCTGAGAGATCCATCGGTTCCCATTCCCTCATCAGCCGGGAGCTCCCCGGGGCCCGTGTACGGATCGTGGGGCTGAGAGAGAGGGAAGAGGGCAGGACTGTCCCGGGATTGTTGGCCACGGTCTCCGGATTTCACAGGAATCGCTCTGAAGTCGGTGTTTAAGATAAAAACACGGAGAATCGCTCTTACCTGTAGCCGACATTTTCAAGGCCTTCTGTGTACTGCGCGCATGTGTGATACTCGGGGACGTCCTCAGCCTGACGCCTGCGCATTTCATCGGCGCTTCAGCGCCGGCAGAATTCTTAACGCATGGCCCTATGGGTAATCACGATGCCATTAAACATTTCTGCAAGCACCGGTTCAATGTCTGTACCTCATTTTTTTCGTGTGTATAGAAAAATCTGCAGCTGTTTTAACGCAGAAAACGGTTTCCATAAGCAATATACTCAATATCAATGTGTATCTAAGTAAAATGCAGTTATAAAACACAGGAGATTCTGCAGTTGCTGGGAATACAGAGACGCACACATACAAAATGCTGGAGGAACTCTGCAGTTCAAGCAGCAACTAGGCAGCGGAGTACACAGGCTTGGCATGCTGAAGGGGCTCGGTCTAAACGTTGCCTTTTTATGCCTCTCCACAATTGCTGCCTGACTGTTGATTGCCACCAGTATTTTGCAGAAATTAACCACCTTTTTTTTCGATCAACCAGTTTCCAAATGTTTCTAATCTTTCTTTTGCTGCCACATCCTGCTGGTCTGATTCCTCTTCCTCCTCTTTGCAGCCCTAAAGTCTGACTCAATCTGGCAGCTCTTTGGTTTCTGACTCTACACCATCGAAGATTCACTCGCTAATCTGCTGTCAGACTTTAGAGGTGCATTGTGTTAGGAGACCGCAGGTTCGTTTACTGTGAGTGTCCCTTTAATTGCCTGAGTGAGGTGGGTCTGTGACGTGAAACACCAACGGAGGGAGAGAGAGAAGGGGAGGGGAGGGGAAGGGAGGAGAGGTGGAGGACAGGAGGGGAGGAGGGGAGAAGGGGAGAGATAGAGGAGGAGGGGAGGGGGGAGGAGGTGAAGGGGAGAGGGGGAGGGGAGGAATGGAGAATGGAGAGGGGGGAGAGAACGTCAAAATCACAGTGGGTTTATCGTCTTATTCAAACCGGAGAAAATCATGCAGGTGTATAAGGTCATGAGAGGCATTGGTCGTGTGGATAGACAGAGGCTTTCCCCAGGGCTGAAACGGCTAACACGCGGGGGAATAGGTTTAAGCTACTTAGAAGTAGGTACAGAGGAGATGTCAGAGCTAAGTTTTGTTTAAGCAAAGAGCGGTGTGTGTGTGGAATGCACTGCCAGCGACGGTAGTTGAGGCGGATACAATAGGGTCTTTTAAGAGGCTCTTAGATAGGTACGCAGAGCTTAGGAAAATTGGTGGCTATGCGGTATGGTAATACTAGGCAGTTTCTAGAGTATGTTGCATGGTCGGCACAACCATGTGGGCTAAACGTATCTGTAATGTGCTACAGATTTCTATGATTCTATGAAATTCAGTGGAAATCCTTCCTCCCACAGAGTAGTGACTAGTTGCAACCTGTCATTTCAGGGTGAGTGAGAAGGGAATGGCCGGGGTAGATTTTGATATTCTGATATGGAACAGAAACATCGGCAGGGACTTCTCTAGTGAGAAACGGAATTTGATACAGAAGTGATTTATCTGTCACAGATCCACAATATTAAACGCCAGTCTAGTTTAAGGCTAACATCAGCAGAACAGACTCCTCCAATGCTAAGTGACCAGGGTTCAGTCCTGGGTGCGATGAGCAGCCGCAAGAACTGCAGAATCTGACAGTAACGGTCCCTCATGAACCTGCAGCTGCCTTCAGTCACCGTGATGGTGAAACATTTAACACGGAGCTGATTTGAACTTCCTCCCTGATGTGAAGTTGCTGGTGTTGCAGCAGCTGGGATGAGTGAGTAAAACTCTTTGCTCACTCCGGACAGAAATGTGGCCTCTATTTACTGTGAACTCACCGGAGCATCACAAGGTGGGTTAACTGAATGAGTCTCTTCGCACACACGGAGCAAGTGAACGGCCGCTTCCCAGTGGGAAGCTGTTGGTGTATCTGCGAAGGCCGACTGAATCCCTTCCAAAATGAGAGCCAGTGAAGACGTCACAGTGCTCTGAACGTCATGGCGATGTATCCAATCAGATCACGGACATGGACACGTGTTCGAGCTCTCCTTGTAGCGAGTGGGGCGCTGTCTTCTCCAGCATCTCCGCCTCCACATTCAAGAATCGGTGGCATTCAAGCGCTGGTGAACTGACAGATACAGCAGAGTGAGTGTCGCTTTAAGTGCCTGAGGGAGGCGCGGCTGTGACGTCACAAACGCGCTGCAGCAGAGACAGAGAGACAGAGGGGAGGGGAGAGAGGGAGGAGAGGGAGGGGGAGAGAGAGAGTGAGGGAGAGAGCGAGAGGGAGAGGAAGAGAGTGAGAGTGAGAGTGACTTCAGCTTGTCACTGCTACGCCCAAAAGATTGGGTTGATCATCGGCACGCAGTGCACAACGGATGTCTGGCTGTCACTTCGTATAATCCATATGTGTGGATTTGTTGGAGTGTCCTGTGGTATCACTTTTGTTGGGCCTTGCCTGGAATCCGGGTGTTCTGTGGTCACCACTTGAAGACGATATTCCTGTGACTGTCACCTGGTGATCTTTCTAAGTGGATTTCGGAACTAATCGACGGATAAGATCTTCGGCGACTGTTTTCTCGTTTACCCAGCGTGGAATGTGTGTGGAATTCTTCGTAATTGCCTTCTCTCTACGTGTTCGTGAGGATTTACAAATCTCTCCTCTCACTCACTTATTCCGTGGATTACTGAACTTTTCCAATTTACCATCTGAAGACTTTTAGCATTGTATCCCAAGGTTGATAGTTTAGGAGCTATATATACGCATAACACAGTTAATTGCTGTATTTTTCGTTCAATCTTTTAGATTTGGAGTAGATACTAATGAAGAGAGTGTTTTTACCATCGAAACCAGACTCCATGAGTGATCTGTTGCTGCTGGTAGGTAACAATTGCAACAACCCAGCTGTCTGAGGCACAATCCTTTAAAATTCTTGAAAATGACCCAAAACATTGAAAAGAGCGGGGAAGAAGGAGTTTAACCAACTTCGTCCGGAGCCCTGAACAACGTCACAACCACCGTGAGCTCATCCTCTTGTTCAGCCTGGAGAAAATCATGGAGGAAATTCATGCAGGTGTATAAGATGATGAGAGGCATTGGTACCGTGGATAGCCAGAGGCTTTTTCCCAGGGCAGAAACGGCTAACACCAGGGGGAATAGGTTTAATCTGCTTGGAAGTAGGTACAGAGGAGATGTCAGAGCTACGATTTTTAAGCAAAGAGTGGTGTGTGTGTGGAATGCACCGCCAGCGACGGTGGTAGAGGCGGATACAATAGGGTCTTTTAATAGATACATGGAGCTATGCGGGAGGGTAATTCTAAGCAATTTCTAGAGTAAGTTACATAGTCGGCAGAACATTGCGGGCCAAAGCGTCTGTAATGTGTCGTAGATTTCTATGATTCTATGAAATTCAAGAGAAATCTCCTATCCCACGGAGTGGTAACTAGTTGCAGCCTGTCATCTCAGCGAGAGTGAGAGAGGAACGGCAGGGGTAGATTTTGATATACTGATATGGAACAGAAACACTGCCGGAGCCAGATGGGCCGAGTGGCCTTTCTAGTGTACATTGTGAAGTCAATTCAATTCAATTCACCCTCTCCACTATCTGTTCTGTCATTCTGGCTCCCATTTCCCCAGCAACTTATTTTAACCACCACACTCTCCACCCACACTAGCACTAGCAAGCCTTACCACTAGGATATCAGTCCCCTCCTGTTCTGTTCCCCTAACTAATGAATTCACTATCACCCCTTTGACTTTTCTCTGTCAGGTAATCTATCCTCCCCACCCCAACAGTTTCTAAAGTGTTCCACCTGTTGTTGTGTGGGATAACAACAAGAGTTCTCTGTGATGGCTATTTAACTTTATTCCGCTTCCTGACTCTCGCCCAGTTTTCTGTGTCCTGCACCTTGTGTGTAACTCACCTTTCTTCATGTCATATCTATCTCCTGCTCCAACTCCTGGATGATCCGGAATTCATCCATTTCCAGTTCCAACTCCTTAAAGTGCAGGGTTACAAGCTGCAGCTGGATGCACACCTTGTAGGTGGGGGCATAAGGGACACTGGAGGTCTCCCCAATTTCCCACAATGTCCCCTCTAATTTGTAATGACCAGTGTGCACATAAATCATGTACCGTGCATTTTTTTACCCAGTGACATGTGCACAGTGAATTTTATACAGAGAGGTAATCATTTTCACAGCGAGCAAATCACTGTCGATAAATACTTTGATATCCCCCGGGTTTGATGGAATTCATCTGCACTCTCACACACACTATGTAGCAGGCCTGTAACGAGTAATGAAGAATCATCTCACCAGAGCTTTTGCACATTGTTCATATGTGGTTTGCTTGCTAAATTATGCTTTAAAAAGTCAGGTTTGCAAAGATTACTCCAAGTCTTTCCACTTGCAAATTCTCCAGCACCTCTTGCATTGTCACAATAGACAATAGACAATAGGTGCAGAAGTAGACCATTCGGCCCCTCGAGTCTGCACCGCCATTCTGAGATCATGGCTGATCATTCACTATCAATCAACCAGTCCCTGCCTTGTCCCCATATCCCTTGATTCCCCTATCCATCAGATATCTATCTAGCTCCTTCTTGAAATCATCCAGAGAATTGGCCTCCACCGTCTTTCGAGGCAGTGCATTCCAGACCCCCACAACTCTCTGGGAGAAGAAGTTTTTCCTTAACTCTGTCCTAAATGACCTACCCCTAATTCTCAAACCATGCCCTCTGGTATTGGACTGTCCCAGCATCTGGAACATATTTCCTGCCTCTATCTTGTCCAATCCCTTAATAATCTTATATGTTTCAATCAGATCCCCTCTCAATCTCCTCAATTCCAGCGTGTACCAGCCCAATCTCTCCAATCTCTCTGCGTAAAACAGCCCTGCCATCCCAGGAATCAACCTAGTGAATCTACGCTGCACTTCCTCAATTGCCAGAATGTCCTTCCTTAAACCTGGAGACCAAAACTGTACACAATATTCCAGGTGTGGTCTCACTAGGGCCCTGTACAAATGAAAAAGGACATCCTTGCTCTTGTACTCAATTCCCCTTGTAATAAAGGCCAACATTCCATTTGCCCTCTTCACTGCCTGTTGCACTTGCTCATTCACCTTCATTGACTGACAAACTAGGACTCCTAGGTCTCTTTGCATTTCTCCCTTACCTAACTCTACACCATTCAGACAATACTCTGCCCTCTTGTTCCTGCTTCCAAAGTGGATAACTTCACATTTATTCACATTGAATGACATCTGCCAAGTATCTGCCCACTCACACAGCCTATCCAAGTCTCCCTGCATTCTCCTAACGTCCTCTTCGCATGTCACACTGCCACCCAGTTTAGTATCGTCAGCAAACTTGCTGATATAGTTTTCAATGCCCTCATCTAAATTGTTGACATAAATCGTAAAGAGCTGTGGTCCCAATACAGAGCCCTGTGGTACCCCACTTGTCACCTCCAGCCAGTCCGAGAAACACCCATTCACTGCTACCCTTTGCTTTCTATCTGCCAACCAGTTTTCTATCCATGTTGAAACCCTGCCCCCAATGCCATGAGCTCTGATTTTACTCACCAATCTCCTATGTGGCATCTTATCGAATGCCTTCTGAAAATCTAGGTACACAACATCCACTGGCTTACCCTCGTCTAACATCCTTGTTACACCCTCAAAAAACTCCAACAGATTAGTCAAGCATGATTTGCCTTTGGAAAACCCATGCTGGCTCAGCCTAATCCTATTACTGCCATCAAGATGTGCCACTATTTCGTCTTTAATAATGGACTCAAGCATCTTCCCCACGACTGACGTTAGGCTAACAGGGCGATAGTTCTCCGTTTTCTCCTTCCCTCCCTTCTTGAAAAGTGGGATAACATTAGCCACTCTCCAATCTTCAGGAACTGATCCTGAATCTAAGGAACATTGGAAAATGATTACCAATGCATCCACAATTTCCTGAGCCACCTCTTTCAGAACCCTCGGATGCAGACCATCTGGACCCGGGGATTTATTAACCTTCAGTCCTACCAGTCTACTCATCACAGTTTCTTTCCTAATGTCAATCTGCCTCAATTCCTCTGATATCTTATGACCCTGGCCCATCCATACATCTGGGAGATTTCTTGTGTCCTCCCTGGTGAAGATAGATCTAAAGTACGCATTAAATTCTGTTGCCATTTCCCTGTTTCCCATAACAATTTCTCCTAATTCATTCTTCAATACACACAGGTAATACCAGTTTCTATATTGGACATAAATATTTCCCCTGAACCCTCCTGAGGAATTGAGGATATATAAACAAAAAACCTATGTAACCTATGTAACCTCTGGCTAAAAGAATAATTGTGACTGAATAGGAATATTTGAACCGAAGTAAACACTGTCTTCAGTGGTTAGCTCAGCCAGGCTCATTGCCAGTTCTCTGTGGCTTGCAGAGAGGCACACTGAGAGCTGATAACATTGTATACTGTACCGTTGTTAGATACCATTATACATTCTACCCTCATTTGAGTAAGGGGCAGAGGACTCACTGATAAGGACAGGAATGAACATCTGTTTGTAATTAAGTCAGGGCTTTGCAAAGGGAATAAGGACTGGACAGTACATCCATCCATAATTAAAACCTCAATATAACAAACTCTGTTATCTAAGTAATTAAGATTTGCACCAACAAACTTGGTGGGCATACCAGTTCAAATAACATCTTGAAATAGTGATGCATGGGGTGTACTATGTATAAATATACGGCTGTAACCTAAGTCAGTCGACTTGTCAGATAGTGGCAGTGCTTACGTGCCTTCCCTTTCACAACTGGGGCTCAAACTCCTGCAGAAGAATGTGCAATAAACTGTGGTGTCAATAAGAAGCTTGTATCTCGAGTTTTATTCAGATTCAGCTTTAACATTTGGCATCACAAACAGGATCTCTATCTACAGAGCACTGAGCAGACGGGCTGAGTAAGCAGCTGAACCACTCTGGGGACTGTGGGGACTGACCGGGAGCCCAATAGGTATTTTACATTTGCCGCTCACTGTTAGTTCCTTTGGATGTATGGTGCCTTGCCCAAGGCTGGTCACATACCTTGACAGGATCGGGAAAAAAATCTGTCAGGAGACTAGTATAAGGTAGGCAAAATTTTTACTAAGTGGGCAGGAGGCAGTATTGGATAAAGTTTACTAAGTGGCCAGGAAGCAGACATGTCAGGTAAATTCATCAATTGAGCAGGAGGTGCCTGCTGGGTAAATTTATCAGATTGTTAATTGAGCAGGAGGCCTTGTGCCTGATAAATTAGTTAGAGATAATCGGTCAATTGCAGTCGATTGATACGAGTGTGCCAGCAGCAGCCCGACACAATTTTGTGTGAGAGTTTTCCGGACGAGGAAAAAGATTTTCAAATGTTTAGTATAGCACTGAGTAAGAAATTGGGGAACAAAATGTGGCCACGGACTGAGGGGGGTGGGGGAAGCCTGGGTTATTACCTCATTAGAACAAGCAGTAAATCTGATATGGAAAAAGAACTGAGGAATGAAGTGGAAATCATTGAAAAGGGAATGGAAGGAAAAGGCAGATGTAAAATGGAAGTCTGCCAGCTATGCCACTGATGGCTTACTGGCTTCAGAATTGGACTTTGAGGCGAGAGGTCTTGAGTTCGAATCCAGCCGACTCCCTTGCACACTTTCATCCGTGCTGGGTTAGAGCTGGTGATCTCTTAAACAAAACAATTCACCCAGCAGAAGGCAATGGCAAACTACTGCTGTAACTTGCCTTGTACATGATTTCCCAACACCGCACAGCGGCGTGGAAGGAAATCCTCGGCTAACTGGAAAAAGTTCCGGATGTGACATACGTTTAAAGTGGAACAGTATATTATCAGCAAGTTGGAGAAATAATGGAATGGGATAGAGGTATGTACTGCAGAAGGAATGCCAAAGGTTGGGAGCCGCTAAAAGCGGAGCGTGAATGGGTGGATGTGATTTGTGGCCTGCTACGGCAGTTTCACAGGAGACCAAGCCTTTAAACTGGAGGGACAAATACCCATTATTAATGACTTACTGCTCCAATGCTTACCAACTAAGTTAGCCAACATTATTAAGACAAATAATATGGATTGGCCTGACAATGACCGAAATCGAATGTGACGAGCTTCGACATATTTTTGGGACCCGACTTTCGAATCCCGATCAACCCCGAAGGGAACTAATATTCTCCTGTTTGATTCTTACTAAGAGAGAGAGGGGGGCAGAACTATTTGACTATGCAGCATGTTTACACTTGTTCGCAGCTTGTGTTTATATAGCTCACAGTTTGTTTTATTTAAGCAAGGACAGTCACAAACACAGTCAGCCGGAGAGAAAGAAAGAAGATGGAAGGTTCGAAACAAAGGACCTAGTGGCCAAAGGCCACTATTTGGACTCTACTATGCCCACAATGTGGGTTGACTATTGATCCAGCGTGTACTGAATGTGTGATTGTCACTTTGATCCACTGGAGTGGATCTGTTGGCTTGGGAGTATCCTGTGAGGACCACTTGTGCTAACCCTTGCCTGGGTGTGGTAATTCACTTGAAGAGGTACCCTTGTGACCAATCACTGTTGGTGATAATTCGTATAATCCATATGGGGATGTTGTTGGAGTATCTCGCGGCTACCACTTTTGTTAACCCTTAGCCGGATTCGGGTGTGTTATGTGGTAACCACTTGTGAGAAGGGATATTCTGTGGAAATCACTGTCGGTAATACTTTGTGTGTTGGATCTGGATTGGGAGTACCTTGTGGAATCTACCTGTGTGTCAACCCTTGCTTGTGTGGTAGTTCCTTCTGAAGACAGTACGCCTGTGATAAGCTGCTTCTGGCGATAATTTGTATGTAGATTTAGAACGACGACGGATAGAACCTACAGCGACTGTTAACCTGTCATTTATTCCATGGCTGAACTGAACTTTCATAGTTCACCATCTCAAGACTTTAAGCTTGGTATTCCCTGAGCTCAAAGGTTTGGGAGTTATATTTACACGTATGTGTACTCATAACACTTTTGAACTTTTGATTATTTTGCTTAATTTGTTATATTATAAGTAGATACGAATAAAGAGAGTGGTTTTAACATCAAAACCAGACTCCAGGTGTGGTCTATAGCTGCTGGTTCATTTAAACCAATTGGGTACGTAACGGTGCTGCTCGTGTTTATGTCTTTAAGAGGGCTCACCCCAGCACCCGGGGGCCCTCATGTTAACACCTTTCTGTCTCTCTGTCACACCTATGCCAAGCAGGTAGAACCAGAGGCCTGCTGGGTTTGTGCTGAAATTCCTCGGTATGGTAAAAGTATGATTCAAATGTCAGTAATCCTGCTCAACTAGAGTGAGGAACTATCTGCCTGGGCTTTTTCAAATAACACCCGGGGAAGAGAGTGAGGAACTGTTGTCCAGTCTGTGATGACCGTGGCTGTCAGTGTTTTGAGGGATGGTGTCTCAGGGCCCCACCAAGCAGAACTTCCTACGCTGGGAAACATGCATCCTGGCCATATCTGCAGGAGCCCAGCAGCCGAGAGGAATAACTGAGACTGAGCGATTTTTGATGATAGTTTTTCTCTCCTATAGCGTAGCCAGAAATTCATGAGAGATAATCAATTTGGCTATAAGAACTTCAGGAGCTGGCCACAATGCTGCAGGGGCCCTGTGACAGAAACACAGGCCCAAGTAACAGAAACATCCATTGAAATGATTGCAATCTGGCAAACAGTCGTACAGAATCGTACGACTTTAGATTTTATCCTAGCTGAGAAAGGGGGAACCTGTGCTATTATTGACACAGAATGCAGCACCTATATCCCTGATGAGTCTACTAACGTTACATCCCTCTCCAAGCACACTGTCAAGGAGACTGACAGCATCAAGAAAGTAGGGCAGGATTTACACGGGTTCACCGAAGGGTTGAAATGGTGATCTTCAAAGGCCTGTAAGGTAATATGTGGGGCATAGTCCTAATCCTATGTCCTAAAAGTTGTACATATCATTGTTATAATTACTGATGTATGTTGTTTTTCCCCACTGAGAAGTCAATGCTGTACTCAGTTGTTTTCTCTGTAAAAAAGTTACTGCTTTGTTGATCATGTAATGATCTAAAGAAGGGAATGATAAAGTATGTAAAAGGGTTAACACTTCGTTAATCTATAACAGCCTGTTTTTCTGAAAGAAACTGCTGATGATCAACAGATGTACTAAGCCATGCTGAGCCATATTTCTTCTTGAGGGTAGCTAGCTACGGTTTCAGGATGCTTATCTCCTTGTGCACTCATGTGTAGAGATAGGACAGCTTCTGTCTGTTCTGTGTGTGTGAGCCATTATGACTATTTTGTAATTTGTCTTTAGGGGCTGTCATAGTAAATAACTTTGGCTCCATCCAGTCTTGTGTGGGGGAGTATCTGGACAGATAAATTTATTGTGTAAGGGGAATTGGTGGATAGGGTGGTAGCATTCACAGTCTGTTCCTGTCTGAGTGACTAACTGAGTACGCCCCGGGTGCTTGGAACAAAGAGTTTGTACCATACGGTCTCTGAGTGACTTTATCTGGATTCAACTTCCACAGAATGGGAGTGGTTTTAAAGGGCTGGGCTGCTGGAAGCACATCACCAGACCGGGAGTGATTGCAACTGGGTCTGACAGAAGCATAACTGGTTCTTCTGGGGACATTCAGTCTCACTCCAGCTATTTCCTACCTTCCCTTGTACAGGTATGTAATGTCCAAAGGACATGTTTTTGAGTAAATGAGACTCACCAAACTTTCTCCTGACTGAATCACTGGGAAATCCGAGTCTCTTGATGCAGAGTTGTTCTCTCCAGTTGCTGTTCTCAGTCCTCGGGCCAATTCACTTGTTGCTGTTCTCTCGTCTTCAGCTGTGGTTTGCTTCCAGTTGGGGTTTTTCTTCAAATAAACTTCTCACCGCAGGTCTAACTTTAACCAGAGAGATAATGAAGTATGTTAACATTAAAAAGGAGAACCAAACATTTCTGCTCAATGTTACTAAGAACAAAACTCACTGAAATTTAAACATTGAAGGCAGATATAATGATCGCAGTGAACAATTTATTGTCCCTCACACATCACAAAACGATATGGGACAAGGAGGAGCCATCATACAGTCAGGAACAGAATTATGTGATTTGATCCATCTGGTCTGCCCCACCATTTACCATGGCTGATTTTTATTCCAACACCATATTCCTGCCTTCCTCCTGTAACCCTGAGCTACTCACCAATCATGAATATATTACTTTGTGTCATAAATATACAAAATGGCAGCCTCAACCAACCTCTGCAGCAACAAATTCCACAGATCAGACATCTTCTGGCCAAAAAATTCTTCTCATCTCAGTTTTAAAGGGAAGCATCTTTTTTCTGAGACCGTGCTGTCAGATCACAGACTCTACTTCTGATGGAAACATCCTCTCCATGTCCACTGTATCCAGGCTTTTCAGCATTCTGTGTGTTTACTTATCCATACATCCCTCCCACAACTCCCCAATGTCCCTCTGAACTCCATTGAGCACAGGTCCAGAACCATCAAATGCTCCTCATACATAACAATGATTATTCCTGAGATTATTTTTGGAAACCATGTTTACAAGCAGCAATTGTACTGAACACATTTCCAGGAATAAGAGATAAATTGATACCAGGATAATTTACAGAGTAAGTTGAGATTTCTCTATTGTTCTACTAGCACAGAATGAGCCATTTCCATTTCCAGGTTAATTTCTGGAAATATAAACCATTCCAAGGTAAATGTAATAAAAAGAAACTAGAATTATCAGAAATTCTCAGTAGGTAAGGAACAGCTTTGGGAGAGGAACAAACTTTACAATTCAGGGTAATAATGTTTTGTCAGAATGACCAAGCATTTTCAGTTTTTATTGCAGATCTCCAGCAACTTGAGATTCTGCCTGATTTCCACCGAGTGACAGACAGATGACAGTGAAAGGGGGATTTCGAAGCATAGTTTGAACACCAAACTCAGGGTCTATCTCTACTGTTGTAAACACGGAACAGCCCATTTACTCACAGCCTCTCCCTGTGAGGATGGAATGGGAACACATCCTCTCCTCAGACTGGCAGTCATTGCTTCCAAAGGAACTCCAGAAAGAAACATCTGATCCCAGACGAGAAATACTCGATCAACACCTCACAAGCCCAAACAGCTCAATCCCCGGGTCCACTTTCCCTGGATCAAAAACTATGATATCCCAGGACCCAACCTCACAGAGTCACACAGCTTAATCTGCCACTCACCGACCCTGAGAGTCTCACACATTGTCCCCACATCTCACACTGGGTAGTGCAATCCAGGATTTCCCCACAACCAATGTCCAGCTGCTCGAAGAAGGACATCCATCCAGCCCCATCTGTAGAAGCACTAAGCAAAGTCAAAGCCAAAACACCAGCAGTTCCATTTCCCTGGAATGCTGATCACAGGACTAGAGCCCAAGCACCAACTCTCCCAGAACTCTTTGCTGACTGTAATATGATGAAGTGTGTCAGGCAGTCACAGTTCACAAAATAGGACTCCACACCAATGCACAACAGAACTGGCACCTGATGAGCCTCTGGCTTTCCAGCTGACAAAAACTGATTCTGGAAACAACTCAGCAAGGCCGAAGGTGTAAAAGAATACTTCACAATGAAGCCAAGAATGATTGCCGATATATATCACTAAAGAGGTGTGACACAGGGTGGACCAAGGTTGACCCAGATAGTTGATGCATGTCACTGACGTTGGTGGGAGAGAGACTGGACAGAGGTTGAACAAGATGGGCAGGGAATGAGCAGATGGAATGAGGTGGAGAAGAAATCAAGGACGATCAATTATGGTTCTCCAGCAATACATAGATACTGAATTAATAGTACTCACTACTGTATAAAGGATCTTAAAATGACAAAGTTAGAACAAAACAACAAGAACTTTGCCATATATACTTTGAACCCTCACCAAATTTTTATCAACACACCATAGAAAGTTTCCCATTCAGACACTTCATGCTTTTCATGGTAACTGCTCTGCCCGTGACTGTGAGGAACAGCAGAGACCTTTGGACCCAGATCAGCACATCACAGAAACCATTCTCACACTGGACTTTCCAGTCCCTCAGGAAAGCAGGTAGTGAAATCAAAGATCCCCACAACCTGGTACATTCTCCTTCCTCACCCACCCCAGTCCGGGAGAAGACACCAGCCAAAAAGCTCAAAGACAAATGCGAGGAGGCTCAGGAAGTGAGACAAGTTGGGGGAAGTTAACGGGACTCAGTGGCCAACATCAGATTCCCCAACACAACATGGAGGAAGCATCACCTCACATACGGGGACTCTGACCGCACACCACATGATCTTGAGTCACAAACCAGAGGGCGGGGTAGATCTGTGTTAAACAGCCTCATGTGACCTGTTGGTGGGTCTCCCATTTCAACTCTGTGGAAATAAAGTGCCTGGGCTCCTGGTTTAGATCGTTCAATGCAGATTAAGTGACATCTACATATTTTTGAAGAGCCCAGATAATAGGAAAATAAATGAGTAATTGGCCCTCAGTTCAGCACTCACGGCTAACATTGGATCTCCCCTCTCGGGATCGGTCTCAATACTCACTGATGGGAAAACGATATCTTCGGCCCGCAGACTGTGATCTGATCCCTGGCTTCCTTACCCAGGAGGGGAGGACCCTTTCCCAATCCCGCAGACGATCCGCTTCAGCACTGAGCAGAAAGGAAAACACCACCCAACCGGAGGCAGTGAGCATGCGCGAAGAGTTAGTTACATCTGTGGATAAATGGGAGGGGCAAACAGGATCACGTGACTGGTGGGGTCTCCTCCCCCCCCCCCCAGGCAGAGAGTTCAGCTACCCACCACTTCTGTGGAAAGAGACAAACTTGCCGCTCACATCTCCTCTCACCTTAAATGTATTAGACATTTCAACCCCCAGGAAAAATATATTATCTGTCCACACAGATTCATAATCAGGTTTATTATCACTGGCGTGTGGTGTAAACTTTGTTAACTTTGCAGCAGCATTTCAATGCAAGACATAATATAGACGAAAAAGAAAACACAAAATAAAATAATAAGAATTACAGTATATGTATATCTGGGACCATTACATCGTGATTGTTATAAATGACTTGCATGAGGAAGTGAAGCGATGTGTTAGTAAATTTGCTTTTGACACAAATGTTGGGGGTGTTGTGGATAGTGTGGAGGGCTGTCAGAGGTCACAGTAGGATACCGAAAGGATGCAAAACTGGGCTGAGAAGTTGCAAATGGATTTCAATCTGGATAAGTTTGAAGTTGTTCAATTTATTAGGTCAAACATGATGGCAGAATATAGCATTAATGGTAAGCCTCTTCACAGTGTGGAGGATCAGCGGGATCTTGGGGTCTGAGTCCAGAGGACACTCAAACCTACTATGCAGGTTGACTCTGTGGTTAAGACGACAAACGGTGCATTGACCTTTATTAATCGTGGAATTGAGTTTAGGAGCCGAGAGGTTTTGTTGCAGCTATATAGGACCCTGGTCACACTCCACTGTGCTCACTACAGGAAGAATGTGGAAACCTTAGAAAGGGTGCAGAGGCACGTTACAAGGATGTTGCCTGGATTGGGGAGCATACCTTATGAGAATAGGTTGAGTGAACTCGGCCTTTTCTCCTTGGAGCGACAGAGGATGAGAGGTGACCTGATAGAAGTTTATAAGTTTATGAGAGGCATTGATCATGTGGATAGTCAGAGGCCTTTTCCCAGCGCTGAACTGGTTACCACAAGAGGGCACAGGTTTAAGGTGCTGGGGAGTACGTACAGAGGAGATATCAGGGGTGAGTTTTTTTTTTGGTCAGAGATTGGTGGAGAGTGGTGTAATGGGCTGCCGGCAATGTTTATGGAGGTGGGCATAATAGGGTCTTTTCGGAGATTTTTGGATAGGTACCTGGCGGCACTGGAGAAAAACTAACTTAGAAAAATAGAGGGCAATGGGTAACTATAGTAATTTCTAAGGTAGGGACATGTCAGCACGACTTTGTGGGCCAAAGGGCCTGTACTGTTCTGTAGGTTTCTATTATTCTATGAATAAATTAAAAATCATGCAAAAAGCAGAAATACTATATATTTATATTGAGGTTGTGTTCAAGGGTTCAATGTCCATTTGGCTATCAGATGGCAGAGGGGAAGAAACTGTTCCTGTATCACTGAGAGAGTGCCTTCAGGCTTCTGTACCTCCCTCTCTGATGGTAACTTTGAGAAAAGGGCAGCCCTGGGTGCTGGAGTTCGTTAATAATGGACGCTGCCTTTCTGAGACACTGCTTCTAATCCTTTGGTAATCTTATAAACGTCTATTCAGTCTCATCCCAGCCGGCACGTCGCCAGAGAAAACAACTCAAGTTTGTCCAACCTCTCGTTATAGCTCATGCCCTCTATTCCAGGCAGTGTCCTGGTAAACCTCTTCTGCGCCCTCTCCAAAGCCCCGACATGCTTCAGAGAACGAGAGCGACCACAACTGTATGAAACACTCCAGATGTGGCCTAATTAATCTTATAAAGCTGCAACACAACTTCCAGACTTTTGAACACAATGATAAAGAGAACCACACCATTTGCCTTCTTAATCTGTGCAGATCAATCTGTGCGGTCGCTTTCAGGGACTCCAAGATCCCTCTGATCATCAACACTATTCAGTGTCTTGCATTTAACAGTGTACTCTCTCTTTACATTCCACCGACCGAGCTGCGAAGATGATCATCAATAATCAAATCTCACTGAGATTTCTCAGGTCCTGTTGAATTTATTGCCAAGTGTACAAGTACGGGAAGGTACAGGTACAGAGAAACACCGACTTGTAGCAGCATCACAGGAAAGTACATTCAGATAACACACGGAACACAAATTATACGATTCTCTGTCAGTAACAGTATAGAAATATGTTTACGTCATCCTGCTAATAGGACCCGAACAACAGGGGCTGAGCGGCAGCTCATCTCAGAGACCTTGTGAGACCTTCACACCGAACCGACCCCGGCAGATTCTGTGAAGGAAGCGAGGCGAGGCCGCCAGTCCGGGAAAGTTCATCCCCTCCCCCTTCAGGATTCACCGATCACCTTCTGTTTCTCTCTCCCTTCCCCACCCCCACCTTTTATTCTCCAATCCTGCCGAAGGGTTTCGGCCGGTTATGTCGACTGTACTCTTTTCTTAGATGCTGCCCGGCCTGCTGAGTTCCTCCAGCATTTTGTGCGCGTTGCTCGCAATTCCAGCAACTGCAGAATTTCTTAGTTTTTCAGGAAAGTTAACTCACTACCCACCGTCAGAACTCCCCGATCGGACCGGCTTCAATACTCACCGAAGGAAAATTGTTGGTGTTGCCCCGCAGAGAATAATCCGTCTCCGGCTCCCCGTCCAAGGGGGCGAGAACCCACTCCCCATCCCGATCTCACCACCGACCCGGTTTCACAAAGAACGAAAAAAACAGCACTGCCAAGCCCGGGAATGTGAGCATGCGCAATGTGCTAATTGCGTCATAAGGCGGTGGGCGGGGCCTCGGAAACAAACCCGAAGATGCTTCCGATCTGCGGTAAAACGGGATCACGTGACGAGTGGAGGGTCTCTCAAGTCACCCGTTGACTGTTCCTCGCCCTTCACACCCTGCCCTTCCCACCGCCGCATTTCCCACATTATTTTATTATTTCCCTATATTATTTCCAAATTTAAACCAGATACGTATTTAGTTTTTCCCACCATATCTTCCCCGGTCCCGTTCCCTCCAGCCCCAAGTCACAGAGCGTTCAGAGTTAGAGTTTCGATTCCCATCCCAGTCAGAAACTGAATTCAGACCCAAACCGGAAATGTGCAGGTTTCATTTAAATCAGTCTATGTCAGTAAACAATAATTTCTATTCACATTCCTCCGGCCTCACTGATCAGGAACACTGAATCATTAAGTGAGAAACAGCAGCAGGAGGCCATTCAGCCCTTCTAATCATCAACAAAATAGCGGCTGCTCTCCCTTCTTAGCCATAAACTTCTGCCCGATCCTCTTTTCCTCGATTCCCCTCGGTCTCCACACATCTGCTTTTCTCTGTTTTATGTGAGGACGATCACTGAGTCTTCACCACCCTCTGTGGTGGGGATTTACAAACATTCACCACCCTCAGAGTGGAGACATTTCCCCTCATCTCAGTCCCGGACAGTCCATCCATGTTTCAGAGACTGGGATCCCTGGTTCAACCGGTAATGATGTTGTGCATTTCAATGTGTTCACCTTTCAGTCCTCGCTTCTCTAAATGAAAGGGTTATCGCATTTGATCTTTCTTCATATGATGACCCCACCACTCCAGGGATTAGTCTGGTGAATCTTCATTGCACGCTTTATAGCAAATACTCTCTAACCTCTTTGTTAATCCTCTGTGGAATTAATTTCCATCTTCTGCAGCACCGTGATGGTCCAACCACTTACTTCCCACCCTTGTCACTATTTCCACCTTCCACCTCCCCCCCCTCACCTGGATCCACCTCTCACTCCCCAGCTCTTGCCCCATCCCCACCTCTTTTCTCTGACTATTTCCCGTCTACTCTCAGTCCAGAGGGAGGGTCTCGGCCCGAAATGTTGACGGTCCATTTCCCTCCACAGATGCTGCCCGACCCACTGAGTTCCTCAGGCAGCGTCTTTGTATCCTGGTAAACTAACAGCCTGACAATGTGGACCATGGATACCCCTTCCTCTAAAAGTCATCGAATCACTCAGACGGCTAATCGCTGACAGGAATTATATTTGTTGGTCATTACATTCCAGCTGGATGGAGTTGATGGAGAGTTCGGGGTGTCCCCGTGAAACAGCCGAACGGCCGAGCTCTCTGCACTGTCCCTCCGGCTCCGGCCAGTGGTGGCGCTGTGGGGACCCCCGGCCAGTGTCTTGAGCAGAGGGAGACGCGCAGGCGCGCTGCCGACACTAAGCCTCGCAACTCCGAGCGGCGGTGAGCCGGGGCCGATGTCGGGTTTGTGTAAATCGGGGGCCGGTAGCAGTGAGAAAGGGCCTGGCCCAAGCTCTGCCGGGTGGCTGTGGGCTCCAGGCACTCCTCAGCCCCGGTTTTAACTTTGCGACCGAGCCCGGGCTGTGGGATCAATTCCTTGTGGTTCTCCAAGGGGTGAAGGGGATCTGTCCGTGTGTGTGGGTAGAGGTTATCAGTGGAGCGTGGGCGTGGGGTTGTAAGCGTGTTGGGTTCTGTTGCGAGAAAGTGGGATGATTGGACATTCCGTGATACAGGGAGGAGGGTACCGAGACAAACTAAGTTGTAAACAAGGGATGATCTGGTGAACTGGATCAGACAGCTTAGCTCGCGTGTCCTTTCAGGAAACAATTCTCTCTTCATATTAATGACTGTCTAAGCTTGCTGTTCACAAGATTATGAGTTACAAGATTGTGTGTTACAGAGCCCCAGAGTCCAGGACAGCTGTCTCCGTCATGGGCTGCGAGTGCAGATTGGGAAGGGGGAGGGTGTGTCAGTGACCCTTGCATCAGGGGACACGGGTTTCTACATCCTCCTGTGAGGTATAAATGTCCTTACAGTGAATTCGGATATGCTGGCATATCGGGAGTCTGAAAGGGAAAGGGAATCAGGAAGGGGCTCAGGACAGAGTTTTAACAGAAGAACATGTTCAGGGGTAAAGGGGTACAGGAGCTGTCTAATAGATCATTTTATTTATTTATTTTTTGTTTGTGTGAACTCACAGAAGGTGACTGAGGAAGAAGCTTGTTGACGGAGGATACCCAGAGGCGAGCAGGTCAGGCACAGAATCAGGAATTGAATTGAATTGACTTTATTTCATACATTCATGAGGAGTATGTCTCCATCTAAATGTGCAACGTGCAATCATAGTAATTTATAAGAGTTTATAATAATTAAAACAGACAATGTAATATAGAGTACATTCAAGTCAGCGTTAGTTCATCAGTCTGATGGCCTGGTGAAAGAAGCTGTCCCAGAGCCTGTTGGTCCTGGCTTTTATGCTGTTATGATGGTAGCAGCTGGAATAGAGTGACAGAGATGTGATTTCCTATGTCACGGGTATAGACAGTCGTCTCAAGTGAGGAGTTTGTGTGGAGATGCAGCTTCCCTGGAGGTGGAGGAAAGAGGACACACCAACAGGTGGAACCAGCTGTGGGAAGACATGGTTTGTCAGGTCTGACGATGAGCTGAATGTACCATAACCTTCAGACTGAATCAGAAAACCATTCTGAGGGTATTTGAAATGTCAGAAGCAGGGGAGATGTGATCACATATGCAGAGGGCAGGGTTTGTGTCTACAGAACCTCAGTGAGATGGTTCAAGTGCAGGGTTGAAAGCACAGTGTTTGGTGCGGGATTTAATCACTGATTCTGACACTGTGAGAGGGTTAGTTTTGCTGTAAGGCAGCAACATTAATGGAAGACACAGGAACTTCATCAATTGCCAGTTATTTAGCAGAAGTGACCAATCTCAATGCTACCTTGACAGAAACAGATACTTCCAATGGTGACAAAGGAGTTCAGTCTGGATTATTTCAGGTTGGAGAGGGGTGTGGAGTTTTGAGATCAATGCCTTGCGGTGCCAACATCGGTAATTTAGCATGTCCGGAGTGGTGGATCACACAGATCAGAAACAGGCCTTGGGCCGGCCATACCTGTTCTGACCATCCACTCACTGTCTACACTGGTCCCATTTATCAGCACTTGGTTCACAGCCGACTGTATCTCGGCAGTTTCAATGCTCATCCTCTTCGTAAATGTTGTGAAGGGACCTGCCTCCACCACCACCTCGGGCAGTGAGTTCCAGATTTCAGCTGCCCTCTGAGTGAGAAATCTCCTCCTCCGATCCCTCTAAACCTCTTCATCCTCTGCTTAAATCCATGCCCTCTGATCTGTGACATCTCTGTCCCAGGATCGTGGCCGATATGGGCATCAGTGAGTTCTTTCATACGGTTCAGCATGGTAAGTTGCTGTCGAAAGTTAGATCACACGGGGTCCAGGGAGAGCTGGTTAACTGGATGCACAGATGTCTTGATGGTAGGAAGCAGAGAGTGATGGTGGGAGGCCGTTTATTGGACTCGAGGGCCGAGCCCAGTGAGGTTCCCCAGGGTTACACCCCATTGCTCTCATTATTCATTGATATTTAATTATATTTGGATTTGCATAGTTGGTTGAATTCTGCGCTCTACTTGATTCTTCATTGATCATGTTACTATTCTAAAGATTTGCTAAGTATTCTTGTAGGAAAAACTATCTCAGGGTTTTATGTGGTATCTGACTATATAAAAGTTATGTACTCTGATAATAAAATTTGCTTTGAACATCAACCATTACTACTTGTCATCTGGATCAGTAATCTGGTTAAGAATATACGGGATATGGAGAGTAGGTTTGCAGCAAGTTAAAACAATTAATTTTTCTCAAAAAATATTGTATAAACACTCCGCTCTGTTTCCCTCTCCGCACTCAACCACCCCTCCCTTTATTGTCTTCCCTCTCTGCCCCATCCACCCTCTCATCCTGACATTTCACATAAGTTCCGTGTGAAAGTGAATTATTTTCAGGGAATCTGAAGGGGAATTCTTCACTTTGGTGAAGAGGTTGGTGAGAGTGTGGAATGAGCTGCCAGTGGAAGTGGAGGATGTGGGTTTGATTTGGACACTAAAAAGGGATTTGGGTGAGGACGTGGGTGGGAGGTGTATGGAGGCTCTGATGCAGGTAGCTGGAAATGGGCAGTAACAACAAAAACAGGTCAGCATTGACTAGAAGGGCTGATAGGCCTGTTTCATTGCTGCTTGGCTCTGTGATTCTAATAATATTGTGGTTTGTAATTTCCACAGGTAGTACATTGCTACTAATGTCTGAACCCAGAAATTTGCCCAAACAAGAATTGAAAGACTCTTGGCTGGCTAAAAAAAGTGTCTGCAAGCTGTGATACTTGCCAAAGGGGGTGCTACTGAAAATGTAGGGCGCCCAAACATTTGCTTCTGGCCCTTTTCCTTTTTTTGTTATTTTGAAACTGTAATAGATTGAAATAAAAATGTAATCTTGCTTAAATATTAAAGAAATGTGTCATCTCTAACTTTATGCCTTTTGGAAATCAGGTTGTCTTTTACTCGCTGATCTATTCACATTAGCAGAACTTTTGATAGGGGGTCAAAAGCAAGGAAAATTATTGGGAAAATCAGATCGCTACTGGAAGAGTGGATTGGGAAAATCAGTTCTGCACTGGATCTCAAGAGAGAGAATTTCTAGAATGTCTATGAGATGGCTTTTTAGAACAGCTTGTTGTCGAGCCCACTAGGGGATCGGCTGTACTGGATTGGGTATTGTGTGATGAATCAGAGGTAATTAGAGAGATGGAAGTGGAACCCTTAGTGATGACAACATGATTGAGTATACTGTGAAATTTGAGAAAGAGAAGCCAAAATCAGATGTGTCAGTATTTCAGTGGAGTAAAGGAAATTACAGTAGCATGAGAGAGGAACTGGCCAAGGTTGACTGGAAAGGGACACTAGCAGGGAGGATGGCAGAGCAGCAGTGGCTGGAGTTTATGCGAGAAGTGAGGAAAGTGCAAGACAGATATATTCCAAAGAAAACTAAGTTTTCGAATGGATAAAGTATATAACCGTGGCTGACAAGAGAAGTCAAAGCCAAAGTAAAAGCAAAGCAGAGGGCATACAAGGAAGCAAAACTTAGTGTGAAGACAGAGGATTGGGAAGTTTTTTTTAAAAACTTACGAAAGAAAAGTATGGTTATTAATAGAGAAAAGAAGAACTATGAAAGAAAGATAGCAAATAATATCAAAAAGGATACTAAAATCTTTTTCAAGTATATAAGGAGTAAAAAAACAGGTGAGGTAGATATAGGACCGAAAGAAAATGATGTTGGAGAAATTGTAAATGGAGATAAGGATATGGCTGAGGAACTGAACTGACTCCATGTGTGTATATGCAATTATGATAAGAAATACAGACCATAAAACTTAAATGACAAGCTGGCTCAGAAAAATAAATCATCACTCTGGATGAAAACATTAACCAGTGAAATGTGTATGACCCTCCATGGGAGACATCCCAATGATCTGAGCAGACGAGATGGTGACAAGGAAGCATCGAGCACCTGACTGAGAGTTGGAGACTTCTTCCCAGAAACAGAGGAGTTCCTTGCGGAAATACAGGACGAGGTGGGTAACAAAAGTAAAACAAATCGAAACTTCATGAAATACAAACAAACAAAGCAGTAAGTGCAGAAAAGTCCAAGAGAAACCAGACACAGTCCAACACATTCTAGGATCCTGCAGCAGTTTAACTCAATCTGATTACTTACGCAGGTACAATCAAGTGGCAAATATCTTTCACCAAAATCTTGCTTTAAAATACAAACTCATGAATGCCCTCCATCACCTCATGAAAACACCATAAATTCAAGCCTGATCCAGTTTTAGAGCCAAAATCTTGCAAATTATATGATCATCAATACATTATTTCAGATAGGTCAATCCATCTGGTTATAATATTACAGGATAAACAAGCAGGAATAACTCCCCCAATAGATAAAACCATTCCTAACACACATGTTCCTCAACCAGTGGAACACCTCACCACAGGTAGTGTTTGTGTCGTCAGTCAGATAACCTAATTACTTTCTCTGTCAATCTGCTTCCAAATGTCATTCGTTGACATGCCCTGTTGCTGAATCCCCTCTCCTCATCATACGTTCTTACCCCGAACATCGTCCAGGGCCCCAAATTCTGCTCTGTGCAGACCTCCCTCTGGACCCAGCTTCATTGAAAATCCAATTGATGACTTCCCACTCTGCTTTCAGTCTTTAGAGGACAGTGGTGTTCGCTAACAACATTTTAGAAGTGGGGAAAGTGACCCATAATGTGGACATGAGTCGTGATTAAGGAGGTTAACTCCCAATGTCATTCTTCCTCAGCCCAGAGATTAGAGGGGCAAAGAACATCTCAGACAGATGCGCAGTCAGCTCGACTTCTTCAGTCTGCAAGAAATTCAAGGGAAACATATTCACCCACAGAGTGATGACTATTTGGACCTCATCCCAGGGAGAGTGAGAGGTGAACAACAGGGGAGGATTTGAAAGATCTGTTGTGGAACAGAATCACTGGCAGGGTTCAGCCGGCCTGAGTTGACTCTCTACTGTACACTAGGTGTGTTATAAATTCACTAAGTAACAGAGACAGTGCTTAAGATAGAACTGATTCATTTGTCACAGATCTAGTCCCATTAAAAGTGAATATGCAGCAGAAGAAACTCCCCCCATGTCCAGTGACCAGGGTGCAGAACTGGGTGTGGTGAGCAGCAGCAATAATTGCAGAGTTCAACACTTACAATCACTCTCAAAATAGCATTCAGCAATGGTGATGGACAAATATCCAGCATGAAGCTTATTGAAACTTTCTCCCCTGTGTGAATCCGGTAGTGTGTTGTAAGTGTAACACACTGTAAGGTTTCACTGCTAATGTAATGACCTCTCTGTAATGTTTCACTGCTGAGGTAGTGGTTTCTCTGCAGCAGCAATGTTTAGGATACAACTAGAGATAACAGGGTTTTGGAGTGCTGGGCTATCCAATGACAGAAATGTTCTTTCTTGTGAGTCTGAATGAGAGAATTTCATGGGCTTTTGCTGTGGAGAGATGAGAAGCCACAAATGGGGAGAGTGGGCCCTTTTTTTTTACTTTACTAACCCTTTAGTCAAAGTAAGAATTATGAATCACATCTTGTGTACTGTTCGTTATTTTGGGGTATTGATTTGTAACAGGGGAGGCGGCGCAGCATCCACATACATTTGGCTGAGCTAGGGGGCTATCACCCCCTATATTAAGCTGCTAGCCGGAGTGAAAGTTACATAAGGTTAGATGACTGAGTGAATACATTCCCACATTAACAGGAGGTTAACGGTCTCTCTCCAGTGTGAACTGACTGGTGTGTCAGTAGGCGAGATGACCGAGTGAATCCCTTCCCACAGTCTGAGCAGGTGAATGGCCTCTCACCTGTGTGAATTCGCTCATGTACCTTCAATTGAGATGATTGAGTGAATCCCTTCCCACAGAATATGCAGGTGAACGGCCTCTCCCCAGTGTGAACTGACTGGTGTGCTTGTAGGCCAGCTAACTGTGTGAATCCCTTCCCACAGTCTGAGCAGGTGAATGGCCTCTCCCCAGTGTGTACTCGCTGATGTACCTTCAATTGAGATGACCGAGTGAATCCCTTCCCACAGTCTGAGCAGGTGAATGACCACTCTCCAGTGTGAACTGACTGGTGTGTCAGTAGGCAAGATGATAGAGTGAATCCCTTCCCACAGACTGAGCAGGTGAATGGCCTCTCGCCAGTGTGAACTGAATGGTGTGCTTGCAGGCTAGATAACTGTGTGAATCCCTTACCACAGTCTGAGCAGTTGAACGGCCTCTCGCCAGTGTGAACTGACTGGTGTGCTTGCAGGCCAGATAACTGTGTGAATCCCTTCCCACAGTCTGAGCAGGTGAACGGCCTCTCCCCAGTGTGAACTCGCTGATGTACCTTCAGTTGAGATGACAAAGTGAATCCCTTCCCACAGTTTGAGCAGGTGAATGGCCTCTCTCCAGAGTGAACTGACTGGTGTGCTTGTAGGTTAGCTAACTGTGTGAATCCCTTCCCACAGTCTGAGCAGGTGAATGGCCTCTCCCCAGTGTGAACTCACTGATGTACTTTCAGTTTAGATGATGAATTGAATCCCTTCCCACAGTCTAAGCAAGAGAACGGCCTCTCCCCGATGTGAACTGACTGGTGTGCTTGTAGGTTAGCTAACTGTGTGAATCCTTTTCCACAGTCTGAGCAGTTGAACGGCCTCTCCCCAGTGTGAACTCGCTGATGTACCTTCAGTTGAGATGACGAAGTGAATCCCTTCCCACAGTCTGAGCAGGTGAACAGCCTCTCCCCAGTGTGAACAGACTGGTGTGCTTGTAGGCCAGCTAATTGTGTGAATCCCTTCCCACAGTCTGAGCAGGTGAATGGCCTCTCTCCAGTATGAATTCGCTGATGTATCTTCAGTTGGGATGAGTAGGTGAATCCCTTCCCACATTCCGAGCAGGTGAATGGCCTCTCCTCAGTGTGAACTCGCTGGTGAGCCATGAAGTCAGATGACCGAGTGAATCCTTCCCCACAAATTCAGCAGATGACCAGCCTCTGCCCAGTGTGAACTGACTGGTGTGTCCACAGGTGGGAAGACGACTGAATCCCTTCTCACTCACAGAACAGGTGAATGGCCTTGTCCAGTGTGAACTTGCTGATGTACATTCAGTTGAGAAGACCCACTGAATCCATTCTCACAGTCTGAGCAAATGAACGGCCTCTCCCCGTGTAAAATTTCCGCTTTGCCAGTCGGTCAGATGACCAAGTGAATCCCTCCCCACAGCCTGAGCAGGAAGGATGATCGAGTGAATCCCTTGCTCCACTTCTTAAATATCTGGACAGAGACAGCAAAATTGGCATTTTGTGTTCGAGATTCCCGTAGATAAATTCCTTGTTTTTAGCCTGTAAAAAGATTTACAAAATCCATCAATGTGTGTGGGGCAACTTTTCATATGAGATCACTTGAGTTGTCACGGTGTGATCTGGCAACACACTCTTACAGTGAAGTTCAACCCAAGTTGGAGTGAGAAATCATCTTCTAACTGGGCACAGTGCTGGTACCTGGAATGACCATCAAACTCTCTGATGCTCTTCCTGTCTCTTTAAGAATGGGGCATCTCTCCCATCTCCAATCTGTGACCTGGCTCAGTTTGACTCTCGCCATTGGTATTGCTCCCTCTTCCCACTGAGCAGCACGGGCTCCTGGCCCCACAGTAACTGAAATACTCTCACACAAATAGCCTGCAGTGCATTCCACGCACCCACCACTCTCTGGGTAAAAATCTTACCCCTGACATCCTCTCGGTATCTATTTCTAAGCACCATAAAACTATGCCCCTTCGTGTTAGCCATTTCAGCCCTGGGAATAAACCTCTGCCTATCCACATGATCAATGCCCCTCATCATCCTATACACGTAAAACAGGCTCTAAACATAAACAAGGACATTGTACATAGCTTTGGGAAATTGTCAGAAGTATACAAGATTATGAGGGTATAGATAGGGTAAATGCAAGCAGCTTTTTCCACTGAGGTTGGGTGGGATGGCAACCAGAGGTCATGGGTAAGTGGGGAAGGCGAAAATTTAATGGGAACATATGGAAAAGCTCTTTACTGAAATGGTCGTGAGAGTGTGCAATGACATGTCAGCACAAGTGGTGAATACGAGCTCGGTTTCACCATTTCAAAGAGGTTTTGATGGAAGCCTGGATGGTAGGTGTATGGAGGGCGATGGTCTCGGTGCAGTTAGTTGCAATAGACAGCTTAAATTTTTTTTGGCATTGACTAGATGGGCCAAATGGCCTGTTTCCATTTTGAAGGTCTCCATTATTCTATGACAGAGAAGCTGGACAAACTTGTTTGGAAGGGAAAAGGTTGGAGTGACAACGGAGCAGCAATGGCTGGAATTTCTGGGAGCAATTCAGGAGCTGAGTGATCCACATATCCCAAGGAAGTGAAAACATTGGAAACCAGGAGGACACAACCATAGTTGAATTGAGAAGCTAAATCCAACATAAAAGCCAAAGAGAGGGCAAACAAAAGAGCAAAATCTATTGGGAAGCTAGAAACCAACAGAAGACAATGAAAATGTTCAGATGAGCTCAGGGCATGGATGATGATTAATGAGTCTTGGTAGCACCCAAAAGTCTGAGGCATTTAAAGGAACGAAATATCCGGGGCTTCAATATAGCCAGAAAGCCAAGATTCCCTGCACCAGTTACGTTTCAACTGTTACATTGTTAGGCACATAAAGTCTCTACACCCTCAAAATTTCACTTCTGAAGGCCTCCCACTTACAAAGTACTCCTTTGTCAGAAAACAGCATGTCCCAATCCACACTTGTCAGATCCTTTCTGATACCATCAAAATTGACCTCTCTCCAAATTAGAATCTCAAGCCATGGTCCAGACCTCTCCTTTTTCATCTTTATTTTGAATTTCATGGCATTATGAACACTAATTTCTGTCACCAGCCCTGGTCATTGCCTAACAGCTTATTGCACACTTCTACATCGGGAATTTTACGTACCAATTAAGGGCACATTTGACAAACTTTACCCCATCTAGTCCTTTTACAGTATGGGAGTCCCAGTCAATATATGTAAAGTTAAAATCGCTTACAATCTCAACCTTTGTTTCTTGGCATGGTCTGTGACCGCTCTGCAAATTTGTTCCTCTAAATCCCTCAGACTGTTGGGTGCAACCAAGCCCCTATAATGGCCACAATATCATAATTCCCTGTTGTGAGCTCATCTGGCTTTCCTACAATGCTTCTTGCATTGTGATATACACAGCTCAGCACATTCATCGCACCATGCCCAACCATTTGATTGCTGACTCTGTCTGAGGTCTGAACAATATCTGACTGGTATCAAGAAAACAAACTCTCCCTCATTATCACAAAAACAAAGGAGCTGATTGTGGAGGACAGGAGTAGTGGAGACACAGATAAGGGCATCACCCTGGGACTAGTGAACAACCGACAGCTTCCCCGGTTTCCGAATCCCCAGTAGTGGGCACTTAATCTGGACTCCACCGCGTTTGAACCCCTTCCGTCAGCGGCCGACCCTCATGTGACTCTGTGCTATGACCCTATGGGGTGCTCATTGAGGAAAGCCAATATTATGCACCCCTCGAGCGAGAGAAGTTCCCAGTCATGTTGATTGGACAGGATTAAGGAAAAGAGGGCAGCACATTACTGGCCGAAGTTCCGGATTTCCTTTGGTGACAGACAGGACTGGTGGCTCCCCATACCATCGTTAGGGTTTGCCCTGGGTTCACGTCAAAGAGCCTAGAGTTCATTGCCTTCACCCTGAGGAAACAAGCCTCCAGCACCAAGGGAGACTGGCAAGACTTGGCCGTGGGCCAACTCCGATACTGGAAGGACATTGAGGTGAAGACGGGACATCTGGTAAGACTCTCTTTTAAAATTGACTGAACCCAAGACATTGCACACAATCTCTGCTCAATTTCAGGCAATGAAGTTGACTGCACCAACTGCCCCCTGTCTGGATCACCGTGAAAGAAGGACAGACTCTCCCATCCCTTCCTCAAAACCCCCTCTAGCCCGAGGTAATGTTCCTTGAGGATGGAAGCTCTTTTGTGGATCCAGCAGGAAAACGATATTCTGACTACACAATAGTGACGGACAGTGAAGTAATTGAGAAGGCCTCTTTTGAAGCAGCTGTCTCCGCCCAGAAGGCTGAGCTGTTTGCTCTGACTCGTGCCTGTATCCCAGCAACAGACTAAAGTGGGAATGTTTACACAGACTCCCGTTATGCATTTGGAATTGTACATGACTACTGGGCTCTCTGGGAACATGGGGATTCCTGTCTTCCTCTGGCCACCCCATTAGTAATGTCACCTTTGTAAACAACTTACTCACCGCTCTACAGCTACCTCGAGCTTTGGCTGTTATTTAATGAGCGGCCCACACCCACATGTTGACTGAGTCACTAAATGCAATGCTTTAGCGGATGAGACAGCGAAAAGTGTGGCACAATCCTAGTAGTTGTAGTCTCCTCGGGTTCCCATCAGGCAACCCTCTGTGTCTTAAGCAGAACAGGTTTGCCATACATGTGGGAGGTACATACTTTTCATGGGGACATCTCTGAGCAGCAGCGCAAATTGTGGTCCTAGATGGGGTGCTAGAAAGAACCCAACCTAGCTATTTGGATTACTCCAGTGGGACAGGTTTGTGTTCCTACACAGTTTTTACCAATATTGGTCGATCATATACATGATTTGACACACCTGAAAGGAGGGAATGGTTGGTAACCTGTACCCTGCACACCGGGTACCTTGCCAGGTGGACCCTTTTTGTGTCTACAAGTTGATTTTATTGAATTGCCTAGAGTACATTGCTATAGATACTGTTTAGATATTATAGATGTGTTTAGTAGATGGGTTGAAGCTATTCCAACTACCAATAATACTACTATGTCTGTTGTGAAGTTATTATTATGGGAAATAATTCCCAAGTATGGCCTGCCAGAGATGCTGAGCTCTCACAATGGCCCACACTTTGTGGTGAAAGTATACGAAGGGGTACCAAACGAACTAGCTATCAAGCAACAATTCCACGGTGTACACCACCCACGGGCCGCTGGCTGAGTGGAAAGAGCCAATGGCACTCTGAAGAGTAAACTGGCCAGACTAACAGCGGAGACTGGACTCACTTGGTTGAAGGTCCTACCATTAGCCTGATTCCACATGAGGGTTACCCCACAGGGGAAAACAGGGTTGTCACCAGCTGAAATCATTTCTGGATGGCCCATGAAGACACCCTGGGAACTAAGGCCTTGTGTACCATTGCTCCCAGAAAGTCTACTAGCAAAATTGGATATGCATATCTGAAGGGAAGAGATTGGGAAATATGCATGCCAACTAACCAAAATTTTCCAAGCATTACATTCACAGGTATGACAGGCTTACAAGGAAGAGAACTACCCCACAGAGAGGAGTGACTATCCCACCATAGAACCTGGGAATTTTGTCCTAATCAAGAACTGTGATTGAGGAAAACTCTGACCTCAGTGGACAGGACCATATCAGGTGTTACTGACCACTCCCACGGCTGTGAAACCGAAGGGGCAATCTCGATGGATACATTGAACATACTGAAAATGTGTTACAGAAGGAACTGAGGAGAAGGGCTCTCTCGGACTTAAGGAAAATGTATTCGTTGATAGTGGTCTTTGTGTTTTGCCTTATTGCTCAAACGATATCCGTGGGCCCCCATGTTAACACCTTTCTGTCTCTCTGTCACACCTATGCCATATAGGCAGAACTAGGGGCCTGCTGCGTTTGTGCTGCAATTTCACAGCATGGTAAAACTATGTTTCCAATGTCAGTAATTCCGCTCAACCAGAGTGAGGAACTCTAAGCCTGGGATTTCTCAAATAACACCCGGGGAAGTGAGGTGAGGAACTGCGGTCCAGTCAGAGATGACAGTGGCTGTCAGTGTTTTGAGGGATGGTATCTCAAGTTCCCATCAAATGGAATTTCCTACACTGGGAAACATGAATCCTGGTCTTAGTTGCAGGTGCCCAGCAGCAGAGAGGAATAACAGATTGAGTGCTTTTGGATGATCGCTTTTCTCGCCTATGGAGTAGCCAGGAATTCACGAGAGACAATCAATTTACCTACAGCACTTGAGGAGCTGGCCACAACACTGCAGGGACCCTGACAGAAACACAGGCCCAAGTAACAGAAATATCCACCGAAATGATTGCAATCTGGCAAACAGTCCTACAAAATTGTAGACTTTATCCCAGCTGAGAAAGGGGGAACCTGTGCTATTATTGACACAGAATGCTGCACCTATATCCTTGATGAATCTACTAACATTACATCCCTCTCCAAGCACACTGCCAAGGTGATTGATAGCTACTAGATAGAAAGCAGAGCATGATTTACATCGGTTCACTGAAGGATCGAAGTGGTGGTCTTTGAAGGTATGTTCAGTAATACATGGAACAGGATATTGCATTATGACCTAACAGTTGTCCATAGCATTGTTATAAATACTGTTGTACACTGTTTTTTTTTCCCACTGATAAGTCAATGTTGTACTCATTTGCTTTCCCTGCAAAAAAATTACTGCTTTGTTGATCATGTAATGATCAAAAGGAGGGAATGACAAAATGCGTAAAAGGGTTAACACTTTGTTAAAAAATAGCAGCCTGTTTTTCTGAAAGAAACTGCTGATAATCAACAGATGTGCTAAGCCATGCTGAGCCATATTTCTTCTTGAGGGTAGCTAGCTAGGGTTTCAGGATGCTTATCTCCTTGCACATTCACATCTAGAGATAGTACAGCTTCAGTCTGTTCTGTGTGTGTGTAAGCCATTATGACTGTTTTGTACTCTGTCTTTAGGGGCTCCAGCTTGTCATGTAGTAAATAACTTTGGCTCCAGCATGTCTTGTGTGGAGGGTATCTGGACAGATATATCAGTGGTATAAGGGGAATTGTTAGTCAGTTAGTGGATTGGGCGGGAACAGTCATCAACTGTTCCTGTTTGAGCGACTGAGTAAGCCCGATGCTTGGAATAAAGAGTTTGTACTTATACAGTCTCTCAGTGACTTTATCCAGATTCGACTTCCACATAATGGGAGTGGTTTCAAAGGGTTGCTGGATGCACATTACCAGACCTGGAGTGATTGCAACTGGGTCTGACGGAGGCATAACTGGTACTTCTGGACATGTTCAGTCTCACTCCAGCTATTTGCTACCTTCCATTGTACAGGTATGAAATGTCTAAAGAACAGGAAGTAAGACTCACCAAAATTTCTCCTGACTGAATCACTGGAATCTCCGAGTCAGTTGGGTTCTCTCTGATTGATGCTCCCAGTCCTCGGGTTGGTTCACTTGTTGCTGCTCCCTCGTCATCAGTCGTGGTTTTCCTCCAGTTGGGGTTTTTCTTCCAATAAATCTCTCACTGCAGGTCTAACTTCAAATTGAAAGATATTGAAGCATATTAACAATAACAAAGAGAACCAAACATTTCCGATTCATGTTATTAAGAACAAAACTCACTGAAATTTAAATATTGAAGGCAAATATACAGTAATGATCTCAGTGAGCAATCTTTTATTGTCCCACACACGTCACAAAACGATATAGAATCAGAAGGAGCCATCATTCAGTCATGGTCAGGCAGAAGGAACAGATTCAGATGATTCAATCCTTCTGATCTGCTCCACCACTCAACCATGGTTGATTTTTATTCCAACACCATATTCTTGCCTTCCTCCTGTAACCCTGTAGCTACTTAACAATCTTTAATGTATTAATCTCCCTCATAAATATACCCAAACGGCAGCCTCTACCAAACTTCACAAATTCCACACTTCAGACACCTTTTGGCCAAAAGATTTTTCTCAGCTGAATTTTAACAGAAGGTATTTTTATTCTGAGACGGTGCTGTCAGATCACAGACTCTCTGTCTAATGGAAACATCCTCTCCATGTACACTGTATCCAGGCTTTTTAGCATTCGGTATGTTTACTTAACCATACATCCCTCCACCACCCCCACCATCCCTCTGAACTCCATCGAGCACAGGTCCGGAACCATCAAATGCTCCTCATACATGAAGCCGATCGTTCCTGATATTATTCATGTTAACCTTGTTATCAACACACCACGTGATCCTCCGTCACAAAGCGGAGGGCGGGGCGGATCTGCGGCACGCAGCCTCACGTGACCTGTTGGTTGGTCTCCCATTTCAATTCTGCGGAAATAGACAGCCTGGGCTCCTGGTTTGAATCGTTCAAAGCAGATTAAGTGAAGTCGACATATTTTTGCCGAGCCCATATAACTGGAAAATAAATGAGTAACTGGCCCTCAGTTCGGGGCTGACGGCCAACATCGGACCTCCCTGCTCGGGATCAGTCTCAATACTCACCAATAGGAAAGTGATATCTTCAGCCCGGACACAGTAATCCAGAGCCCCGGCTCCCGGACATACGAGACGAGAAGCCTTTCTCGATCCCGCAGACTTCAGCACCGAGCGTTAAGGAATACACCGCACACCCGGAGACAGTGAGTATGCGCGAAGTGTGGTACGTCATCAGGAGGGCGGGGCCACAGAAACGGCAGCGCGATGTTGCCCACCTACGGTTTAATTGGGGGGGGTGGGGGTAAACTGCATCACGTGACCGGTTTTGGTCTCCCACCCCAGAGAGATCCAGTTACCCGCTACTCTGTGGAAAGAAGCAAACTTGCCGCTCACATCGACGCTCACCTTAAAAGTGTTAGACATTTCAACCCCCAGGAAAAATATATCATCTGTCCACTCTGTCTATTCCTCTCGTAATCTTATAAATGTCCATCAAGTCTCACCCCAGCCTGCGCTGCTCCGGAGGAAACAACACAAGTTTGACCAACCAGGTCGGGCTGCATCCGTCGAAACGAGCCGTCAACGTTTCGGGCCGAGACCCTTCGTCAGTGCTGAGTTCCTCCAGCGTGTGTGTACGTGTTGATTTGACCACAGCATCAGCAGTGTACTTTGTGTTCGTCCAATCTCTCGTTATAGCTCATGCCCTCTAAACCAGGCAGTGTCCTGGTAAAACTCTTCCCCGTCCTCTCCAAAGCCCCGACATCCTTCCGAGAATGGGGGCGACCAGAACTATATGAAACACTCCAGATGTGGTCTAACTAGTTTTATAAAGCTGTGTTACGAACTGTGACGTTTTAGAAACGAACCAGCAGCAATAGATTTCACACTGGATTCTGGTTTTGATGGTTAAAACACTCTGTTTATTAGTATTTACTTATAACATAGTAACTTAACGAAAGTTAACAGTGTTCAGTGGATATAAGTGTAAATATAATTCCCAGACTATCGAGCCTGAGGGAACAAAGCCCAGAGTATTGTGATGGTAAAGAAGGAAAGTTCAGTAATCCACGGAATAAATGATGGGAGAGAGAAATTTGTGATCCGGAGTGAAATGTAGAGAAAAGGCGGTTACTTCAAAATAACCGTCGACGAAGTTCTTATCCGTTGAATCCGTCCACATACGAGTTATCAGCGAAAGTGACCTGTCAGAGGAATACCGTCTTCCAGGGGTTACCACACGGCATACCCAGGCAAGGATTAAAGTAAGATATTCCAAAATCTACTCCTATGGATTATACGAAGTGACAGCCACACACATTCGTTGTGTTTCCGTGTACCGATGATCAACCCACTCTTGTGGGCATAGGAGAGTTCAAAGCCTCAGCTGCAACTAACTGAAGCGATCAGCTTTTCCAGTCTCTCTCTTTCTTTAGACTGGCCGACTGCCTGTCTGCAGATCGCTCTCTCTCTCCCTTACGATTCAGTCCACAATCAGCGCTGTCAGCCTGTGACTGACGTCATAGTCCCGCCTCCTCACGCCGGCGCTCTTAAAGAAACAGTCACAGTAGGAACGCAGGCTCGTAACAGCCGCAACACAACTTCCCGACTTTTGAACTCAGTGCTTCAACTAATAAAGACAACCATGTCATTTGCCTTCTTACCCACCCGATCAATCTGTGCAGTCTCTTTCAGGGAGCGATGAACTTGGAGTCTAAGATCCCACTGATCATCAACACTGTTCAGGGTTTTGCATTTAACAGTGTACTGTCGCATACATTCGACCTACCGAGCTGCCAAGATGATCATCACTAATCAAATCTCACTGAGATTTCTCAGGTCCTGTTGAATTTATTGCCAAGTGCACAAGTATGGGAAGGTAGAGGTACAGAGAAACACTGACTTGTGGCAGCATCACAGGCAAGTACTTTCAGATAACACACGGAACACAAATGATATGATTCTCTGTCAGTAACAATCTATAAATATGTTTTATGTCATCAACAATATATAAAATACATTGCGTCATGATCACTATTAAAATGTGCATTTTGTGTCAATAACAGACTTGGAAATGTTGAATTTGGTCCCTGTCTCCATTCCTCCTGTAATCCACAACCAGCTCCTGTGTTTTTGTCACAATGAGGGAGAGGTTGTTTTCTTGACACCACTGTGTCGGGGTGATGACTTCTTCTCTGTCGGCTGCCTCGTTATTATTTGGGATTCGGCCGATCAATGTACTGTGGTCAGCAGATCTAATTAGCAGATTGGAACCCGCCACTGCAGCCCCACAGTGCACTATGTACTGATTGCAAAGCTACGAAATTGCATGTGAATAGCCTCCCCTCCCCCAACTCAACTCTTTCTGCCTCACCAGCAGACTGGGACATCTCTCATCTCGCTGCCTCCGCCAGGACATTAAACTGTGAACAACTGTGGTCAGGGACTGATCTCTGGGGTACTCCAAACGCTATCTCCTTCCAGTCTGAAAACGACCCACTCATCCAGCCACACACGACCGGCAGTTTATCGATCTCCAACGAAAAAGCCTAATCACCTACTCCCGATGTTCAATACCATTGCTAACTCTGAGTTTGCCACTGTCAAATGCCGGGAGGGACATAATAATCAGAAAGTCTCTTGTCACAGCCGTGTAAATAAAATGTGATCTCAGTGGGTGTGTGGCGCATGCTCAGAATGCGAAGGAGACAGACAGACTGAGCCAAGTCACAGACTGATGAAGGGGAGGAATGATTCATTTTGATACAAAGAGGGAGGCAGAGAGTTTGATATTGTTCCTGATGCCGGAACTGTGGCCGGTTAGAAGATGAAGTCTTGTCCCCCCAAGTTGTTTTGAGTTGTGACAGTGTTTTTCTCAGAAGGCACCATGGAAACTAAATAATCTGAGTGGAAATGTTGTCCTTCCCCCACCGACGTGCTTTGTAAGCTTTTAACAGTGTAGAAAATACAAAGGATTTGTGTATGGGAATCACAAACACAACAACACGTTAGTTCTGCTGTATCTGTCAGTTCACCAGCGCTTGAATGCCGCCGGTTCTTGAATGTGGAGGCGGAGATGCTGGAGAAGACAGCGCCTCACTCGCTACAAGGAGAGCCCGAACACGTGTCCATGTCCGTGATCTGATTGGATACATCGCCATGACGTTGATAGCACTGTGACGTCATTCACTGGCTCTCATTTTGGAAGGGATTCAGTCGGCCATCGCAGATACACTAACAGCTTCGCACTGGGAAGCGGCCGTTCACCTGCTCCGTGTGTGCGAAGAGACTCATTCAGTTCACCCACCTTGTGATGCTCCGGTGAGTTCACAATAAATAGAGGCCACATTTCTGTCCGGAGTGAGCAAAGAGTTTCACTCAATCATCTCAGCTGCAGCAACACCAGCAACTTCACATCAGGGAGCAAGTTCAAATCTGCTCCGTGTTAAATGTTTAACCATCACGGTGACTGAAGGCAGCTGCAGGTCCATGAGGGACTGTTACTGTCAGATTCTGCAGTTCTTGCGGCTGCTCATCGCACCCAGGACTGAACCCTGGTCTCGGAGCATTGGAGGATTCTGTTCTGTTGATGTTAGCCTTAAACTAGACTTGTGTTTAATATTGTGGATCTGTGAAAGATAAATCAGTTCTGTATCAAATCCCGTGTCTCGCTTGAGAGGCCACTCGGCCCATCTTGTCCCTGCCCATGTTTCTGTTCCATTTCAGTATATGAAAATCTATCCCTGCCGTTCCCCTCTCACTCTCCCTGAGATGACAGATTGCAACTAGTCACCACTCTGTGGGATAGGAGATTTCCCTTGAGTTTAATAGAATCACAGAAATCAACAACATATTACCGATGCTTTGGCCCACAATGTTGTACCGACCATGTAACTTGCTTTAGAAATTGCTTAGAGTTACCCTACCGCATAGCCATCTATTTTCCTAAGCTCCATGTACCTATCTTAACAGACCCTTTTGTATCCGCCTCTACTACCGTCACTGGCGGTGCATTCCACACACACGCCACTCTTTGTTTAAAAAACTTGGCTCTGACATGTCCTCTGTACCTACTTCCAAGCAGCTTAAACCTATTCGCCCTCGTGTTCGCCGTTTCAGCCCTTGGAAAAAGCCTCTGACTATCCACACGACCAATGCCACTCATCATCTTATACACCTGCATGAATTTCCTGCATGATTTTCTCCGGGCTGAACAAGACGATGAGCTCACTGTGGTTGTGACGTTGTTCAGGGCTCCGGACGAAGTTGGTTAAGCTCCTTCTTCCCCGCTCTTTTCAATGTTTTGGGCCATTTTCACCAATTTTAAAGGACTATGCCTCAGACAGCTGGGTTGTTGCAATTGTTACATACCAGCAGCAATAGATCACTAACGGAGTCTGGTTTCGATGTTAAAACAATTATCTGTATTAGTATTGTGACGGGGTCCTGAATTGCCCCTATGAACTGTGTTTTTGAAAAGAGAGAGGGAGTTGTTCAATACCGAACACCTTGTTGGAGAGAGGGAGAGAGAGGGAGAGAGAGGGAGAGAGAGGGAGAGAGAGAGAGAGAGAGAGAGAGAGACGGGGGGGGGGGGGAAGACTGCTCGGAGATGGTGTTATGCTTTCTCTGCAAGCTTGTTGACACTTTTACAAGGACACTGTCAGCTTCTGCGTTCTTACACAGAGAGAAGGGAGGAACTGTTTGATGGACAGCTGGGGCTCAGCACGGTGAGATAAGTAGGAGGTCCGCTGATAGACCTCCAGACACATGGTTTTGGACACTGAATGAGCTTTGTTGTGTCCACAGAAAAAGTTGGGCTTTGGAAGATCGATCAGGCGCATCGATCCGTGGCTCTCGCAGTGTGAAAAGGCTGTGACCGGTGGGGAGTTATTCGTGTGTCCATCCCTCGCCTGGGTTAATAACTCCACCACAGAAGAAAGGTCACGTTTGTAGTGGTCACAGTCGGTGACATCCAAAGGATTTCGGAGGACGACGGGACTATCGACGGCGTCAGCTTACCTGAAGACTCAAAACTCTCCCTCTCTCTCTCCATCACTACTCGACTCAATCCCATGAACTGAACCGAACTTCACTCATCACCGTCAGACGGTATCCATTCACCCCGAGGCGTGAAGAAGCTTGGCTTTCCTATTTCCACACACACACACACACACACACACACACACACACACACAATCATTGCTAACCTGTTTGATATATCTGCAGTTATATTGCTGAATAGCGTAGTTACTAATAAAGGGAATGTAGAGAGAAGGCAATTACGAAGAATTCCACACACATTCCACTCTGGGTAAACGAAATCACAGTCGCCGAAGATCTTATCCGTCGATTAGTTCCGAAATCCACTTAGAAATATCACCAGGTGACAGTGACAGGAATATCGTCTTCAAGTGGTTACCACAGAACACCCCGATTCCAGGTAAGGGACAACAAAAGTGATACCACAGGATACTCCAGCAAATCCACACATATGGATGATACGAAGTGACAGTCACACATCCGATGTGCACTACGTGCCGATGATCAGATCAACCCAACCTTTTGGGCATGGAAGAGTTGCAGCCTATAGCAGTCACACGCTGAAGTTCCAACAGCTTGTCTCCCTCTCCCGCTCCCGCTCCCTCAGGCTGCCGCAGCTTGTGTCTGACGTCACAGCCCCGCCTCACTCAGCCACTTAAAGCGACACTCACAGTAAACGGTCTCGTAACACAATGCACCTCTAAAGTCTGACAGCAGACTAACGAGTGAATCTTCGATGGTGCAGAGTCAGAAACCGAAGATTTGCCAGCCTGAGTCAGGGGCTCCAGAGAGAGATGGGGTCCAGAGGAGGAGGACGAATAAGACGAGCACGATGTGGTTAAAAGTGAAAGATTAGAAGCATTTGGAAACTGGTTGATCGAAAAAAAGGTGGTTAATTTCTGCAAAACACAGGTGGAAATCAACAGATAAGGCAGAAATTTTGGAGAGGAATACATTGAAAATGTTTTCTCAGTATTTCCAGCAACTGCAGAATCTCCTATGTTTTATATCTGCATTTTACTTTGGCATTAGATACACGTTGATATTGAGTATATTGCTTATGGGAGCCGCTTTCTGCGTTAAAACAGCTGCAGATTTTTTCTATACCCAAGATAAAAAAAAAATGAGGTATGGACATTGAACCGGTGCTTGCAGAAATGTTTAATGGCACCGTGATTACCCATATGGCCATGCGTTCAGAATTTCGCCGGCGCTGAAGCGCCGATTAAATGCGCAGGCGTCAGGCTGAGGCCGTCCCTGAGTTTCACGCATGCGCGCAGTGCACAGAAGGATTTGAAAATGTCGGTTGCAGGTAAGAGCGATTAACCGTGTTTTTATCTTAAATACCGATTTCGGGATAATTCCTCTGAATTTCGGACACCGTGGGCAGCAATCCCGAGACAGTCCTGCCCTCTTCCCTCTCTCTCAGCCCCACGACCCGTACACGGGCCCCGGGGAGCTTCCGGCTGATGAGGGAATGGGAACAGATGGATCTCTCAGACAGAGCTGAGCTCCAGCTATCTAAACGCAAGGATTAGGAACTCGGAGAAAGGGAACAAAATCTTTTACATCACAAGTTGAGAAAATCGCCTTTGTTCTACCTCCAATTACTAACAGGAGAAAATCTGCAGATGCTGGAAATCCAAACAATACACACAAAATGCCGGTGGAACTCACCATTCGTACTCTTTTCCATAGATGCTGCCTGGCCTGCTGAGCTCCTCCAGTATTTTGTGTGTGTTGCTTCCTTTACCTCCTCTTGCTCTGGACTTTTCTACCGGTGAGAACATGTTTTGTCCCATTCTCTCTGGGTTCGCAATGATATCAAGCACCTTTGCCCTGGGCAACAAGTAGCTTTCACATCAGAAATGTGCCAGACTCCAGGGAGACAGACTACTGCCCTTCCCTTCATATTCATTGGCATTGCCATCACTGAGTTCACCACCGTCAGTCATTGGGGGAGGGTTCAGGGGGAATATATATGTAGAACACAGAAACTAGTGATGCCTGTTTGCATTTTGGTGATGCAAAAGTTGCTGGAGAATTTGCAAGTGGGAGGAAGTGGAGTGATATTTGGAAATCTGACTTCTTAAAGCGTAATTTAGCAAGCAAACCACATATGGACAATGTGCAAAAGCTTTGGTGAGAAACTCCTGCATTTCCTGTTACAGGCCTGCTACATAGGTTGTGTGAGAGTGCAGATGAACTCGATCAAACCCAGAGGAGATCAAAGTTCCTATTGACAGTGATTTGCTAGCTGTCACTGGGTAAAAAATACACAGTCCCAAGATTTATCTGCACACTGGATATTACAAATTAGAGGGGTATTGGAGGGAAGGAGGGGAGACCTGCAGTGTCCCTGATGCCCTCCCCTACAAGATGTGCATCCAGCTGCAACTTGTAACCCTGCACTTCAATGAGCTGCTTGAAATGGGTGAATTCCATATCATCCAGCAGTTGGAGGGGGTGATAGATATGACATGAAGAGAGGTGAGTTACTCCCAAGGTGCAGGACACAGGAAACTGGGTGAGAGTCAGGAAGGGGAATGAGGTTAAATAGGCCTCGCAGAGTACTCTTGTGGCTATTTCACACAACAACAGGTGGACCACTTCAGAAGCTGTGGGGGTAATTACCTGGCAGAGGAAAGTCAAAAGACTGATAGGGGATTCGTTAGTTAGAGGAACAGAACAAGAGGGGACAAATATCCTAGTGGTAAGACTCGCTAGTGGTAGTGAGCAGGGGAGGGGGTGATGTGGTTAAAATAAGTTGAAGAATGACAGAACAGATAGTGGAGAGGGTGAATTGAATTGACTTTATTAAATACATATTTCATAAACATGAGGAATAGTAATATTTACCTTACATCATCTAAATGGGCAATGGTTAATTTATAGTAATTTATAATAGATAGTTTGTACATAGGACAGTCAATACAACATCGAAATGCAATTGTATCAGCATGAATTAATCAGTCTGATGGCCTGGTGGAAGATGATGTCCCGGGGCCTGTTGGTCCTTTTGCTGTGATACCGTTTCCTGGATGGTAGCAGCAGGAACAGTTTGTGGTTGTGGTGAATTGGGCCTTTTTGTCCCTGATATTCGTTGGGCCCTTTTTACACACCTGTCTGTGTAAATGTACTGAATCATGGAAAGTAGATTGTGCAATGTATAATTTCCTTGTTTATATTTAGAGACATTTTTTGGTGTATAAAATGATGAGGGGTATTGAGCGTGTGACTGGCCAGAGAAGTGTTTTTTCCCCCAGGGTTGAAATGGATAATGCCGCTTCTCCACACTCCCATAGACCCTTTGTCCATCTCCTGAGTAAATAGAGTTTGAAAAATATTTAAGGTCTTCCCCCATCTGCTTTGGTTCCACATGTGGATTGCCATTCCGGTCTTCCAGAGGACCAACTTTGTGTCTTGAAATCCTTTTACTCTTAATCTATCTCTAGAATCCCTGAGGATTATCCTTCACCTTTTCTGTGACAGCAACCTCATGCCATCTTTTAGCCATCCTGATTGATTTCTTATGTGTTCTCTTGCATTTCTTATACTCCATAAGAAACTGACTGCCTATCCCTGTTATGCAATTCCATTTTGTGCTTTACCAGGGTCTCAATATCTCTTGCAATCCAAGTTTCCCTACAGTTTCTATCTTTACCTTTTATTCTGACATACCCGCTTACTACTTTCAAAATTTTGCTTTGAAGGACTCCCATTTACCAAGCACACCTTTGCCATAAAGCAGCCTGTCCCAATCCACAGTTGCCAGATCCTAGTGTTGATTCCATGTGTTGATCCATGCCCTGAACACATCCACCTTTCCTACGCTGCTCCTTGTATTGAAATATACAGGGCTCAGCATATTCACTGCACCATGCTCAACTTTTTCATTCCTGACTTTGTCTGAGGCCTGAACAACATCTGTCTCCACAACCTCTCCAATACCCGTTCTGTTATTCAGGCTCCCATTCCCCCTGCAACTTTAGTTTAACCCTCCTTACCCCCACCTCCAACCATGCAGATCTATCACACCTTTGGCTTTCCTCTCCCAGATCAATAAAAAGGAGGTGCATACCAGGTACAGGCAGATAGGAACAAATGGGGTACTTATGAAATACAGGAAATTCAAGTGAACACTTATGAAAGAAATAAAAGAAGGCATGAGGTTGCCCCTGCAGACAAAGTGAAGGAGAATCCTCAGGGATTCTGCAGACATGTTAAGAGCAAAAATATTGCAAGGGAAAAAATTAATTCTCTGGAAGATCAGAATGGTAATCCATATGAAGGGATAACATTGACTTGGGGAGGGTTTTTTTGCATCCGTATTTACTCAAGAGATGAACACAGAGTCTATAGAAGTGAGGCAAAGCCGCATCAACTTCATGGACCCTGTACAGATTACAGAGGCCGAGGGGTTTGAGGCAAATTAGTGTGGATCAATCCCCAGGGCCTGACAAGTTGTTCACTAGGACCCTGCGGAAGACAAGTGCAGAAATTATCGGGGCCTTAGCACAGATATTTAAATCATCCTTAGTGACAGGTGAGGTACTGGAGGATTGGAGGACAGACAATGTTGTTCTGATGTTCAAGAAAGGCTGTAAAAATAAACTAGGAAATTATACGTTGGTGGGTTGACATCAGAACTGGGAAAGTTATTGGAATGTGTGTGCAGGAACCAGGTATATACTGTAAGTATTTGGATAGGTGTGGACTGATAAAGGATAGACAGCATGGCTCTCGCCAATCTTATAGAGTCTCTCGAGGAAGTTATCAGGGAAGTGGATGAAGGCAAGGCAGTGGATGTTGTCTACATGGACTTCAGCAAGGCACTTGACAATGTCTCATATGGGAGGTTGGTCAAGAAGGTTCAGTCACTCAGCATTCTCGATGAGACAGTAAATTGGATGAGACACTGTCTTTGGGAGAAGCCAGAGTGTGGTAGCAGATGGTTGCCTCTCTGACTGGAGGCCTGTGTCTAGTGGTTGCCACAGGGATCAGTGCTGGATCTGTTGTTGTTTGTCATCTATATCAGTAATCTGGATGATAGTGTGGTTAACTGGATCAGCAAATTTGTGGATGGCAACAAGACTGGGGGTTCAGCGGAGTGCAAGAAGACTATCATGGCTTGCAGTGCGATCTGGACCAGGTGGGAAAATGGTTTTAGAAATGGAAAATGGAATTTAATGCAGTCCAGTGTGAGTTGTTGCACTTTGGTCTGACCTACCAAGGGAGGTCTTTCAGAGTGAATGGTCAGGCACGGAGGAGTGTTGTAGAAGAAAGGGACCTGGGAATACAAGACCTTAATTCACTGAAAGTGGTATCACAGGTAGATAGGGATGGAAAGAATGATTTCAGCCCATTGCCCTTCATGAACCAAATTACTGATAACAATAGATGGATGTTGTGTTGACTTCAAGAAGACATTGGTGAGGCCTAATTTGGACTGTTGTGTACAGTTTTGGTCACCTACCTACAGGAAAGTTGTAAAAGAAGTTCATAGATTTCAGAGAAAATTCACAAGGATGTTGCCATGTCTGGAGGACTTGGGTTATAAAGAAATATTGAACAAATCTGGTCTTTATTCCTTGGAATGCAGAAGATCGAGGGGAGATTTGATTGTGATAGAGAGGCGCAGATAGTGATAATGCAAGCTGGCTTGTTCCATGAAGATTGGGTGGGACAACAACCAGAGTCCATGTGTTAAGGGTGAAAGGTGAAATGTTAAGGGGAACATGAGGAGAAACTTCTTCACACAGACAGTCATCTGGCTGTGGAATGAGCAGCCAGCACAAATGGTGCATGCGAGCTCGATTTCAACATTTAAGAGGTTTGTATTGGTACCTGGATGGTAGGGGTATGGGAGTGGGCTGTTTAAATAGTTCTGCACAAACTGGATGGCCCAAAGGGCCTGTTTCTATGTTGAAATTTTCTATGATTGTGACAAGAACCTGAAATAATACAAAAATTCACTCTAACCCCTTTTGACAGCTGTGTGAACCAACCAGTCATTTCAGCAGGAATTTTTATGTGGCATTAAAACTGTGGCACTTTAAGTTAATAATACATAAAAGAAGATCCCAGCTGCAAGTCAAGAAAAACTATTTGCGTGAGAGTGTTTCAGTTACTGTGGGGCCAGGCATCCATGCAGCTCAGTGGGAACAGGGAATAATACCAATGGAGAGAGTCAAACTGAGCCAGGTCACAGATTGGAGACGGCAGAAATGCCCCATTCTTATAGAGACAGGAAGAGCTTCAGGGAATTGATGGTCATTCCAGATATCAGCACTCTGCCCAGTCAGAAGATGATTTCTCCGTCCAACTTTCGTTGAACCTCACCGTAACAGTGTGATACCAGATCAAACCTTGACAACTCAAGTAATCTCATGTGAAATGTTGCACTAAACCCATTGATGGATTTTGTTAAATCTTTTTACAGGTTAAAAATGAGAAGGAATTCATCTCCAGAAAGCTCGAACACGGCACAACAGTTTTGTTGTCTCTGTCTAGATATTTAAGAAGTGGAGCAAGGGATCCAATTGACCACCCTTCCTGCTCAGACTGTGGGGAGGGATTCACTCGGACATTTGACCAACTTGCACGCCTGTAATTTACACAGGAGAAAGGCCTTTCACCCGCTCAGACAGTGGGAATGGATTCACTCGGTTATCACAATTGAAAGTACATCAGCAAGTTCACACTCGGCAAGGCCATTCACCTGTTCTGTGTGTGAGAAGGGGTTCAGTCGGTCATCCCACCCGTGGACACACCAGTCAGTTCACACTGGGCAGAGGCTGGTCAACTGCTGAGTTTCTGGGAAAGGATTCACTTAGTCATCTGATCTAATGGCACACCAGCGTGTTCACACCGGGGAGAAGCCGTTCACCTGCTCAGAGTGTGGGAAAGGATTTACACAGACATCTACCCTACTGGTACACCAGCGAGTTCACACTGGGGAGAAGCCGTTCACCTGCTCAGTCTGTGGGAAGGGATTCATTCATTTAGCTAACCTACAGAGTCACCAGCGAGTTCACACTGGGGAGAGGCCATTCACCTGCTCAGTCTGTGGGAAGGGATTCACTCAGTCATCCCACCTACAGAGACATCAGCGAATTCACACTGGAGAGAAGCCGTTCACCTGCTCAGTCTGTGGGAAAGGATTCACTCAGTTAGCTAACCTACAGAATCACCAGCAAGTTCACAGTGGGGTGAAGCCATTCACCTGCTCAGTCTGTGGGAAAGGATTCACTCAGTCCTCTACCCTACTTGTACATCAGCGAGTTCACACTGGGGAGAAGCTGTTCACCTGCTCAGTCTGTGGAAAGGGATTCATTCAGTCATCCAACCTACAGATACATCAGCGAGTTCACACTGGGGAGAAGCCGTTCACCTGCTCAGTCTGTGGAAAGGGATTCATTCAGTCATCCAACCTACAGATACATCAGCGAGTTCACACTGGGGAGAGGCCATTTAACTGCTCAGTCTGTGGGAAGGGATTCATTCAGTTATCCCACCTGCAGAGTCATCATCGAGTTCACACTGGGGAGAAGCCGTTCACCTGCTCAGAATGTGGGAAGGGATTCACTCGGTTATCCAGCCTACAGAAACATCATCGAGTTCACACTGGGGAGAAGCCGTTCACCTGCTCAGAATGTGGGAAGGGATTCACTCGGTTATCCAGCCTACAGAAACATCAGCGAGTTCACACTGGAGAGAAGCCGTTCACCTGCTCAGTCTGTGGGAGGAGATTCACTGACTCTTCCACCCTGCAGAATCATCAGCGAGTTCACACTGGGGAGAGGCTGTTCACCTGCTCAGAATGTGGGAAAGGATTCACTCTGTCATCTACCCTACTGGTACATCAGCGAGTTCACACTGGGGAGAGGCCGTTCACCTGCTCAGTCTGTGGGAAAGGGTTCACTCTGTCATCTACCCTACTGGTACATCAGCGAGTTCACACTGGGGAGAGGCCGTTCACCTGCTCAGTCTGTGGGAAGGGATTCACTAATTTATCCAGCCTACAGAGACATCAGCGACTTCACACTGGGGAGAGGCCGTTCACCTGCTCAGTCTGTGGGAAAGGGTTCACTCTGTCATCTACCCTACTGGTACATCAGCGAGTTCACACTGGGGAGAGGCCGTTCACCTGCTCAGTCTGTGGGAAGGGATTCACTAATTTATCCAGCCTACAGAGACATCAGCGACTTCACACTGGGGAGAGGCCGTTCACCTGCTCAGTCTGTGGGAAGAGATTCACTCAGTCATCCAACCTACTGAGTCACCAGCGAGTTCACACTGGGGAGAGGCCATTCACCTGCTCAGTCTGTGGGAAGGGATTCACTCAGTCATCCCACCTACGTAGTCATCAGCGAGTTCACACCGGGGAGAGGCCATTCACCTGTTCAGTCTGTGGGAAGAGATTCACTCAGTCATCCACCCTACAGAGTCACCAGCGAGTTCACACTGGGGAGAGGCCATTCACCTGCTCAGTCTGTGGGAAGGGATTCACTGTGTCATCCACCCTACAGAGACACCAGCGAGTTCACACTGGGGAGAAGCCGTTCACCTGCTCAGAATGTGGGAAGGGATTCTCTCAGTTATCCAGCCTACGGAAACATCAGTGAGTTCACACTGGGGAGAGGCCATTCACCTGCTCAGAATGTGGGAGGAGATTCACTGACTCTTCCACCCTGCAGAGTCATCAGCAAGTTCACAGTGGAGAGAAGCAGTTCACCTGCTGAGAATGTGGGAAAGGATTCACTCTGTCATCTAACCTACTGGTACATCAGTGAGTTCACTCTGGGGAGAAGCCATTCACCTGCTCAGAATGTGGGAAGGGATTCACTAATTTATCCAGCCTACAGAGACATCAGCGACTTCACACTGGGGAGAAGCCGTTCACCTGCTCAGTCTGTGGGAAAGGATTCACTCAGTTAGCTAACCTACAGAATCACCAGCAAGTTCACAGTGGGGTGAAGCCATTCACCTGCTCAGTCTGTGGGAAAGGATTCACTCAGTCCTCTACCCTACTGGTACATCAGCGATTTCACACTGGGGAGAAACCGTTCACCTGCTCAGTCTGTGGGAAGAGATTCACTCGGTCATCCCACCTACAGAGACATCAGCGAGTTCACACTGGGGAGAAACCGTTCACCTGCTCAGTCTGTGGAAAGGGATTCATTCAGTCATCCAACCTGCAGATACATCAGCGAGTTCACACTGGGGAGAGGCCATTTAACTGCTCAGTCTGTGGGAAGGGATTCATTCAGTTATCCCACCTGCAGAGACATCATCGAGTTCACACTGGGGAGAAGCCGTTTACCTGCTCAGAATGTGGGAAGGGATTCACTCGGTTATCCAGCCTGCAGAATCATCAGCGAGTTCACACTGGGGAGAGGCTGTTCACCTGCTCAGAATGTGGGAAAGGATTCACTCTGTCATCTACCCTACTGGTACATCAGCGAGTTCACTCTGGGGAGAAGCCGTTCACCTGCTCAGTCTATGGGAAGGGATTCACTAATTTATCCAGCCTACAGAGACAACAGCGACTTCACACTGGGGAGAAGTCGTTCACCTGCTCAGAATGTGGGAAGGGATTCTCTCAGTTATCCAGCCTACAAAAACATCAGTGAGTTCACACTGGGGAGAGGCCATTCACCTGCTCAGAATGTGGAAGGAGATTCGCTGACCCTTCCACCCTGCAGAGTCATCAGCAAGTTTACAGTGGAGAGAGGCAGTTCACCTGCTGAGAATGTGGGAAAGGATTCACTCTGTCATCCACCCTACTGGTACATCAGCAAGTTCACACTGGGGAGAAGCCGTTCACCTGCTCAGTCTGGGAAGGGATTCACTCAGTTATTCACCCTACAGAAACATCAATGAGTTCACACTGGAGAGAGGCCGTTCACCTGCTGAGAATGTGGGAAAGGATTCACTCAGTCATTCCACCTACTGGCACACCAGTCAGTTCACAATGGGGAGTGGCCATTGTTATGAATCTCTAGGTTTTGTTTGCTGTGGAGAGAGAGAGAGAGAGAGAGAGATTAAGAAGGCAAATGTTTCTGACTTGCAGCTTGTTTACATCGTGTGCAGCTTGTTTAATTTTAACCGAGGACACAGACACTCAGAGTCAGACGGAGACAAAGGAGGAAAAATGGAAAGAATCAAAACCAGGGAACTAGTGGCCAAGGGTCACTGTTTGGAACTTTTCTTCGCTCACAAGGGTGGGTTAATTATCGATTCACCGTACATCGAATGTGTGGTGGTCACCTCATTTGATCCATAGGAGTGGATCTGATTTGGTTTATCCTGCAGAGACCACTTATGTGTTAACCCTTGCCTGGCTGTGGTGTGGTAATTCATTTGAAGACGATACCCCTCATGATAAGTCACTTCGGGTGATAATTAGTTTGTGGATTTAGAAGGATGACAGATAAAATCTACAGCGACTGTTGGTCTCATTTTACCACCATGGAACCTGTGGAATACGACATAATTGCCTTCTCTCAACATTTACCCTGGATTACAAATATCTCATCACCTATTCTGTGGTTGAACTGAACTTTCATACTTTACCATCTCAAGACTCCAAGTCTTGTTTCCCCCGAGCTCAATAGTTTGGGAATTTTATTTATACACATTTATACACATAACACTTAGGAGGAAATCTGCAGATGCTGGAAATTCAAACAACACACTCAAAATGCTCATGGAACACAGCAGGCCAGGCAGTATCTATAAGGAGAACTGTCGACGTTTCAGGCTGAGACCCTTCGTCAGGACTAACTGAAAGGAAAGATACTAAGAGATTTGAAAGTAGTGGGGGGAGGGTGAAATGCGAAATGATAGGAGAAGACCGGATGTGGTGGGATGAAGCTAAGAGCTGGAAAGGTGATTGGCGAAAGTGATACAGAGCTGGAGATGGGAAAGGATCATTGGACAGGAGGCCTCAGAGGAAAGAAAGGTGTGGGGGTGGGGGAAGCACCAGAGAGGCATGGAAAACAGGCAATTAAATATGTCAGTGATGGGGTAAGAAGGGGAAGAGGGGCATTAACGGAAGTTAGAGCAGTCAATGTTCACCCCATCAGGTTGGAGGCTACCCAGCTGGTATATAAGGTGTTGTTCCTCCAACCTGAGTTTGGATTGATTTTGACAGTAAAGGAGGCCATGGATAGACATATCAGAATGGGAATGGGACGTGGAATTAAAATGCGTAGCCACTAGGCGGAGTCTGTTGCTGCTGGTTCGTTTCTAAAGCATTACGGTTTGTAACAAAATGGGGCCTGCGTCTGGGATATGAAGAAATTTAAGGATTGATTTATTATCAATTTCATTGGGGAAATCCCTTTTGATTTATTTGTGTGTGAAAAACCAGCAGCAATGGATGTTGATAGATATCTGGAAGTGTGAACCTCTCAGGCATTAGAGAACACCAGAAGGATTGAGTTGTTCAGTATTGCTATAATGTTAATACTTGCTAAGGTGAAATTGACAATGAGGAGGGCACAGATGCAGAAGATAATAGCTGAACATTATGTATCTGAGGGTGTGTTTAAAGTGGAGGAGTTGGAGGTGTTTCCTGAAAGTAAACCTAGTGAGCTTGAGATCCAGTACAAGTGAGAAAAATTAAAGATGGAGGCCACGGAAAGGCAGAGGCAGTTTCAGGCTGGAGAGGCAGAAAAACAGACAGAACTTTCTCTTACAAAGTGTAATTAAGGGGAAGGCTTAGCAAGCCTATTCTGCTTTGACAGTTGCTGAAGCAGCTTATTATTTATTTATTTATGCTGCCCCAATCATCGCCACTGGGCTATAAATGTGCAGGAGCTGTGTATGGTTCAGTGCTTTGCTCAAGGACACACAAGTTTCCTCGGCTGAGGTTCGAACTCATGACATTCAGATCACGAGTTCAACACTGTAGCCACATGGTCATGACCTATTCATGACACATTATGACCTATTGAAGCAGGCTATGCTCAAAGCTTGTGAGTTGGTCCCAGAAGCAGACAGGCAGAAGTTCAGAAATTTGAAGAAATCTGTGAACCAGACATACGGAATTTGCTTTTGAGAAATTTGTGTGTCTTGACCGCTGGTGCACATCTGAACATGTAAATGATAATTTTAACAGCTTCAAAGAGTTGGTTTTAATTGAAGAGTTCAGAGGGTGCGTTCCTGATGACATAAAGATGTATTTAGATGGAAATGATACTGCCACTATGCAGGAATCTGCTAGATTAGCAGATCAGTTTGCTTTAACTGATAAAGTTATGTTTACCCTGAATAAGAGTTTCCAAAAGGCAGTTGTCAAGTTGTGGGTAAACCTAATGAGGTCACCCCAGTGGCCTATACCTGCATTCGGTGAACCCTTTTCCAAAGTTATAGTGGATTGTGTTGGCCCATTGCTACAGACTAAAGCTGGCCATCAGTATCTGCTAACTATTATGTGTACTGCATCCAGATTCCCAGAGGCAATGCCTCTCAGAAATGTTAAAGCTAAAACTGTGGTGAAGGCTCTTACCAAGATTTTCACTTTATTCGATATGCCTAAAGAAGTCCAGTCTGATCAAGGATGTAATTTTACATCTGGATTATTCCAGCAGGTTGTTTCTGAACTCGGAGCAAAACAAATTGCATCATCTGCGTACCATACAAGGGGCTTTAGAAAGATTTAATTCTACCCTCAAAACAATGATTAAGACATATTGTGTTGAAAATGGAAAAGACTGGGATGAAGGAATACATTTGCTTTTTTCCACAGAAAGGGAGTCAGTGCAGGAATCACTGGGCTTTACTCCGTATGAACTTGTATTTGGTCGCAGAGTGACCTTTGACCTTGTTAAAAGGAACGGTGGATTGATGGGCATGTACATGTTAACTTGTTAGACTATGTTTTGAAGTTCAAAAAGAAACTACACCAAGCCTGTAGTCTAGCGAGACAAAACTTAAAGATTTCTCAAAACAAAATGAAGTGTTGGTTTGATAACAGGGCTCACGAAGGAAAATACCAGGTTTGAGATAAAGTGCTTGTCTTATGTTGACGAATCCACTTCAGGCGAAATTCAATAGACAGTATGAAATAGTCTCCCAAATTAATTATGTGAATTATGTTATTAAAGCACCCAACTGAGTTGAACTAACGCAGGTGATACACATAAATATGATAAAGCCTTTTTTGACAAGCAGGCACCATCTGTGTGTGTTGTTCTCAAATCATATGAATCTGGCAACCCTGAGAATGAAACAATTGACTTGTCTGAGACTTTCCACAAGCCAAACGTGGTCCCAGTTAGGCTAATGAACTTGGTTGTTCTGGAAAACATTGATAACATGTTGGCTCATCTGCAGCCAGAGCAACAACAACAGCTGAAGTAATTAATTCTGAAGTTTAAAGATTTATTTCCCGATGTTCCCAAGCAAACCATGGTCGCAGTACATGATGTAGATGTTGGTGAAGCCAAACTGATTAAACAACACCCATATCGCATGAACGTAGAAAAGTGTAAATTGGCTGACCAGGGAATTGAGTATATGCTGGAGAATGGTATTATTAGGCCATCAAAATGAGATTGGAGTCACCCTGCATTATTGTGCCCAAACCTGATATAACCATATAACAATCACAGCATGGAAACAGGCCATCTCGGCCCTCCTTGTCCGTGCCAAACCCTTAATCTCACCTAGTCCCACCTACCCGCTCTCAGCCCATAACCCTCCACTCCTTTCCTGTCCATATACCTATCCAATTTTACCTTAAATGACACAACTGAACTGGTCTCTACTACTTCTACAGGAAGCTCATTCCACACAACTATCACTCTCTGAGTAAAGAAATACCCCCTCCTGTTCCCCTTAAACATTTGCCCCCTAACTCTCAAATCATGTCCTCTCATTTGAAGCTCCCCTACTCTCAATGGAAACAGCCTATTCATGTCAACTCTATCTATCCCTCTCAAAATTTTAAATACCTTGATCAAATCCCCCCTCACTGATGGTAGTGTTAGATTTTGCACTGATTATAGAAAGGTAAATGCAGAAACAAAAACAGATGCCTGTCCTATCCCTAGGGTGGATGATTGCATCGATAAGGCTGGAAAAGCTGATTTCTTACAAAGATCGATCTGTTGAAAGGGAATTGGTGTGTTCCATTGACGGACAGAGGTAGAAAAATTTCTGCGTTTGTGACACCTTCTGGGATGTATGAATACAATGTTTTGCCTTTTGGACGGAAAAATGCTCCAGGAACATCCCAGAGAATTATTGATTTTGTAATTCGAGGGTTAGAACACACAGATAACTATATTGATGACTTAGTTACAGGGAGTGACACTTGGGAAGAGCATATCTCTGCAGTAGAAAAGCTATTTGACAGGCTTTCCTAGGACAACTTTACAGTTAATTGAGCTAAGAGTGAATTTGGCCATGCCACTGTGACCTGTCTTGGGTATGTTGTAGGTCAAAGCAAGTTGGTTTCTGTTCGGGCAAGAGTCCAGGCAATTTCTCAAGTTCCTATTCTGACTGCTAAGAAGGCTCTTAGAAGGTTTCTGGGAATGGATGGATATTACCGTAAGTTCTGTAAGAACTTTGCTGCTATCGCTCTTCCTCTGACCAATCTCCTGAAGAAGGGTGAAAAGTTTGTTTGGACCGAGCCTTGTCAGAAGGCATTTGATTGATTGTTATCAGTATTTCAGATTAGGCCAATCAATGTACTGCTGTCAGCAAAATTTAATTAGCAGATTAGAGCTGTGGGTGGCAACACAAGTCATGGGTGCGCAGAGAGTAAAGGAGAAGGCCAAACAGACAACCCTGTAGGTTATGTATGCTGAGGGTCAGAGAGACAGAGGAGATGGAGCCCACTCTTACTACCTGCTGGCGATCTGACAGAAAGTTCAGGATCCAGCTACACAAGGCAGGGTGAAGGCCGAGGTCTTTGAGCTTCTTGTCGATACTTCACGCCTTCGTATGGCTGCTGCTCTGCCCATGACGGCAAGGAACTGCAGAGAACTTTGGAGAGCAGAGAACATCAGAGAAACAAGCCTCCACTCCATGGACTCTTCCTATACTTCCACTCCCTCGGGAAAGCAGGCCATGGACACAAAGAACCTCATAACCTGGACAGTCTGGCTGCAAACCCACTCCCCCATCGGGGAAGAGATACAAAAGCCGTAAAGTGCGTAACACCAGGCTGAAGGACGGCTTCCTGTCTGTGGTTATAAGCCAAATGAATGATAAAATGGACTTGACCTCACAATGATTAAGACATATTGTGTTGAAAATTTATAAGAGTGGGATGAAGGAATACATTTGCTTTTGTCCACAGAAAGAGAGTCAGTACAGGAATCACTGGGCTTTACTCCGTTTGAACTTGTATTTGGTCGCAGAGTGACGTTTGAGCTTGTTAAAAGGAATGGTGGATTGATGGAGATGTACATTTTGAAGTTCAAAAATAAACTACACCAAGCCTTTAGTTTAGCGAGTCAAAACTTAAAGGTTTCTCAAAACAAAATGAAGTGTTGGTTTGATAAGCAGGGTTGCGAAAGAAAATACCAGGTGGGGGATAAGGAGCTTGCCTTATGTTGACGAATCCACTTCAGGTGAAATTCAATAGACAGTATGAGATAGTCTCCCAAATTAATGATGTGAATTATGTTATTAAAACACCCAACTGACTTGAACTAACACAGGTGGTACACATAAACATGATACAGCCTTTTTTGACTAGTAGGTACCATTTGTGAGTGTCGTTGTCAAAACAAATGAAACTGGCAACCCTGAGAATGAAACAATTGACTCGTCTGAGAATTTTCACAAACCAAACGTGGTTCCAGTTAGGCTAGTGAACTCGGTTGTTCCAGAAAACATTGCTAACAGGTTGTCTCATCCCCAGCCAAAGCAACAACAGCTGAAGGAATTAATTCTGAAGTTTAAAGATTTATTTCCCGATGTTCCCAAGCAAACAACGGTCGCAGTACATGATGTAGATGTTGGTCAAGCCAAACTGATTAAACACCCATATTGCATGAACGTAGAAAAGTGTAAATTTGCCTGTCCAGGGAATTGAGTATATGCTGGAGAATGGTATTATTAGGCCTTCAAAATGAGATTGGAGTCACCCTGCATTATTATGCCCAAACCTGATGGTATTGTTAGATTTTGCACTGATTATAGAAAGGTAAATGCAGTTACAAAAACAGATGCCTATCCTATCCCCAGGGATTACATCGATAAGGCTGGAAAAGCAAATTTCTTACAAAGATTGATCTGTTGAAAGGGTATTGGTGTGTTCCATTGACGGACAGAGGTAGAGAAATTTCTGCATTTGTGACACCATCTAGGTTGTATGAATACAATGTTTTGCCTTTTGGAAGGAAAAATACTCCAGGAACATTTTAGAGAGTGACTGATTTTGTAATTCGAGGGTTAGAATACACAGATACCTATATTGATGACTTAGTTACAGGGAGTGACACTTGGGAAGAGCATATCTCTGCAGTAGAGAAGCCGTTTGACAGGCTTTCCTAGGACAACCTTACAGTTAACTTGGCTAAGAGTGAATTTGGCAATGACACTGTGACCTGTCTTGGCTATGTTGTAGGTCAAAGCAGGTTGGCTCCTGTTCGGGCAAAAGTCCAGACAATTTCTCAAGTTCCTATTCTGACTGCTAAGAAGGCTCTTAGAAGGTTTCTGGGAATGGATGGATATTATCGTAAGTTCTGTAAGAACTTTGCTGCTCTCGCTCTTCCTCTGACCAACCTCCTGAAGATGGGTGAAAAGTTTGTTTGGATTGAGCCTTGTCAGAAGGCATTTGATTGATTGTTAGCGGTTTTGAGATTAGGCCAATCAATCAGTACATGATGATAATAAACAAATTCCCCATTTTAATTGTGTGGAAATATTAGACAGACTGAGCTTCTGCTCAGGAACCTCAGAAGGAAACTGAACTGTTGTAATTTCTGTGGAAAGCAACTGTATGGAAAATGCTTCAATCTCACATTACGATCTGCGGTAACTGGGAACAGGTGGCCGGTGGTGGGTCTCCCATATCAATATCAGAATCAGGTTTAATAGCACCGGCATATGACATGAAATTCATTGTCCCTGCGGCTGCAGTAGAACCTAATTCATAACAATAGATTTTAACAATTGTGATTTTAAACAAGAAACATGCAGAAAGTATTGCAGAGAAAAAAACATTGTCCACGCACAACAGAGGACGTGACAGATCCGGATCTCACTGACTTGTCTGAACGGGGAAAGATGAAGCTACACATACACGTAGAGCAGTGACCCGCAGATGCTGCAGATCTGCAGAGAAACGTGAACAGGAAACGGGATCAGGAGAAGGGTGGAGGGTCTCCCTTCTGATCTGGTGACTCTGCTCCTCGCCCCTCACACGCTGCCCGACTCATCCACTGCATTCCCCACATTATTCCATATTTACCCCAGAGACATGATTATTATTTAACACCATATCTTCCCCGATCCCTTTCCCTCCATCTCCAGGTCACAGAGTCAGCGGCTCATTCCCATCCAGGTCCAAAACATAATTCAGACCCAAACAGGAAATTTTCACGTTTCATTTAAATCAGTTCTGTGTTTATAAACACTAATTTGTATTCGCATTCCTCCGGAGCCTTGCTGGACAGGAACACTGAAATATCAAGTGAGAAACAGCAGGCCATTCAGCCCCTCTAACCATCAGCAAGATTGCGTCTGCTCTCCCATCTCAGCCACATGTTTCTGCCCAGTCCTCGTTTCCTCCATCCCTTCGGTCTCCACACATTTGCCGCCCTCTGTTTTACGTGGGGACGATCACTGAGTTTTCACCGCCCTCTGTGGAGAGGTTTTACAGACATTTACCACCCTCGGAATGGGGACATTTCCTCTCATCTCAGTCCCGGACAGTCCATCCCTGTTTCAGAGACTGAGATCCCTGGTTCAACCGGTCATGATGTTGTGAATTTCAATGTTCACCTCTCAGTCCTCGATTCTCTAAATGAAAGGGTTATCACATTTGATCTTTCTTCATATGATAACCCCACCACCCCAGGGATCAGTCTGGTGAATCTTCATTGCACTCTCTATAACAAATGCTCTCTATCCTCTTTGATAATCCTCTGTGGAATTAATTTCCATCTTCTGCAGCCCCGTGTTGCCCCAACCACTCACCTCCCACCCCTGTTACTATTTCCACCTTCCCACCTCCCCCTGACCTGTATCCACCTCTCTCTCCCCATCTCTTGCCCCATCCCCACCCCTCACCTCTTTTATCTGACTATTTCCCGTCCACTCTCAGTCCAGAGGGAGAGTCTCGGCCCGAAATGTTGACGGTCGATTTTCCTCCACAGATGCTGCCCGACCCACTGAGTTCCTCCGGCAGTTTGTTCTTTGGTCTGTATAACCCGTGTCAGTATGGGGAGCGGGATTTTACACCAAATTCCAGGTACAATCTCAACAAAGCACAAATAATTGTCACTCTGCCCGGACCATTGGTCCCGCTTGCAGGGCAACAGTCTGCCGGTGTTTGCCCCCAATGTGGTGAATCCCTCTGCTCGGCACCACCGTGGGTTCAGACATTTCCACAGATGAGCCCCTCCTGTCCCCACCGGGACAAACATCCTGTCCGCCCCCTCTCTCACCATCTTCATCCTGTCAATAAAATCCCTCCCCGGGGAACCGGCATCGAACCGACGGGCCGAGCGGTCTCCTCCTACCTCTCAGCGATATATCAGACTCCGGCCGCAGGATACGCTTCACAAACGCCCCAACTTCCCTCGGAGGGAAAGGGAAATAAATCAGAAAGCGGACATTTACTTTGAGGTTTTCTTCGCTCTGAGGAGGCTGTCGGCGCTCGAGAGGGTGACGGACTCAGCGGGGTAACGCCCACTCGGCTTGTCCGCCTCCGCTACTGGTTGTAACCCGTGATTGACATAACTTCGCAACAATGGGAATAACGTAGCCCCTGAATCCTCTGTTGACAGCGGTGGGGGCGGGGCTAGTCACGTGATTATTAGCCCAGCTGTTAAACCGATAAAGCTCGAGCACAGCAGCGCGTCCGTGACGTAAGACACCACGCACATCAGGGCAGAACCCGGTGGGGGAGCCCATGCCTGACGTCAGGCGCGTGGGGGAGGAGCTGTGTGACGTCACATGTGGGAGTGCGTTGCCAGCGGGGTCCACACACAATGTATTAGTCAACAGAAAACCTCCCGTCCCTGCAGTCTTTGACTCCTGGTAAACTCAACACCCTGACAGTGTGGACCATAGATACCCCTTCCTCTCAGAGTCAGGGAATCATTCAGACAGCTGATCGCTGAGAGGAATTATATTTATTGGTCATTAAAGATCACCCAGATTCGTTTGGACGGATTTGATGTGGAGTTCGGGGTGTCACAGTGAAAGGGCCGGACGGTCAAACTCTCTCCGTTGTCCAAACATCCTTCCAGGTGAGGCGACACTTCACCTGTGAATCTTCCGGGGTCGCCTGTTGTGTCCGCTGCTCCCGATGCGGCCGCCTCCACACTGGTGACACCGGCTCCTCCGCAATTGTCCCGGGTAGGAATGTTTATTTTTCGGGGGTGTTGATGTTATTGTTCCCTTTTGTATGGGAGGGGTGGGTTTTGGGGGTTGATGATCGGGATGCCGTTAGTTCTTATGCTGGGGTTGGTGTGGAAATTTCATTTTTCTCTGTGAACGACATTTGTTTCGTGGCTCTCTGGAGAAGTAAAAAATTCAGAGTTGTTTATGGATACCTGCTTTGCTAATAAATTAACCTTTGAACTATCCGCTCCGAGCGGGACTTCCCGGTGTCCAAACATTTTAATTCCCATCCCATTCCCGTTCCGACGTGTGAAACATCGCCACCTCTTGTGCCAAGATGAGGCCACCCTCAGGGTCCAGGATCAGTCCCTATATTCTATCCGAGTATCCCCCCCCCCTCCACCCGCCAACCCGTTTGCGCTGCATGGACCTCCGGCCACCGGCGGCGAGGTGCAGACCTCTGCATCTGTTGTTGGCGGTTCTCCCATTCGGGCGGCGATAATTATGGGCTGATCCCGAGATTGTGAAAATCGAGGCCGGTTGCATTGAGAAAGGGCCGGGCCTGAGCTCTGCCGGACGCCTGGAGCAGTGGTGCAGTGCCATTTCTTTAGGTGCCGGAGCCATACCAGGTGTGATTGATAAATTCGTGTCCTAAGTTAGAAGGCCGAAAGTTATACAGCTCTCGGAACCTGCACGTGCAGTTCAACTCTTTGAGTGATTGTGAAGAGAGTTTGAAGGTAATAACGTTTGTGGTATTTCTGTTTCTGATCATTGAAAATTGCTAGGTTTTCTAAAATTGACTCCTTCCACCTTAGGCCACGGACTTAACCCCTCGTATGTCGCACCCAATTTGTGTACCTGCTCATTAATTGTGTGTGTGTGTGTGTGTGTGTGTGTGTGTGTGTGTATAAAATAGGGCTTCTTATAATGTCAAGCTGTAAACCAAGATGAAAGAAATATATGAATTCCAGAGCTCCACAGAAATACAGTGATAGTTAAGACATTAACAAGATTATAACCTATCACTACATTTCAGTGAATAACTGGTACAATAACACATATAATACTTAATTTAATAATATGACGAAGTATTGCATGGTTGCACTCACTAATTATCATAAAATATAATTATCAAGCAGGTAAAGTAACGTTGTTTGCTTAGAAGTGATAGGGTTGCTAGTGAGAAAATTTTACTTTTCAATCAGCGAGTTCACTGTCAATGCATCGGATGACAGTATTGATGGCCCGCTGGGGAAATTTACAAATGAATTCCAATATTAAAAGGGCTGGATAGAGAGGTCGTGGAGAGCTATACTATCTGGTTATCACAGTGCCATAAATACAACTTAAATATACAATCGATAGGCTTGTTCCCCAGCTTGGGATTCTAAATTGGAGAATGGTGCTTTATTCACAAAATTGTCACAGTCCACAGTGACTGTGCACGGATCCCAGCAATGGAACCCGCCACTACAGCCCCACAGTGCACTATGTACTGATTGCAAAGCTACGAAATTGCACGTGAATAGCCTCCCCTCCCCCAACTCCACTCTTTCTGCGTCACCAGCAGACTGGGACATCTCACATCTCGCTGCCTTCGCCAGGACATTAAACTGTGAACAACTATGGTCAGGGACTGATCTCTGGGGTACTCCAAACGCTACCTCCTTCCAGTCTGAAAACGACCCACTCATCCAGCCACACACTACCGGCAGTTTATCGATCTCCAACGAAAAAGCCTAATCACCTACTCCCGATGTTCAATACCATTGCTGACTCTGAGATTACAACCGTCAAATACCAGGAGGGACATAATAATCAGAAAGTCTCTAGTCACAGCCGTGTAAGTAAAATGTGATCTCAGTAGGTGTGTGGCGCATGCTCAGAACGCGAAGGAGACAGACAAACTGAGCCACGTCACAGACTGATGAAGGGGAGGAATGATCCATTTTGACACAGAGAGGGAAGCGGAGCGTTTGATATTGTGCCTGATGCAGGAACTGTAGCCAGTTAGAAGATGATGCTTTGTTCCTCCAAATTGTGTTGAGCTGTGACAGTGTTTTTATCAGTAGGCACCATGGAGACTAAAATAATTTCAGTTGAAGTGTTGTCGTTCACCCACTGAAGTGCTTTATAAACCTTTAACAGTGTAGAAAATTCAAAGGATTTGTGTATGGGAATCACAAACACAACAGCACGTTAGATCCGCTGTATCTGTCAGTTCACCAGAGCTTGAACACAAAGTACACTGCAGGTGCTGTGGGCAAAGCAACAGGTACAAAATGCTGGAGGAACCCAGCAGGCTGGGCAGCATCCGTGGAAACGAACAGTGAACATTTCGGGCCGATACTGAAAACCGTGACCTACAGTTTTGCACTGGGAAACGGCCGTTCACTTGCTCCGTGTGTGCGAAGAGACTCATTCAGTTAACCCACCTTGTGATGCTCCCGTGAGTTCACAATAAATAGAGGCCACATTTCTGTCCGGAGTGAGCAAAGAGTTTTACTCACTCATCCCAGCTGCTGCAACACCAGCAACTTCACATCAGGGAGGAAGTTCAAATCAGCTCCGTGTTAAATGTTTAACCATCACGGTGACTGAAAGCAGCTGTAGGTTCATGAGGGACTGTTACTGCCAGATTCTGCAGTCCTTGCGGCTGCTCATCGCACCCAGGACTGAACCCTGGTCACTGAGCATTGGAGGAGTCTGTTCTGCTGATGTTAGCCATAAATTTGACTGGTGTTTAATATTTTGGATCTGTGAAAGTTAAATCAATTCTGTATCAAATCCCATGTCGCAGGTACTTACTGTCACTGCCAAACTCACAATGTACACTAGAGAGGCCACTCAGTCTATCTGGTCCCTGCCCAGTTTTCTGTTCCATATCAGTGTTTTAAAACTAATCTCTCACTCTTCCTGTTGCAACTTGTCACCACTCCGTGGGAGAAGAGTTTTCCCTTGAATTTCATAGAATCAGAGAAATCTGCAGCAAATTACAGGCCCTTCGGCCCACAATGTTGTACTGACCATGTAACCTACTCTAGAAAATGCCTAGAATTACCCTACCACAGAACCCTCTATTTTCCTAAGCTCCATGTACCTATCTAAGATTCTCTTAAAAAACTCTATTGTACCCGTCTCTACCGCCGTCGCTGGCAGTGCAGTCCACACACCCACCACTATCTGTATAAAAATATATATCTCTGACACCTCCCTTGAACTACTTCCAAGCACCTTATCTATGCCCCCCACGTGTTCGCCATCTCGGCCCTGGGGAAAAAGCCTCTGAATTTTCACACGATCAATGCCTCTCATCATCTTATACACCTGCATGAATTTCCTGCATGATTTTCCGCAGACTAATTAACACGATGAGCTCGCTGAGTATTTGACCTTCCCCAGGGCTCTGGACTAATGTGGCTTAACTCCTTTTTCCCTGCTCTTTTCAAACTTTGTGTCATTTTCACCAATTTCAAAGGACTGTGCCTCAGACAGCCGGGTTGTGGCAATGCGCCTCTAAACCCCGACAACGGACTGGCGAGTGAATCTTCAGTGGAGCGGAGTCAGAAAACAAAGATTTACCAGCTCCAATCAGAGCTTTGGGGTTCCGGAAAGAGATGGGGTCTGGAGGTTACGAGCAGGAGGAGGAAGAGGAACCAGACCAGCAGGATGTGGCTATGAATGAAAGATGAGAAATATTTGGAAACCGGTTAATTGAAAAACCAAATGGTTAATTTCTACGAAACATTGCAGGTTATCAGCAGATCAGGCGGCAAATGTGGAGAGGAATAAATGGGCAGCATTTAAGCCCAGCCCCTTCAGCATGTCTAGACTGTGTACTCCTCTGTTTAGTTGCTGCCTGAACTGCAGAGCTCCTTCAGCATTTTGTGTGTGTGCGTCTCTGTATTTCCAGCATCTGCAGAATCTGTTTTGTTTCACATCTGCATTTGGAAGAGGATTGTACTTTGGCATTAGATACACGAAATGCCTGTTGATATTGAGTGTTTCGTTTATGGGAGCCGCTCTCTGCGTTAAGAAAGCTGCTCAGTTTTCTATACACACACAAAAACTGAGATATGGACGTGGAACCGAAGCTTGCATAAATTTTGAATGGCACCATGATTACCCGTAAAGCCGCGCGTTTAAAATTTCGCTGTCGTTTAAAGCACCGATCAAAAGCGCAAGCGCAGGATTACGGTCGTCTCCGATAACTACGCATGCGCGTAGTATACAAAATGTCGGGAGGAGCGGAAAGGTAAGGGCTCTTTCGACTCTAATTGAGTGACAATTGCTGTGAGAACCGGAGACTGTGGTCCGCAAGGTCTTTTTCCTCTGTCTCAGCCCCACGATCCGTACGCGGGCCCCGGGGTGCTTCCGGCTAATCAGGGAATGGGAGCAGATGGATCTCACAGACGGAGCTGAGCTCCAGCTATCTGAATGCAAGGATTAGGAATTCGGAAAAAGAGAACAAAATCTTTCTATCAGCTGCTGAGAAAATCATCTTTGTTCTGCCTCAACCGCAGCAAGAGAAAACCTGCAGTTGCTGGAAATCCGGTGGAATTTCATACAAAATGCCGGAGGAACTCAGCATTTATACTCTTTCCCATAGGTGCTGCCCGGCCTGCTGAGTTCCTCCAGCATTTTGTGTGTGTTGCTTGTTCTGGAGTTTTCTACACGTGAGGATATGTTTTGACCTATTCTGTCTGGGTACATAATGATTATCAAACAACTTTGCCTTGGGTAACAAGTAGCTTTCGGATCACAAATGTTCCAGACTCCAATGAGACAGAGTACTGCCCTTCCCTTCATATTCATTGGCATCACCAAGTTCATCACCGCCAGTCACCTGAGGGAGGGTCCAGGGGAAATATTTATGTCCAATACAGAAACTGGTGTTACCTTGTGTATATTGTGGTGATGCAAAAATTGCTGAAGAATTTGCAAGTGGGAAGAAGGGGAGTGATATTTGGAAGTCCAACTTTTTAAAGCATCATTTAGCAAGAAAATTGCATTTAGTGATATGCAAAAATTTGGCTACCTTTCTCTTCCTGTGAATAGCTAAGCGAGTAAAACAATGACCTGATTTCCAAAAGTCATAAAGTTAAAGATGACACATTCTTTAATATTTTAAGCAAGATTACTCTTTTGTATCCATCATTTACAGTTGCAAAATAATAAAAAAGGAAAAGTGCCTGAAGTGAAAGTTTGGGCACCCTGCATGGTCAGTACTTAGTAGCAACCTCTTTGGCAAGTATCACAGCTTCTAAACGCTTTCTGTAGGCAGCTGAGAGTCTTTCAATTCTTGTTTGGGGATTTTTGCCCATTCTTCCTCGCAAAAGGCTTCTAGTTCTGTGAGATTCTTGGGCCGTCTTGCATGCACTGCTCTTTTGAGGTCTATCCACAGATTTTTAATGATGGTTAGGTCAGGGGACTGTTCTGGTCCATGGCAAAATGTTCAGATTGCGTTTCCTGAGGTAGTCCATTGTGGATATTGAGGTGCATTTAGGATCATTATCCTGTTGTAGAAGCCATCCTCTTTTAATTTTCAGCTATTTTACAGATGGTGTGATGTTTGCTTCCAGAATTTGCTGGTATTGAATGGAATTCATTCTCCCCTCTACCAGTAGAACGTTCCCCGTGCCACTGGCTGCAACACAAGCCCAAAGCATGATCAATCCACCCTCGTGCTTAACAGTTAGAGAGGTGTTCTTTTCATGAAATTCTGCACCCTTTTTTCTCAAAACATACCTTTGCTCATTGCACCCAAACAGTTCTTTTTTAACTTCATCAGTCCAGAGGACTTGTTTCCAAAATGCATAAGGCTGTTTAGATGTTCCTTTGCAAACATCTGATCCTGAATTTTGTGGCGATGGCACAGGAAAGGTTTTCTTCTGATGTTTCTTCCATGAAAGTCATATTTGTGTAGCTGTCCCTGCACAATAGAACAGTGCATCACCACTTCAGAGTCTGCTAAATATTCCTGAAGGTCTTTTGCAGTCAAACGGGGGTTTTGATTTCCCTTTCTAGTAATCCTACGAGCAGTTCTCTTGGAAGGAATTCTTGGTCTTCTAGACCTCAACTTGACCTCCACCATTCCTGTCAACTGCCATTTCTTAATTACATTACGAACTAAGAAAAGGGCTACCTGAAAACGCTTTGTTGTCTTCTTATAGCCTTCTCCTGCTTTGTGGGTATCATGTATTTTAATTTTCAGAGTGCTAGGCAGGGGCTTAGAGGAACCCATGGCTGCAGATTGTTGGGGCGAGGTTTGTGGAGTCAGGGTATTTATAAAGCTTTGAAATTTGTAACACTTGGCTTTTCCTAATGAAGATTGTGAACAAGCCATAGCCCTAACCAGTTAATGAAGGTCTGACTCCTTGGTAAAAGGTACCTGAGAGCTCAAATCTCTTGGGGTTTCCAAACTTTTGCATGCTGCTCCTTTCCTTTTTTTTCACTCTGAAATTGTAAAAACAAAAATAATACACTAATCTTGCTTAAAATGTTGAAAATAATGTTTCATCTTTAACTTCATGACTTTTGGAAATCAGTTCATCTTCTCAGGACTTTATTCCTTGGAATGTTGAAGATTGAGGGGATATTTGATTGTGAAAGAGGGGCATAGATGGTGTAACTTCATTTTTCATTCTTTTTTATTGATTTCCAACTAAAGAATATACAAATCGGAAGAGGAGTTTAACAAGTAGATATATAAAAGACATAAACAGCAATAGTAAAAACAAAAAGTATAGAATATCAAAATCAAATAAGTAAAATATTATGCCATTATATATACAATGGTCCAAAAAAATTACAACTCCTCATAATAATTTAAAAAATTGGAAATTTTATTGATAAGGAAAAAAAAACCACTAACTAAACTGAAACAAAAAAAAACAAAAAAAAGAAAGAGAAAAAAGGGAAAGAAAAAGAAAGATTGGGCTGTCCAATTGAGGATAAAATTGGAAAAAAAAACAGAGAGAGTGAAAAAAAAACACATCCTTTCAGTCATCTCTGAACCTTCATGGATAAGGATTTCCCCCAAAGAGAATTTAAAAAAATAAATTAAATCATGTGAAAATATTGAATAAAAGGTCACCAGACTTGTTCAAAATTAAAGGATGTATCAAATGTCCTGCTTCTAATTTTCTCCAAGCTTAGACATGACACAATGGTGGAGAAACAATAGGAAACAGTAGGTGGTTAGATTCGTTCCAATGTAGCAAAATAGCTCTCCTAGCCGGTAAAGGTGAAAAAGCTATCACATGTTGGGCAGAAGCAGATACTTTGCTTGCTTCTTCTGGAATAATCACAAAATTGCTGTAATTGGATAAGGTTGAACATCCATATCTATAACTTTAGATAATATTCCAAACACATCCCTCCAAAAATTATTTAAACTTGCACATGACCAAAACATATGAGTTAAAGTAGCCATTTCTGTGTTACATCTGTCACAGATAGGGCTTATATTCAGAAAAATATGCACCAATTTATCTTTGGATTATATGGGGCCTGTGTACTATCTTAAACTGTATTAAGATATGGTGTACACAGACAGATGAATTATAGACTAAATAATAAATCTTATTCCATTGATCATCTGAAAGTGAATGTTGAAGTTCTATTTCCCAGATAGGTTGAACCCTATCATTAGGCGACATGCGAGCATTCATTAACTGTTTATAAATGATAGCTATTAATCGTTTTTGAAAAGGTTTAAACTGAAAAATAACATAAGCCAAATTTGAAGAGCAGGCTAAGGGGTAATTCAGTAAAAAATCATGTAAGAAATTCCTAACCTGTAAATACCTGAAAAAAATGAGTATTAGATATCATATTTATCCATTAACTGTGAGAAAGACATTAAACAATCTTGTAAAAACAAATGTAAGAAAGTCTTTATTCCCTTAATTTTCCATGTTAAAAAAGCCTTATCCATAGTTGATGGTTTAAAAAATAAATTAGAATAAGTATTACTAGAAAATAAAAAAAAAATAATTCAAAAAATCTATGAAATTGAAACCAAATTTTAAAAGTATGTTTAACAATAGTGTTAAGAGATTGTCTACCTATTCTGGAGAACAGAAACGGACGAGGAGCTCCTAATAAAGTAGCTAACAAAAACCCTATTACTGAATTTTCCTCCAACTGTAACCATGAAGGGCGGTCTTGGTCGTCTATCTCATAAATCCAAAAAGTAATATAATGAATATTAATTGCCCAGTAATAAAATCTAAAGTTTGGTAAAGCCAGTCCTCCATCTTTTTTTTGATTTTTGCAATAAAAGTTTATTCACTCTAGAGCCTTTATTATTCCAAACATAAGATAAAATCAAAGAATCTATTTTATCAAATAATGTTTTTGGAACAAAAGAGGGAACTGCCTGAAATATATATAAAAAATTCGGTAGAATAGCCATTTTTATAGCATTTATTCGACCTATGAATGACAACGACATAGGTGACCATTTAGAAAGCGCCTTTGAGTATATTCAACTAAAGGGAAGGTGTAAATTCAAGCTGGCTTTTACCACTGATTGGTGTGGGACTACAACCAGTGGCCATGGATTAAGGGTGAAAGGTGAAATTTTAAGGGGAACATGAGGGGAAACTTCTTCACACAGAAAGTCATCTAGGTTTGGAATGGGCAGCCATCCCGAGTGGTGCATGCGAGCTCGATTTCAACATTTAAGCGGTTCGTGTAGGTACCTGGATGGTAGGGATGTGGCAGTGGGCAGTTTAATTAGTTCAGCACAAACTAGATAGCCCAAAGGGCCTGTTTCTGTGTTGTAGTTTTCTAGACAAAACTGAAATATTACAAAAATTCACTCTAAGCCCTTTTAACAGCTATGTGGACCAACCATTCATCTCAGTAGGAATTTTTTATATGGCGTTAAAATTGTGGCACTTTAAGTTAATAATACATAAGAGAAAATTCCAGTTGCACGTCTAGAAAGACTATTTGTGTGATACTGTTTCAGTTACTGTGGGGCCAGGCACCCATGCTGCTCAGCAGGAGCAGGGAATAATACCAATGGAGAGTCAAACTGAGCCAGGCCACAGATTGCAGATGGCAGAAATGCCCCATTCTTATAGAGACAGGAAGAACATCTTATAGAGCATTCTTATAGAGACAGGAATTGATGGTCATTCCAGATACCAGCTCTCTGCCCAGTCAGGAGAGTGTAATACCAGATCAATCCTTGGCAACTCATGTAATCTCATCTGAAATGTTGTCCTAAATCCATTGATGGATTTTGTAAATCTTCTTACAGGTTAAAAATGGGAAGGAATTTGGCTCCAGGAAGCTCAAACATGGCACGCCAGTTTTGTTGTCTCTGTCTAGATATTTAAGAAGTGGAGCAAGGGATTCACTCGACCATCCTTCCTGCTCAGACTGTGGGGAGGGATTCATTTGGTCATTTGACAAAATTGCAAGCCAGTCATTTTACACAGGAGAAAGGCCGTTCACCTGCTCAGACAGTGGGAATGGATTCACTCAGTCATTTCAACTGAAGGTATATCAGCAAGTTCACACTGGGCAAGGCCATTCATCTGTTCTGTGTGTGAGAAAGGATTCTGCCGGGCATCCCACCTGTGGACAAACCAGTCAGATCACACTGGGCAGAGGCTGGTCATCTGCTGAATTTCGGGGAAGGGATTCTCTGGGTCATCTGACCTAATGGCACACCAGTCAGTTCACACTGGAGAGTGGCCATTCACCTGCTCAGACAGTGGGAATGGATTCACTCGGTTATCTCAACTGAAGGTACATGAGCAGGTTCACACTGGGCAAGGCCATTCTGTTTGTGGGAAATGATTCTGTTGGTCATCCCACCTGTGGGTACATCAGTTAGATCACACTGGGCACAGGCTGTCATCTGCTGAATTTCGGGGAAGGGTTTCTCTCGGTTATCTGATCTAATGGCTCACCAGCGACTTCACACCAGGGGGCGGCCGTTCACCTGTATAGTCTGTGGGAACGGATTCACTCAGTCATCCCACCTACTGAGCCATCAGCGAGTTCACACTGGGGAGAAGCCGTTCACATGCTCAGTCTGTGGGAAGAGATTCACTTGGTCATCCCAACTACTGGCACACCAGTTTGTTCACACTGGAGAGAAGCCGTTCACCTGCTCAGAATGTGGGAAGGGATTCACACTGTCATCCCGCCTACTGATCCATCAGCGAGTTCACACTGGGGAGAAGCCGTTCACCTGCTCTGTCTGTGGGAAGAGATTCACTGCATCATCCAACCTACTGGTACATCAGCGAGATCACACTGGGGAGAGGCCATTCATCTGCTCCGTCTGTGGGAGGGGATTCACTCAGTCATTCAGACTACAGAGTCATCAGAGAGATCACACTGGGGAGAAGCCGTTCACCTGCTTAGTCTGTGGGAAGAGATTCACTGAGTCAACCAGCCTACAGAGTCACCAGCGAGTTCACACTGGGGAGAAGCCGTTCACCTGCTCAGTCTGTGGGAAGAGATTCACTGAGTCATCCAGCCTACAGAGTCACCAGCGAGTTCACACTGGGGAGAAGCCTTTCACCTGCTCAGACTGCAGGAAGAGATTCATTGATTCATCCAACCTACAGAGACATCAGCGAGTTCACACTGGGGAGAAGCCATTCACCTGCTCAGTCTGTGGGAAAGGTTTCACTCAGTCATCCCAACTACTGGCACACCAGTCAGATCACAACAGGGTGTGGCCATTGTTATGAATCCCTATGTTTCGTTTACTGTGGACTGTCATTTTAAGAGAGAAAGTGTGAGATTAAGAAATCAAATCAGTCTGACTTGCAGCGTGTTTAGTTTTAATCGAGGACACGGACGCTCAGAGTCAGATGGAGACAGAGGAAAAATGGAAGGATTGAAACCAGGGAGTTGGTGGCCAAGGGTCATTTTTCAGAAATTTCCTATACCCGCAAGGGTGGGTTAATTATCAATTCACCGTACATGGAATGTGTGGTTGTCACCTCGTTTGATCCATAGGTTTGGATCGGATTTGGCGTATCCTGTGGAGACCACTTATGTGTTACCCTTTCCTGGGTGACGACGATATCACTGTGAGAATTCGCTTTCGGTGATAATTCGTATGTGGATTTGGAACGACGGATAAATTCTACAGCAACTGATCTCTCATTTTACCACCGTGGAACCTGTGGAATTCGACAGAATTGCCTTCTCTCGACATTTACCCTGGATTGCAACTATCTCTCTCTCATCACCTATTCTGTGGATAACCTGAACTTTACCATCGCAAGACTCCAAGCATTGTTTCCCTCGAGCTCAGTAGTTTGGGAGTTATATTTACACACATTTATACACATAACACTTAACTTTTGTTTAAATTGTTTGTTACAATTTTATAAGTAGTTACAAATAAAGACAGTGGTTTTGACATCAAAAGACTCCAGGTGTAGTCTATTGTTGCTGGTTTGTGTCTAAAGCATTATGGTTCATAACAAAATTGGGGCCTGCGTCTGGGATATGAACAAATTTGCAGGGCTTATTGATCAAATAATTATCAATCTGATTGGGGAAAATCCCTTTTGATTTATTTGTGTGTGGAAATCAGCAGCAATGGATATTTATATATGTGTGGAAGCGCCAACCCCTGAGGCATTAGGAAAAGCTAAAACAAATGAATTGCTGACTATTGAACCTCAATGAGGTATGGGGGTGTGAAGGACCAGGGGAAGCATAAAACTGGGAGAGCAGGTACAGGTGAAAAAAATAGGAGTTTTGTTACCCAAAATGTTTATAAACTCAACAGAACTGTTCTACAGTCCAAACTTTAATCAGCGAAACAGAACAAAACTGGGTTACAACAACATAGAGAAATACTCCTCTGACCAAGAGACACCACTCAGCTCCTGGCTGTGGGCTTATATTGGATGCTGGCCATTCAATAGTAAGTTGCATGGGAGAGAAAACATTCCTCTCCTTAAAAAGATATGGCATAAATGAAGTAGCTCCAGAGAACATTCCCCTGGCTGTAGTAGAATGGCACAATCCAATTATCCAGCCCCATCTACTTAGGCTGGTGTAACGCAACAGCTCAGCCGTTTACCAGATCATCAGGAGGATGGTCGGCTCCAGGACACTTTAATATGTCCGGTTGATGGTGCGGCTGGGAATTGCAGCCTCCATAGGGGGGCTATGAGAAAGCCAGAAATTCAGAGGAAAATAGTTGAGCACAATATATCTATGAAGGTGTATGATAAGGAGGTGTTACACAGGTTTTCTGTGAGTAAAGAGGAGATCCAGTTATGACTGGAACAAATGAAGATTGATGTACTTAAATTAGAGGCTGAAGAGAATGAGAGAAAGAGGGTGTTTGATGATTGACAGGCATACGAACAGATGGAAGAAGCATAAAAAAAGGAGTTCTGAAGCTGAGGAAGCAGAAAAACAGAGGGAAGAAGGAGAAAGACAGAGGCAGTTTGTGATAGAGAAGTTAAGGCTCGAGAAAGAAGTTGCTGGCTCAAAGGAGTTGGTTGTACCGTTTAATGCCAGCCAGAAAGTTAAATTGGTCCCTCCATTTGATGAGACTGAGGTTGGTAAATACTTCCAGCATTTTGATAAAGCGGCTCAAAGTCAAAAGTGGCCGAAAGGAAGCTGGACTCTTTAGTTACAAAGTATAATTAAGGGTAAGGCTCAACAAGCTCATTCTGCCCTATCAATTGAAAATGCAGCTAATTATGACTTAGTGAAACAGGCTGTGCTCAAAGCTTATGAGTTGGTCCCAGAATCATACAGGCAAAAGTTTAGAAATTTGAGGAAATCTGTGAATCAGACTTATATGGAATTTGCTTATTAGTAGTTGTGTGTTTTGACCACTGGTGCACATATAAAAATATAAATGATGATTTTTACAGATAGAAAGATTTGGTTTTAATTGAAGAATTCAAAAGGTGTGTTTATGAAGACATAAAGACATACTTAGATGAAAAGGATGCTGCCACTTTACGGGAGTCTGCTAGATTAGCAGATTAGTTTGCTTTAACTCATAAGGTTAAGTTTACCCCAAATAAGATCTTCCAAAAGAGTAGCAGGGATCAGCAGGGTAAACCAGAAATTAAAGCTGGGACTAGTGACAAGAGTAAGGATGAAGGGAAGCAGTTGAAGGAGAAATATTCTGGTCTTTCTTGTTACTATTGTAACAAAGCTGGTCATATGATGGCTGATTGTTCCATCCTGAAGAAGAGAAAGGAACAGGAGGCAGTCCCAAATGACTCTGTTCAGTATGTTGAAGCACCTATAAACCCACAGGGTTCTGAACATTCTGTTGAAGCTCAGTTAAAGACTGAGAGGTCTGACCGAGTTAAGAAGGGATTCGATCACTTTATGTCAGATGTGTTTGTATTAGTAAAGGAAGTTTCAACCCCGTTACCAGTGAAAATCCTTCGAGATACTGGGGCTTCTCAGTCACTTTTATTAGACAGCGTTCTAAAGTTTGGTGGTGAGACTGACACTTGTGAACTAAATCTTATTAAAGGCATTGGGGGTGGCATGGTTTCTGTGCCATGGCACAAGATAACTTTACAGTCAAGGTTGGTTTCGGGACCTGTTAAAATCGGATTATGCTCCAGTTTACCAGTGAAAGATTACTATTAGGGAATGACCTGGCAGATGGTAAAGTTGTTCCTGCAGTGCTGTTGAAAACTAAGCCAACCACTGACGACCCACGGATGGATTTTAACATTTATCCTTCCTGTGCAGGAACTCGAAGTATGGCTAAAAAGTCTGCCGACGCAGACGGTTATGTGCAGCATGATTCTCATACCCATGATAGCCAAAATCGGGATTCCGGTTCTGATGATGTGTCAGGGACTTTTCTGCCTTCATTGTTTCAACAGGATTATGGTAGTAAGTCTGATGAGAAAGATTTATCCCTGTCTAGGAAGGAGTTTATAGCAGAACAGAACCGAGACCCTGAGATTGAAGCTTTAAAAGAAACAGCTCTCTCAGATGATGAGATTAGGAAAGTGCCAGTAGGGTATTATTCCAAGGATGGAGTGTTAATGAGGAAGTGGAGGCCACCTGCTATACCAGCGAGTGAGAAATGGGCAGTTGTTCACCAAGTTGTAGTTCCTAAAGTTTATAGGGCTGATTTTTTAATTTTGGCCCACAGTATGCCTTTAGGTCGACATTTTGGAGTGAATAAAACTAAACAGGATTATGTAAAAATTTTACTGGCCTAAGTTCAGGAAAGATATTGTGACCTTTTGCAGAACCTGTCACACTTGTCAAGTTGCGGGTAAACCTAATCAGGTCATCCCAGTGGTCCCACCGTGGTCTATACCTGCATTCAGTGAACCCTTTTCTAAAGTTATCGTGGATTGAGTTTGCCCATTGCCAAAGTCTAAAGCTGGCCATCAGTATTTGCTAATTATTATGCGTACTGCATCCAGATTCCCAGAGGCAATACCTCTCAGAAATATTAATGTTAAAACTGTGGCGAAGGCTGTTACCAAGTTTTTTTACTTTATTTGGTTTGCCTAAAGAAATCCAGTCTGATCAAGGAAGTAATTTTACATCTGTATTATTCCAGCAGGTAGTTTATGAACTGGGAGCTAAACAAATTAAATTATCCGCGTACCATCCTGAATTACAATGGGCTCTAGAAAGATTTGATATTCTACCCTCAAAACAATGATTCAGACATACTGTGTACTACACAATCTTTCTCACTCGCTCCGTGCCTTGTAAAGGCTTGATAAAGACATCATTGATGCACGCACGCACACGCCAACAAAAGACATACTGTGTTGAAAATGGAAAAGACTAGGATGAAGGAATATATTTGCTTTTGTTCGCAGTAAGAGAGTCGGTACAGGAATCACTGGGCTTTAGTCCATTTGAACTTGTATTTGGTCATAGAGTGAGGGGACTTTTGACCTTGGTAAAGGGACAGTGGATTGATGGCGATGTACATGTTAACTTGTTAGACTATGTTTTGAAGTTCAAAAATAAACTACACCACGCCTGTACTCTAGCAAGACTAAACTTAAAGATTTCTCAAAACAAAATTAAGTGTTGGTTTGATAAGCGGGCTTGCGAAAGAAAATACCATTTGGGGAATAAGGTGCTTACCTATTTCCAATGTTGACGAATCCACCTCAGGCGAAATTCAACAGACTGTATGAAATAGTCTCTCAAATTAATAATGTGAATTATGTTATCAAAACACCCGACTGATGTAAACTAACACAGGTTGTACACATAAATATGATAAAGCCTTATTTTGACAAACAGGCACCGTCCGTGAGTATTGTTGTCAAAACATATGAATCTGGCAACCCTGAGAATGAAACAATTGACTCGTCTGAGATTTTCACAAGCCAAACGTGGTCCCAGTTAGGCTAAAGAACTCGCTTGTTCTAGAAAACATTGATAACAAGTTGGCTCATCTGCAGCCAAAGGAACAACAACAGCTGAAGGAATTAATTCTGAAGTTTAAAGATTTATTTCCTGATGTTCCCAAGCAAACCACGGTCGCAGGACATGATGTAGATATTGGTCAAGCCAAACCGATTAAACAACACCTATATCGCATGAACGTCGACAATGTAAATTGGGTGAGCAAGTGTGGTAAGTGGGGAAACAGATTCGGTAGGTCTCAAAGGCAAGGAGTTTGGACACAGTCTTGGTAGTAAAGTATTTTATTTACAGAAGGCAAGCGTGGGAAAATGGCAACTGAAGCAACATGCACACAATTTACAACAGTCGTGGGGAAAGGCGGATCGGCAATAAAACACACACGGTCAATTACTAATGAACGTGGGAAAATCGCCTGGGGACAAAGTACACGCACACACACACACAACCAAAGGAAAAGTCAATACGATACTCCCCACCACTTGTCTCTGTGCAGGCTCGGCTCTATGTTATCAGGGACAGTAATCAACGCTCCCCATAGTCTTCAATACACAGCTCACCAACAATTCCTCCAGCTCCGTTCCACGGTTCTCAGCCTGGGGTGAAGCAGGGTGGTCCCTCGGAGTTGGCAAAGGGAAAGGGTCCAGCACACGTGACACCCTTTATAGTGCAGCAGGGCTGGAGGGTCCCGCCCTGGTAATTCACAGTGGGGCAATGGCTGGGTTCCAGCAGGGTTAAGCCTATTAGAAAGGCCAATTGCTCGAGGCCAAGTACAAGGAAGGCTAATTAAAGGGACCAATAGTGAGGTGTGCATTGATGGGCGAGGAGGGGTCAAACCTTGACTGGCAGGTGGCGTACCTTCCGACCAGGTAGTGGGCAGTTCCGTCACGTGACAGTCACGACCCCTCCAATACAGTCCACCCTTCGGATCCACGCCAAAATCTGTGAGACCGACATCCCACAGCCTAGAGATGAGAGAGAGGGAGGGTGAAGGACACAGAGAGACAGGAGACAGTGCAAATTCCCAGTATTTATCAGTAACACAATTACTGATTACATTAATTTTCAGTGTCAGACACCCAGTGACTGTAAACACAATCTCCCACAGTCTGGTACTTACCGCAGTTTCTGTATTTTACACTCCGGGTTCCTCAGAGCCGCAGACACCAGTTTCACTCCTGAATCTCCCAGTTCATTACATGTAACAGAGTGAGAAGGAAAGTAATATATCTTAATGGAAGTCTTACACTTAACCATTTCTGAAGAAAGGCAGACGTGCTCTGAATAGTTTGACCAGCACAGCACAATATACACACAGAATTATAACGAGATTGAGTGCAATCGATCAGTGAATGACAGTTGCCCACCACCCCAATAAGGACCCAAACGGCCACCAGTTTCCCCATGAGGTGTCGTGTTGGAGGAGCTGGTCCCTCGATGTTTGAATTTTAGCCACCGAGTCCCGAATGTGAGCAGCCAACTGGGAGATGTTAGTCGACTCGTCAGGGATAAACGTGCAGCGCCCCTTACCAATCACTGCACAGGTACCACCATCAGCCGTCAGTGGGTAATCCGGGGCCAGTCGATTCTGCAGGGCGACCATCCTGACAGCCGCCAGCTCTGCCGCTGTTCGGGTGAGGGCATCTTCGGTGTGTTGCAGTGCCACTGCCGTTCCGTCAGCCGGCGCCTCGAGCACACTGGTCATCCGGATCACGTCACGGGACAATCGGGCCGTGTCCTATCTGGGAGAGGCTGTCATCCAGAACCTCTCCGCATCCGTGATGGCCCTCTTGTCCCGGTAGCTGCTGTGTGCCGGGGGCTCACCCAGATCACCCCGCCCCTCAGGGCATACACGTTGATGAAATGCAGAGGTTCACCATCCAGGCGCACAGCCAGATGGAGCAGGCGGCCGGCCAGGACATCCTGAGCTTTTACCATTTCCGTCCGGAAGGTCAAGGCCAACAGGATCACCACCCCGCTAGAGTTGGAGTTAAGGTGGCTCATGTAGACCCCGCCCCGCCACTCTAGAAGCCAAACAGACTCATCCCCTGGGGTGGTATGGATTCCTTACAGGTCATTCACCGCATATCTCCCATGCCTGGGGACTGCGAGATTGTTTTATCTGCGGTGAGAACCCCTGCTCCCATTAAACTTTAGACTAGCTACAGTGAGCTTCATGTCGGGAGTACTCTAGGCCTCAGCAACAGTACCCTTCCCGATGAGAGCGGAGGGGCCCTCAACCACACTATCCAGAAAAAAAAGCAAGAATGCTGTTTGCTTTCCGGCCCGAGTGGTGCCAACGCCACCCTGTGACCCACCGTCTCCCGAAGGAGCGAGGCTGCTTCCCACTCTGATGTCCCCTACCAGGTCATCCAGGAAGGATTTCAGCTGCCGTCTGTCATTCCCGACACAGTATTCCTCTTCCCCTTCCCCTTCCGTCTGAGGATGACCCTCAGGGACTTCACCAGCCTCGGCATGCTAGGCCAGCGAAGCGAGGCGAGTTTAGGCCGATGCTTGGCACCCACAGAGGAGTGAATGAACTCTCTGATCTCCTCCACAGTTATCAATGGGGATTTCTCAGAACGGGTGAGGATGTCCATTCTCTCGCTAAGAAAATAATCTCCCTCCATCCCCTCACTGCAGTCAGATCCCCCATCTTCCTCCTAATGTGTTCTAATAGGTGGCTGCACTTGTGACCCACACTGCGCAGCGGGTACCTCACTCAAACCTTCCCGCTCCACCGGCGCATCAGTCTTATCCACAGTTACGACGATGGAGGGATAATCCCCAGAGACTCCCTGCAGGCCATTAGTTGATGGGGTCGGCATGCAGGGTATATCACCCTCCCCAGGAGACAGGCATGAAGGGGACCCCAGCAGCTCTGATCCAAGGGATTCACCGGCAGCCTAAAGCTGACAGTGAGAGAGTTTGTTCTCCTCTCCGCTCATACTGTTTAATACACTTGCCTCCAGGGAGGCGCTTACTGCTAAGTCCTGGGTGGAGGGCTCCAGGTCTGTTTTAGTTGTGCAAACAGGCCCAGCACTAGCTTCCTGCACAACCACACCACCAACCACAGGACTGGTGGCTACATCTGGGAATTCAGTGTTAGACACAACTTCTACCCATATTCCCACCCCTTTCTGGGACTCCCCCGCATCTACATTCCCTGCCCTCTTGGGGGAACATTCCCTTCTCCTCTTAAAGCCGGAGGAGCACAGCGATGGTGCTCTCTGCTTCCATCACCCCGTCCAACTGCGCACTTACCCGAGCATCCCGCTCCACTTCAGGGCAAAAGGGTGTGAGCTCTGCAGTCTCGGGGCCGACCTTTGTTTGGACTTCTTATTTGTCTTCTTGCTCCGCACAGGCTCCACCACGTCACTTGCCTCACCTCCCTGCTCGTAGCCTCAGGAACACTCGCCTGAACCACAGGACTAGGAGCAGGGACTGGAACAGGCGTAGGAACAGGGACAGGGGTAGGAACAGGGTCAGGGGCAGGGGCAGGGACTGGAACAGACGTTGGAATGACAGGGGTAGAGATAGGGTCAGGGCAGGAGTAGAGACTGGAACAGACGTAAGAACAGGGACAGGGTTAGAGACAGGGTCAGGGGCAGGAGCAGAGACTGGAACAGACGTAGGAATAGGGACAGGGGCAGAGACAGGGTCAGGGGCAGGAGCAGGGGCCGGCACAGGTGTAGGAGAAGGAATGAGATCAGGGGTAGAGGTAGCTGGGGCACTAGTTCCCGAAGTGGACTCCCTGGGTTTTCGGGTGTTAGGACAATCCTTCCGCAAGTGCCCCAGCTCCCCGCACGCATGGCACCGTGGGTGCTTAGAGCTCCAATACACCTGATAATCTACTTCCTCGTGCCGTCAGTAAACCCGTCCTCAACGTCGTCCTCCCTTTCCATCTGCATGAATACCTCTCGCCGGAAACAAATTACAGTACAGAGGATGCGCCTCCTGAATTTGTGCCTGATGGCAGTTATCTCTGACCGTACTTGCCCCAAGCGGGCCAGTGCGGGAAGCAGGTCCTCGTTGGGGATGAAAGGCTTTACGTGACCGTGGACGATGCGTTGTATGGGAGCTGTCACCAGCTCCATCTGTAAAAAGATGTTTTCCACCGTGATCCCCTGTTACGTATTCAGGCAACAATAAATATATGAGTTCGGCAAGGGTTTCTTATAACAAACAACACGTTTATTAAACACAGAAAACAAACCGCCCAAAAGTAAACAAACACTACCGTAACCGGAAACAGCTGCTGAGCGGCCGCCCAAACAGTTCTTAAAGTGATATTCCATAAACAGTTCTTAAAAGTGGTATTGCCAAAAGTTCGATATGCTCACAGTCCATTTAAAAGGAGAGACTTTATAGGACGATTTAGGTTCTCTTTCACGTCGCTTGCTTCGATCCCCGACGTCGAACTTCCCACGAAGAATTCACGAAACAGAACGGCTTAAAGGCACTGACCTTTCCTTCTCCACTACCTTCAATCCCTTCTAGTTAAACCTAGGGATTAACACGAAGGTAGTCAACGAAATCCTTCCAAATAAGGATCAAACAAAGGTCGGCCCCGATTCACCGTAGAAAGCGATGCTCCTCGATCTTTATCTTCCGAACTTCCAATCTTCACTCTCCACTAATTTCTCGAACTAACAGAATCAGAAAGAACCTGCTGGCAATGACCTTTTAAACTTTAGGCATTAAATAAAAACTTCATCCTTCAACTAAACTGCGTCATCACTTAAAACACGTAGTGGCATGAAGTCAACCTGGCAAATCCAGCCACGAACTGCCCCTCCTCACAGGGTGGGGTCTACCTTTTATAACCTGTAAAAAAAACCCGTCACATGATCTCTACTGGCGGGAAAATGACGTCATTCCACCATCACAAGACAATCACCTCAAGACCAGTACAGCTTCAACCCCAGTCACATGACAAGGGCACCACTGAAATGTGTCACGAGTACGTAACACCTCCCTTTTGGTCTGACAAGAACAAACATTTTTAACAATTGCTTACAAGAAAAACAAAGGTATAAATGTTATAACATACACAATACAGTAGGAGTGTTACAATTGAAAAAAAAACCACTCCAAAAAAAAATTTACAGTATACATCCAACATCGAGATAGACAATCAGCAACCACATTATCTTTACCTTTAATATGAGTTATCACAATATTGTACTCTTGTAACATCAAACTCCAATTTAATAATCTTCTGTTTTTGTTTTTCTTCTTACTCAGGAAAACTAACGGATTATGATCAGTGTAAACAATAAGTGGTTTTTGAGTTGTACTAACATATACCTCAAAATATTCCAAAGCTAACACAAGAGATAACAATTCTTTCACGATTTTCGAATAGTTTCTTTGATGTTTATTAAATTTCTTAGAAAAGTAAGCTACTGGATGATCAACCTCATCACCCTCATTCCTTTGCATTAATACTGCTCCTGCAGCCTCATCACTAGTATCCACAGCCAATGAAAAAGGTTTTCCAAAGTCAGGTGCCTTAAGCACAGGTTGTTGACATATCATTGTTTTCAATTTTTCAAATGCTTCTTGACAAGGCACCGTCCATACAAACATCTCATTCTTCCGCAGAAGCTTAGTTAATGGAAGGGCAACATTAGCAAAATTCATACAAAATTTCCGATAATATCCTACCATTCCCAAAAACCTTCTGAGAGTCTTTTTCCCCGTTGGAGTGGGAATCTCTAAAATTGCCTGAACTTTTGCCTGAACAGGAGCTACCTTACCTTGACCCACAGCATAACCAAGGTAAGTCACAGTGGCATGTCCAAATTCACTCTTAGCTAAATTAATAGTTAAGTTAGCTTTTGAAAGCCTTTCAAACAATTTCTCCATCGCAATAATGTGTGCTTCCCAAGTATCATTTCCTGTCACTAAATCATCAATATAAGCATCAGTATCTTTCAATCCCTGAATCACAAAGTTAATCATCCTCTGGAAAGTACCTGGGGCATTCTTCATCCCAAATGGAAGAACATTATACTCATATAACCCAGATGGAGTTACAAATGCAGAAATTTCTCTACCTCTGTCCGTTAATGGAACACAACAATACCCTTTCAATAAATCAATCTTTGTAAGGAACTTTGCTTTTCCAACTTTATCTACACAATCATCTACTCTAGGAATTGGATATGCATCTGTTTTCGTTACAGCATTCACCTTCCTATAATCCGTACAAAACCTAATACTACCATCTGGTTTTGGCACCATTACACATGGCGAACTCCAATTCGAGTTAGAATGTCTAATAATATTATTCTCTAACATATGTTCAATTTCTTTCCAGCAAGTTCACATTTTTCCGTGTTCATCCTATATGGATGTTGTTTAATAGGTTTGGCATCTCCAACATCTACATCATGTGAAGCTATAGTAGTCCTTCTCGGAACATCTGGAAACAACTCCCTATATTTAAAAATCAACTCCTTCATCTGTTGTCGCTGCTCTAACTGTAAATGTGCTAATTTTCCATCAATATTTTCCAGAATGGTTGAATTTGGTAACCTAACAGAAACAATGTTGGATTTAGAATGAAAGTCAGATGAATCATCTACCATGTTCCTAGTTAAATCAAACTCATTCTCACTAACCACAGCAGTCACAGTATCAGATTGTTTCTCAAAATATGGTTTCAACATATTTATATGGCAAAGTTGTGTTGACCTTCTACGATCTGGAGTTTTTACCACGTAATCCACATAATTGATTTTAGACAGAATTTCTTAAGGACCATGAAATCTAGCTTGTAAAGGATTTGTCTGCACTGGGAAAAGAACCAACACCTTATCTCCAGGCTTAAACATCCTCATCCTAGCGTCTTTATCATACCAGGTCTTCATTTTCTCCTGAGCCAACTTTAAATTTTCCGTAGCTAAGCTACAAGCTTTATGTAACCTGTCCTTAAATTTCAACACATAGTCCAACAAATTAGTGTGTACTTCCTTATTAATCCACTGTTCTTTCAATAAAGCTAAAGGTCCTCTAACTCTATGCCCAAACACGTTCAAATGGACTAAAACCTAAAGATTCCTGTACCGATTCCCTTACTGCAAATAAAAGTTTATATCCTCATTCCAGTCACTTTCATTTTCCACACAAAATGTCCTAATCATATTCTTGAGGGTAGAATGAAACCTCTCCAAGGCACCCTGCGATTCTGGTTGGTATGCAGACGAAGTGATTTGCTTAGCTCCCAATTTATAAACTATCTGCTGAAACATTCTAGACATAAAATTACTGCCTTGATCAGTTTGTATCTCCTTAGGTAATCCAAAATAAGTAAAAAAAATATATAAGTGCCTTTGTCACTGTCTTAGCTTTTATATTCCTAAGTGGTACTGCCTCTGGAAACCTAGAAGAAGTACACATGATAGTCAACAAATACTGATAACCAGTTTTTGTCTTTGGTAATCGACCAACACAATCTACAATAACTTTAGAAAATGGTTCACCAAATGCTGGGTAGGTTGTAATGGAGCTACTGGTGTAACCTGATTTGGTTTACCCACAATTTGACAGGTATGGCACGTTTTACAAAACATCGCCACATCTTTTCTTAGACCAGGCCAGTAAAAATGTTTTAAAATCTTGTCCACAGTTTTCCTGACCCCTTGATGTCCACCTAAAGGCACACTATGAGCTAAAGTCAAAATCTCATTTCGATAAACTTTTGGGACAACTACCTGGTAAACAACATTCCAATCCTCACTTGCTGGAATTGTAGGCGATCTCCACTTCCTCATCAACACTCCTTTTTCCAAGTAATATCCTACTGGCCCCTTATCAATTTCACTATCTAGTAAAACCTGCTCTCTTAATTTTATAATCTCAGAGTCTCTATTCTGCTCTGCTATCATCTCCTTCCGAGACGAAGATAAATCTTTATAGTCAGACTTACTCCCAGAATCTTGTTCAAACAACGAAGATAAGAAAGTCTCTGACACATCCTCAAAACTCGAATCCTGAGTTGAACAGTCCTGAATAACAACCTCATTCTGCGCATCAATCTTTTTAGCCATAGCTCTCGTCACAACACAGGAAGAATCTGTGTTAGAATTCAACTCTGGTTCCTCTGACTCCTTTGTCAAATGCACTTCAGGAAAAACTTGTCCACCTGCCAAGTCATTACCTAACAATAAAGAAATACCCTTCACAGGTAAGCTATGCTGTAATCCTACTTTAACAAATCCAGTAACTAACCCTGATTTTAAATTTACTTTATGTAAATGTACAGGCATAAAGTCACTTCCAACACCTCTTATGTAATTTACCTCACCAGTATCAGACTCTTCATTAAACTTCAACACACTGTCTAACATCAGTGATTGAGAAGCACCAGTATCCCTAAAGATTTTTATTGGCACCAGAGTAGATCCTTCCTTCAAGGATACAAACCCTTCAGTTATAAAATGATCATATCCCTTTCTAACTTGGTCAGACTCTAACAAAGCCTCATTTGTGTTTATCAAACCCTGTAACTTTACAGGTGCTTCAGTATGTTGCACACAAGCATCTGGAACTGCTTCCTTCTCTTTCTTTTTCAATTTGAAACAGTTAGCCATTACATGGCCAGGCTTCTTACAATAGTTACAAGTAAGACCAAACTATCTTTCCTTCACAGGCTTTCCTTTCTCATCAACTTTCTCATTAACCTCTGATTTAATTTCTGATTTACCTGGAGTCTCCATGTTATTTTTCCTCTTAAAATTCCTGCCCTGAGGAAATTTGTTCTTATGGATCAAAACCTACTCATCAGCTAATCTAGCACAGTCCTGCAATTTATCAGTATCCTTCTCATTTAAGTAGGTCCTTACTTCAACAGGAATGCTTCGTTTAAATTCCTCCATTAAAATCAGCTCTCTCAATGTATCATAGTCCCCATTTAGATTTTTAGAAGAAACCCATCTCTCAAAACACATAGCTTTATCATAGGCAAATTCCACATAAGTTTTTTCCACATACTTTTTCAAACTTCTGAATCTTTCCCTGTATGCTTCTGGGACTAACTCATATACGTTTAAGATATGCCTCTTTACAATATCATAATCAAGTGCTTGCGCAGCTGTTAAAGCTGTGTAAACTTGTTGTGCTTTGCCTTTAATTACACTCTGTAACAACACTGACCATTTATCTTTCGGCCACTCTGACATCCGAGCAATAGTTTCAAAATGTTGAAAATACCTTTCCACTTCTGTTTCACTAAATGGAGGGACCAATTTAATTTCTTGACTAGCAACAAACGTTTTTTTAGAACCAGAAGACTGATTTCCAGACCTTAATTCCTCCATTGCATATGCAAATTCTCTCTGCTTTTGTTCCGCCTCCAATTTACACCTCTCCAATTTCATTTGTTCGATTTGCAACTGCATCTCCAGATTACTTATTTGAAACGACTCTAAAATCGATTCATCAAAAGCACCCGAATCCACATAGTGCGACGCGATTTTCCTCTGTATCACAGCCTTAGAAGTAGTCTGCAAAATACCTATAAGTCGCAATCTACTAGCTAACTCAAACACCTCAGTTTTTTTCGCCTTCGCCAACACCTCCGCAGCTGGCGAAGCCAGAAATTCATCAATATTCATTGCTGCCGAATACCACAACAAGCCAAACAAAAGAACCGAGTAATCCCCGTTTCCAAAACACCGATTTAAAAGTTAGCAAGCATTTAAACTCAAATGATTCAATCCAGACGCAGCCCCCATATTTAATGTTACGTATTCAGGCAACAATAAATATATGAGTTCGGCAAGGGTTTCTTATAACAAACAACACGTTTATTAAACACAGAAAACACACCCCCCAAAAGTAAACAAACACTACCGTAACCGGAAACAGCTGCTGAGCGGCCGCCTAAACAGTTCTTAAAGTGATATTCCAAAACCAGTTCTCAAAGTGATATTCCAAGAACAGTTCTTAAAAGTGGTATTGCCAAAAGTTCGATATGCTCACAGTCCATTTAAAAGGAGAGACTTTATAGGACGATTTAGGTTCTCTTTCACGTCGCTTGCTTCGATTCCCGACATCGAACTTCCCACGAAGAATTCACGAAACAGAACGGCTTAAAGGCACTGACCTTACCTTCTGCACTGCCTTCAATCCTTTCTAGTTACCCAGGGATTAACACGAAGATAGTCAATGAAATCCTTCCAAATAAGGATCAAACAAAGGTCGGCCCCGATTCACCGTAGAAAGCGATGCTCCTCGATCTTTAACTTCCGAACTTCCAATCTTCACTCTCCACTAATTTCTCGAACTAACAGAATCATAAAGAACCTGCTGGCAATGACCTTTTAAACTTTAGGCATTAAATAAAAACTTCATCCTTCAACTAAACTGCGTCATCACTTAAAACACGCAGTGGCATGAAGTCAACCTGGCAAATCCAGCCACGAACTGCCCCTCCTCACAGGGTGGGGTCTACCTTTTATAACCTGTAAAAAAAAACCCGTCACACGATCTCTACTGGCGGGAAAATGACGTCATTCCACCATCACAAGACCATCACCTCAAGACCAGTACAGCTTCAACCCCAGTCACATGACAAGGGCACCACTGTCATGTGTCACGAGTACGTAACACCCCCTACTGAGAGCCCGATGCACCAACTCATCATTCCACACATAAAAGACTGCCTTCGCGAACTCTTTCTCAGTGGCCAAAACACCATCTCTCCCCAACAAGTCCTCCATAGCCTCCGCGCACTTTTCCAGGGTAGTTCCAGTTCGCAAAATACATTGCACCCCGCGTTGCACTTTCACCGACCGAAAAAGGGCGTTCTCCGAGGCTGGAGAGGCAGCCGCCTTTGTATAACTCCCCGAAGGCCACCGACTCCCTGTAGACCGGTCCGGCTCGTTACTTCTGTGTCCCAATCGAGAACTATATGCCGGTGCTGCTTATAAAGTCCTGGAGCGAGTTGAGTAACTGGCCGGAAAAGTTTGTACTCGACAGTACCTTGCTGGCCCAGCGCCAGAAATTCCAACGCCAGGAAAGGCTCCGTTATTCCCGCAGAACTTCCAGGCCGTGAGAGGTCGAGACGTCTCAAACGATGCTTCGGTTCCTGCACCGAACGTGAGTCACGACGATAAAGATGGAAGGTGGTTGTCCCGATGTCAGTGGAGGAACAACGGCGTTTGTCTCTGGTTTTTGGAGCGACCAGGCTTCCTGGAGAGTTGCCAGCGGCCACAGCAGGGAGCTACGCAGTTCGCAGCCGTCAACGAACCCAAACTGGCAGAAAAACTCCATACGAAGCTTCCACACTAACCCAGCCGCTCACACAGATGTCCAGCAGACGTTTCGAACCACCTCCAAAGTATCTCACGAACTTAATACAGCAGTTTTCCCACGATTTCTCTCAGCACATTGCGAACAACTCAACGCTGTGTCTGATCCCTGGAGTCTGTGATGGGATCGGACGGAGGGAGATCAACTCAGTGTCTGACACCGGGAGTGTGTAATGGGACAATGTGGAGGGAGGTTCAATCTGTAACTGATCCCGGGAGTCTGTGATGTGACGGTATGGAGGGAGCTTTACTCTGTGTCTGACCTGGGATTGTGCGATAGGATGATGTAGAGGGAGCTTCACCCCATTGCTCAACGTCGGTATTCCATCCCCCATCAGTGAAATCGGGGGCAGTTAATTACGATGGAGGTTGGGTGGAAATGAGATCCTGGGCACCCAGACTCTGCAAGTCCGACATCGCTCAGCCTCAAGCTGAGACGCTGCTGTACCAATGTGAGGAGATCAGAGCCATTATAACCATATAACAATTACAACACGGAAACAAGCCATCTCAGCCCTTCAATTCCGTGCCGAACGCTTACTCTCCTCTAGACCCACTGACCTGCACTCAGCCCAAAACCCTCCATTCCTTTCTTGTCCATATACCTATGCAATTTGTTAAATGACAGTATTGAAGCTGCCTCTACCACTTCTACTGGAAACTCGTTCTACACAGCTACCACTCTCGAGTAAAGAAGATCCCCCTCGTGTTAACCCTAAACTTTTGCCACCTATATCTCAGATGTCCTCTTGTTTGAATCTCCCCTACTCTCAATGCAAAAAGCCTATCCACGTCAACTCCGACAATCCCCCCTCATAATTTTAAATACCTCTTTCAAGTCCACCCTCAACCTTCTACGCCTCAAAGAATAAAAACCTATCTTGTTCAACCTTTCTTTGTAATTTAGGTGCTGAGACCCGGGTAAAATTCCAGTAAATCTTCTCTGTACTCTCTCTGTTTTGGTGACATCTTTCCTATAATTCGATGACCAGAACTTTACACTATACTCCGAATTTGGCCTCACCAATGCTTTGAACGATTTTAACATTACATCCCAGCTCCTATACTCAATGCTGATTTATAAAGGCCAGCATACGAAAAGCTTTCTTCACCACCCTATCCACATAAGATTCCATCTTCAGGGAACTATGCACCATTATTCCTATATCAGTCTATTCTACTGCTTTCCTCAATGCCCTACAATTTACCATGTATTATTTCAGTTCACCGGGTGCAGGGGGCAGCAGTAACGTCAGGTCACTTTTCCTCCTCTAATGAGACCACCAAATTTATTGGTGTTCACCTGGAGGAGAATCTCACCTGGTCCCTCAACACCAGCTCCGGAACAAAGAAAGCCCAGCAGCGTCTCTACTTCCTGCAAAGGCTGAGGGAAGTCCACCCCCCCCCCCCACCATCCTCATCACATTCAACAGGGGTTGTATTGAGAGCATCCTGAGCAGCTGCATCACTGCTTGTTTCGGAAATTACACTATCTCGGATCGCAAGACCCTGCAGCAGATAGTGAGGTCAGCTGAGAAGATCATCGGGGTCACTCTTCCCGCCATTACGGACATTTATACTACACCCTGCATCCGCAAAGCTAACTGCATTATGAAGGACCCCACGCACCCCTCATACAAACTCTTCTTCCTCCTGCCATCTGGGAAAAGGCACCGAAGCATTCGGTCTCTCACGACCAGACTATGTAACAGTTTCTTCCCCCAAGCTATCAGACTCCTCAATACCCAGAGCCTGGACAGAGACCTTACTGTCTTGTTTATTATTTATTGTAATGCCTGCACTGTTTTGTGCACTTTATGCAGTCCTGGGAAGGTCTGTAGTCCAGTGTATTTTTTTCCGTGTTCTTTTTAACTTAGTTCAGGCTAGTTTTTGTACTGTGTCATGTAACACCATGGTCCTGAAAAAAAACGTTGCCTCATTTTTATTTTGTACTGTACCAGCAGTTATGGTCGAAAAGACAATAAAAGTGACTTAACTTGATAAGACAATAAGAGGTAGGGAAGAAGTAAGCCATTCGGCCCATCGTCTTCTCCGCTATTTAATCCTGGGCTGATGCAATTCTTCCAGTCATCTCCACTTCCCTGCATTCACCCCATAACCGCCGACGCCGTGTTTAATCAAGAACCTATCGATCTCTCCCTTAAATACACCCAATGACATGAGCACCCAATGTTGCTCATGGCAACAAATTCTTCAGATTTGCCACCCTCTGAGATCCCTCTAAACCTCTTCGTCCTCAGTTTAAATCTGTGCCCTCTTATCTGTGACACTTCTGTACCAGGATTATGGCCTAGATGGGCATCAGTGAGGCCTTTGATAAGGTTCACATGGTAAGTTCCTGTGGAAAGTCAGATCACACGGGATCCAGGGACAGCTGGATCACTGGATGCACAGTTGTCTTGATGGTAGGAAGCAAAGAGTGATGGTGGGAGGTTGTTTATTGGATTCGAGGCCCGGGCCTAGTGGTGTTTCCCAGGGTTACACCCCATTGCTCTCGTTATTTATTGCTATTTAGTTATATTTGCATTTGCACAGTTTGTTGTCTTCTGTGCTCTATTTGACCTTTCATTGATCCTGTTACAGTTCCTATTCTATAGATTTGTTGAGTATGACCAGAGGAAGAACAATCTCAGGGGTGTATGTGGTGACATATATGTACTCTGATAATAAAATATATGTTCAAATTTGAATATTGCTAAATTGGTTGAGAATGTATAGGGTAATGGTATTCCGTTTAAAAAGAAAACATACTTTTTTGAATGATTTCAAGGATAAGCACTCCGTCTTGTTTACCTCTCCTCACTCAGTCTCCTCCTCCCCTTCCTGCCTTCCCTCGCCACCCCGTCTTCATTCTCGCCCTTTCATTGGACATATTATAAGGGTGAAAGGTGAAATATTTTGATGAATCTGAAGGGGAATTCAGCACTCAGAGATTGGTGAGAGTGTGGAATAAGCTGCCACCAGTGGTAGATGTGGTAGATGTGGGTTTGATTTAGACTCGAAGGAGAAATTTGAGTGAGAACATAAATCAGCAGTGTATGAAGGCTATGGTGCAAGAAGTTGGAATTAGGTAGTAAAAACCAAAACAGGTTGGCATTGACTAGAAGGGTCGAATGCCTACTTCAATACTGCTGCGCTCCTTGACTCTCATAATATTCTGATTTGTAATTTCCAGTCAGTGTTCTTTTGCTAATGACTGAACCCAGCAATTTACTGAATCGGTGACAATAAACAGGGCTACTGGCCCTGTGACAATTCCGGTGTTAAAAATCACTGAGAAATCCCGTCACTGAATAGATATTGTCTCATCCACCCTCTTTCACTCAGTCTGTCTCTCAACAAGTTAATTGTCTACAGGAAATCACAGAACTGAAAGAGAGCCCCTGACAGAGGATTCTCCGCTCTTCCTCAGCCTGGTGATGGGGAAAGGCTCCCAGTTCCAGTGAGTGATGTGGGAATCCTTTGTGGAAATGCGGAATGGACTGGCAAAGTTGGACAAAATGGTGAAAGAATTCTGGAGCTCAGTATTGTAAACCAACACACTGAATTGAAAAACACATTAAAACATTGTAGACTTCACAAAGTTATAGATCATCGAACAGTACTGCACAGGAACGGGCCCTTATTGTGCTGAACCAAATATAGTATTCATCAAATAGCGACTACACTAATCCCTTATAAACAGTATTCATATCTCTCCATTCTCATCACATCTGTGTCTAAGCATTTCTTAAGTCTCTAATGTATCTGTCTCTACCAGCACACTCAACACGCATTTTATCAACCTCTGTGTGAAAGAACTTGCCGCTCAATTCTCCTTTGAACTTATCCCTCGTTATACTAATTGAATATCTTCTGGGATTAGACATTTCAACACTGGGGGAACAAAAAATTCTGTGTGCCCAGCACAGGAACAGGCCATTCAGCCTGAAATATTCTGTTGATTTAAATAAACTAGGCATCAAATAGTTACTAAACGAATTCCTTATGTCCACACAACGTCCATATCCATCCATTCTCCTTACATTCATGTGTCTATCTAAGAGGCTCTGAATTGTCCTGAATGTTTCGTGCATTCCAGTCTCTCACATCTGCTTTGAACTTACCCGCTCCAATATAAAATACATGCCTTCTGGTATTAAACATTTCACCTTTGGAAAAATATACTCTCTGTCTGCTCTATCTATTTTTCTCATAATCCTGTAAACCTCTGTGAGATCGCTAGTCAGTCTCGGCTCTTGAAAAAACAACTTAGGTTTGTCCAATCACATACCCTCTAATCGAAGCAACATCCTGGTGAACCATTTTTGCACCCTCTCTAACTCTTAGACACCATTCATCTGATGAAGTAAACTGAAATGTATAGAATAATCCAGATGCGGCGTAACTGGGGTTTTATAAAGCAGCAACTTGACTGTGTGCCTTTTGGACTAAATGTCTCCCCTATTAAAGGCAAGCATGCCATTTGCCTTCTTAACCACCAGCTTAGCTAATTTCAGGCAGCTATGACCTTCGACCCCAAGAGGTTTTGTCTAATCAGCACTGTTAATTGTCTTACCCTCAGCAATGTGCTTTCTCTTTACGTTTAACCTATTGAGGTGCAGCACCTCACATTTGGCGGGTTAAACTGCATCTGCCATTTCTCTGCCCATATTTTCAATGTTTCTACGGGATATCGAACTGTATTCTTTGACAGTCCTCTAGGCTATGCACACCAATATTCTTACATTTATATACTTACTGACCCACCCATGTATATTTTTTCATCTCTAAATCTGAAACTGCTGATGTCTCAGTAGAAATCCTTGTGGAACAGCACCAATCACAGACCACCCTTTATCTTCCAGTTTTGCATCAAGCAGCGAATTCACCATGTATCTTAATCTTGTCGATCAGTCTCCCATGAGGGACCTTGTCACATAGCGTACAACCTTAATCTGTAGACATCCACAGCTCTATCTTCATCAGTTACACTCGTAAGCTCATCAACAATCTCAATCAAGTTAGTGATACATGACTTGCCACTCACAGAGCAACGCTGACTCTCCCCAATTGAGCTGTGGATTTCCAAATGTTCAAAAATCATGTCTCTAAGAATGCACTGCAGTAACTTTTCTATCACCGACGTGAGACTCAATGGTCTATAGTCTTCTGGTGTCTCCCTGTTTCCCTTCACGAATAACGGATCGACACTGGTTCGTCACCTGTCCTCCAGGACCTCGCCCATGGCTGGGGAGGACACAGGGCTATTGGACAAGGCCTCAGTAATCTCTTTACTTTCCTCTATCACTAACCTGGGGTATATCCCATCGGGCCCTGGGATTTATCCACGTTCATGCTGTTTAAGAGACCCAAGATGTCAGCTGTCTGGTCAGGCCCATGACCCAGCAAAAGATTTCGTGCAGCCCTATCTCTCGTTGTACACTCTACATATTAATTGTAGAAACCCTCCTGAAATATCAGACCGAATTCATCATCATCTGAACCACTTGCCCTCAGGGCCCCAGTGTATATTCGAGAGTTTGAAGTTCTGCATGACAACAGCTCTATTGTTTTTACATCTTTCCTAAATCTGTCTGCATAGTGTTAGTTAGATCCGATGTAATAGAACATAGAACGTGAAAGCAGAATGCGGGCTCTTCGACCCACGATGTTTTGACAAACTTAGAAACTCCTGCAAGCTGAATCTAACTCTTCTCTCCTGCATAGTGCTCCGTTTCTTTCCATGTCCCTAACTTAGCGGCTCATAAATGTACCTGATATTTCTCTCCTCACCACTGCCCTTTGCAGGTCATTCCACTCTCCATCTACAATGACATACCTCAGACATCTCGCTTGCACATTCTTCTAATCACCTTAACATAACCCCTCCCCCCTTTAATGTAACACCCCAAGTCAGGACTGCTGCAGCCAATTGATTTTAGAAGTCACATAATTATTAAAATGGATATCTTTTTTTGGAGACCTGTGTGCAGTTAATGTGTTTCAGTTAATTGTAACAAAAATGCATCTGCATCTGGAATGTCCAGCTGTAGGCCAGCCAGTATCCTGGTAAAAACTACATCATGAACACTCCAAGCGACTCCGCTAAAAGTTTATTGAAAAGTACAGGTCAGGAGATGATACAAGTACATTTCCAAAGCAGATGGCCGAACATCTCCACGTTGGTTTCATCATACAATTGTACCATCTTCCAAGGGACTTCACAGTCTCCCACCTGCCATTTAATAAACTCCAGCTGGAATTCCAAGCCAGTTCGATTCAACATTGGCTTTCTCTTAGACACTGTCCCATCAAACAGCGACTGATGAAGCACATGCGCAGCAGTTGTGTGGGCAGTGCCTCCCATCTCAGCTACTGAAGCTTGTAATTCCTTCAGTGTTGTCACAGCTTTCTTGGTGGCCTCCTTCACTAATCTGCTTCTTGCACAGTCGCTCAATTTTTGAGCATGGCCTGCTCCAGGCAATTGTACAGCTGTGCCACACTTTCCATTTCTTGATGATTGACTTATCTGTACTCCAAGGGACGTTCAGTACCTTGGGACTACGGGGAGAGAGGGGGACAGTGTGATTAATTCAGAGACTGACACAAGACTGTGGGGAGAGAGTGGGACAGTGTGTTTAGTTCGGGGACTGACACGGGCTGTGGGGAGAGAGTAGACAGTGTGATTAGCTCGGTCTGTTGCGAGAGACTGCGACAGTGTGATTAGTTTAAGGTCTGACTCGGACAGGGGAAATGAGCAGGGTAGTGGGATTAGTTTGGGATCTGTAGGGAGAGCACAGGGCAACAAAATTAGTTTGGGGACAGACGGACTGTTAGGATATGACAGGACAGAGGGATAACTTCGGGAACTAAAAGAGGGCTGTGCGATCAGAGTGTGTTCTCCGTTTGCAAAGAGAGACTGCTGGAACAGAGTGAATCACTAAAATATAAATTTTATTATATTTTGCATATGGCTTGGGATGGTGTTATTTCATAAATCATTAAAGAAATCTACCGAGGGAAATAGAGACCATACAGCGATCCCACTCTCCATCGAGGAGTTCCTCATAGCCCAACGCCGCGTTACGCGCTTTCACCCCTCTGACATCAGGACCACAGAAACCCCGAGCCCAAGAGTAGAGCCAACCCCAGCAGTGTCCGGGATTCCCCCCTCCCCGCCCCACCGCTCCACCAGCGATTGCTCCATGGATCAGTCTAATCTTCTCTCCATTTCCACGGGCCATAAGAACTGAAGACATAGTAGCAGAATTAGGCCATTTGGCCCATCGAGAAAAATCAGCCTTGCGATTGTCACAAATAATTTTTTTCTCCTCCTCAACCCCACTTTGCGGCCTTCAACCTGTAACATTTGATGCCATCTCCACTCAAGAACCTATAAATCTTTGCCTTAAAAACACCCAACGACCTGGACTCCACAGCAGTATATGCAATTCCATAAATTCCACAAATTCACCGCCCTTTTGTTTCGTATCTCTGTTTTGAAGGGACGGCTCTCTAACCTGAGGGTGTGCCGTCTTGTCCGAGAACCTTCCAACATGGAGAACATCCTTTCCACACCCACTCTGTCTCGGCCTTTCACCAGTCGAATGGTTTCAATGAGATCCTCCTCTTCGTTCTAAATTCCAGCGAGTGCAGACCCAGAGCCATCAAAAGTTCCTAGTATGATAAACCTTTCATTCCAGGAATTATCCTAATGAACGTCCTCTTGAACTTCTCCAACACCAGCATATCTCTACTCAGATGAGGAGCCCAAAACTGTACACAATCCTCAAGGTGAGACCTCTCCAGTACCTTGTGAAGACTCAACATCGCATCCCTGCTCTTGTATTCTAGAACCCTTGAAATGAATGGTAACATTGCATTTGCCTTCCTCGCCACTGACTCCACCTGCAAGTTAACAGTCACAGAGTTCTGCACAAGTCCGTGGCATAGACACCAATCCAGAAATTACCAACTGGGAGGTCCTGCTTCTCAGCTTTCGACTTGGCTTTCTAAATTTTCTTTTCAGGACCTCTTTGCTTTCCCTTCCTAATGTCATTGAGGTTGTCACTCTCTGTGTCTGACACAGGAATTTTAAGATGGGACTGTCTGGAGGGAGAATGTTCTCAAAGTCCTACCCTGAGAGTGTGCGATGGGATCGGGTGGAGGGAATTTTCTCTGTGTCTGAGCCCGAGAGTGTGTGGTGGAACGATGCGCATGGATCTTCACACAGTGCTTGACTCCAGGACTATTTGTTGGGACAGTGTTTTGGGAGCTTAATACTCTGGCTGACACCGGGAGTGTGCGTTCTGAAGGGCTGGGGGTAACTTAATCCTTTGCCTAACCCCGGAAGTGTGTGATGGTATGCCGTGGTGAGAGCTCCACTCTGTGTTTGACCCTGGGAATGTGTGATTAGACTGTGTTTTATGAACCACTCTGCGTCTGACCCGGAAATGTATGATGGGATGATGTGGACAGAGGTACACTCTGTTTCTGACACTGGGACTGTGCGAATAGATGGGTAGGAGGAAGATTAAAACTGTGACTGATCCTTGGAGTGTGTCATGGGAATATGCAGGAGAAGCTTCAGTCAGTGTCTGACAATGGGAGTGTGTGATGGTGAGATGCAGACGGAGCTTCACTCTGGGCATGACACGGAGAGTGTGTATTGGGACGGCATAGAGGGAGCTTCACTATGTGTGTGACCTGGGAGTGTGTAATGGGATCCTTCGTGGGGAGCTTAAGTCAGTGTCAGACACCGGGGGTATGAGATGGGCGGTGTAGAGGGAGCTTCACTCCGTGTTGATTGCTTCTGTTCGATTCCCCATCCCTGTCTTGTTTGCGACCTTTGTCGATGCAGGTCAGATACCATGCAGTGTATGAGCTTCCAATATCTTTTGTCGTTGTTGTCTGCGGGAGCAAGGAGAGCACGCAGGAAGGTGGGGGTCAGGGGAGTGCATGATTCTAGGGTATGAGGAAGCTGTGTGTCAGACTGACTGGTGGATGAGGAGTGAAGAGGTCCTGAAGAAAAGACGCCACCAGACTGACATACTTCAACCTGGAGCTGAGACGCTGCTGTACCAGTGTGAGGAGCTCGGACCTATTATTGCAGTTCACCAGGTGCGGGGGACAGCAGTAACCCCAGGCCACTGTTTCTCCTCTAATGAGACTCAAGTCCGACACCAAGACAGGAAGTGACAGCGGTTTATTGATTTCATCATGTCAAATGTAAATTAAGCAATGTGTGAGCTTCTAACGTGTGGGAATAAATAAGCTGTTCACGATTCACTCACAGTCACACACAAATAACTGACCGGCGACAACGAGTGACATATTGAATCATCAGTCCCGTTTCTCACCGTCACTCTGCATCGGGGAACCGATGATTATAAAATCAGGGCCGTGTCCGGGATCGCTGCAGATCCAGGGTCACTGCCGAAGTATTTGTCAATTTAAGATCATTGTATCGGCCAGACAGCCGAAAGTACTGTCCTCAGCAAAGTAAACAAAAGGATTCTCTTCCCGGATAATCCCACCCCGGGATACTCATGTCCTAGAATGAACCCGGCCACTGGGCTCTTCCTGACTGTGCAATTCCGCAGAGCCTAACTTGTGTGAGATCTCGAACATGGTCATGTGTCAGAATCAGCGGCATTGGACAAGAGGAGGAAATACGTCACTGCAGGACAGCTTCAAAAGTCACAAAGCGCGAGACCAGAGCCAGTTCCGTTAGATCCATTAGGAATCAAACCTGGAGTGCGGGCATTAAAGAGGAGCTTGGGGAATCAGCGAAAATGTCACCATAAGTGTGGGGATGTTCACGCATTCAGATGTTCAAAGGATCACTATCAGTCCGGGTCTCTGATCCTGCACCAATCTTAGTTCCTTCTCCCTTGTCTCACTGAACCGATTCCCCACCAGTCTGAAACACATTGAAGAACAGAGATGAAATAAACAGTTTACACATCAGTGTCAGTAAGAGGGGACGAGGATAATGTTTCAACATGCTTACAGACCAGTATCCCTGATATTTTATCACATTGAACGTTAACACAAACACTCACCGGATCCACTCCAGATTTGGGAGGGTCAATATGAGGCGACAGAGAGCGGGTGCTGATCGGTCTGTGAGGGAGTTAATTCCCAGGTTCAGCTCCGTCAGTGATCTGTTTGGACTGAGTGCAGAGACGAGATGCTCGGCACCAGAATCCGTGAGACCAACCTTCTTCAGCCTGCAGATAACGAGAGAGACTGGGAATGAAAGAGAGTGGGAAAGGGTTGGTACAAATCCCCAGTGTTTATCAGTAACACTGATAAACTATTAATGTTCAGGGTCAGACACCCGGTGACAGTAAACACAATCTCCCACAGTTTGGTACTTACTCCAGTTTCTGTATTTTACACTCCGGGTTCCCCAGATCCGCAGATACCAGTTTCACTCCTGAATCTCCCAGTTTATTATCACTCAGGTCCAGCTCCGTCAGTGATGGGTTTGTACTGAGAGCGGAGACGAGATCCTCAGCACCAGAATCTGTGAGACCGACATCCCTCAACCTGGAGATGAGAGAGGCAAACAGTGAATAACACAGAGATACAGGAGACGGTACAAATCCCCAGTGCTTATCAGTAACACAATTACTGATCACATTAATGTTCAGTGTCAGACACCCAGTGACTGTAAATAAAATCTCCAACAATTTGGTATTTACCCCAGTGTCTGCATTTTACACTCCGGGTTCCTCAGAGCCGCAGACACCAGTTTCACTCCTGAATCACGCAGTTCATTTTCACTGACGTTCAGCTCCGTTAGTAATCTGTTTGTTCTGAGAGTCGAGACGAGATCCACGGCACCTGAATCTGTGAGACCAACATGGTTCAGCCTGGAGGTGAGAGAGAGTGAGGGTGAAGGTCACAGAGAGACAGGAGACGGTACAAATCCCCAGTGTTTATCAGTAACACAATTATTGATCATATTAATGTTCAGTGTCAGACACCCAGTGACGGTAAACACAACCTGCGACAGTCTGGTACTTACCACAGTTGCTGTATTTTACACTTCGGGTTCCTCAGAGCCGCAGAAACCAGTTTCACTCCAGAATCTCCCAGTTTATTTGCCCCAAGTCTAAAGCCAAACAGACAAATTGATGAAAAAAGTGATTCAAAAACCGTGAGTCTGAGAAAACCTCTCTCACTCGGATATTTCAGGAAACATTAAAATCTTCTTTAAATCACTGATCGGAGTTCCCATCACTGACAATGTCCCTCACTGAAATTTCATCTCTCTGTTTCCTTGCTTCATCTCTCTGTTTCCTTGCTTCATCTCTCTGTTTCCTTGCTTCTTCTCTTTGTTTCCATGCTTCATCTCTCTGTTTCCTTGCTTCTTCCCTCTGTTTCCTTGCTTCTTCTCTCTGTTTCCTTATTTCTTCTTTCTGCTTTTTTTGCTTCTTCGGCCTCTAGCTGTTTCTTTCGTAATTCAGACTCATACTTCATCTTCTCTGCCTGAAGCTGAATCTCAGCCTCAGTATGTACTTTACCTTCAACAAACATCTCCAAAACCTCCGCTTCTTATTTCCCCTTGGCTACGTAATACTGTGCTATTAACAGCTGTACCCGAGCCTTCCCCATGCGAGTGGACACTTTAATATCTAGCTCACGAGCAATTCCCATCAGTGTATCCCTCTTAGACTCGTCCAACGCCTCGGGGGTTCGATCCGCCACAAACTTACTAACCTCAAACTCCATTTCTGCTGTATTTCCACACCAAATCAAATAAGGGCAATAGGTACAAAACTAACCTCTTTCAACCCTAGTGGTAAATGGCTACAGTCATACGATGTGAAGAAGAGGGTTCAGTTAAGTTCGTGGGTTCATGGTATTCAGTTGAGTAACGCTGGAGAAAGAGAAAGAGGTGAGAGGTGATGCCGTCGATCTTCTCGTTGTCCTCCGAAGTTCTGTTGTGGTCACGGACTACGACCGTTCTTCAGTGGCGGAATTATCACCCAGGCAGGGTGGACACACAAATAATTCCCTACCTGTCGCACCTTTTCACATTGTGAATCACTGATCGATTTCCCCGAATCGATCCTCTGAACCCTCCCCTTCGTGTGGGTGCAACAAAGCTCAGTCAGTATCCGCACTGCCCGTCTCGTGGTGTGTCTCGGTGTGTCTTGTGGGTCTGTCTGTGTAACAGCAGACGTGGCTTTTATGTCTCCATGTTGGACACCAGCTGTCCATCAAACTGCTCCGCCCTTCGCTTTCTGCAGGAGCTCTGCAAGCAGGCAAGTGACCTCCGAGAAGGGTACACAATCGGCAGAGGAATCATAACATCATTCCTTCGAGTATTCTCTCTCTCTCGCTCTCGCTCTCTCTCTCTCTCTCTCTCTCTCTCTCTCTCTCTCTCTCTCTCTCCCTCTCTCTCTCTCTCTCTCTCTCTCTCTCTCTCTCTCTCTCTCTCTCTCTCTCTCTCTCTCTCTCTCTCTCTCGCTCGCTTTCACATTGTGCTGGACGCCTCCCTCTCTCTATCCTAGTAGCAGCACATTTCATAGAGTCTATTCTGGACCCCCTTGCAAGCTAGGGTGACCCTTAACACAAGGTTAAGTGAAACTGCTTCACAGAAATCAATTCAAAAATCAGCCCAAGGTGGTCGTTCCTTTTTATCAGCCCAATATCACCAAAATCACATACAACGTATATTAACAGCCCAATAATACATTCTTAAATTAGGCAAAGCAAGACCTCCATCCTTTTTGATTTTTGTTAATGATATTTACGAATTCTTGGGCTTTTATTATTCCAACCAAACGATGACATAATAGAGTCAACCTGATCAAAAATCTTCTTAGTTAAAAAATACAGAAATTTTGAAATACTTTAAAACATTTTGGTAAAATCATCATTATAACTGCATGAATTCGGCCGGCGAACGAATGTGTAAGTGGATCGCATCTACAAAATAATTGCTTCATAAAATCCGCTAAAGGAACCAAATTAGCTTTTTAAAGGTGTTTATAAGTTTTAATAATAATAAAACCTAAATATTTAAAAGAGACCGTAACTTTAAAAAGAATGTCAGCATATATAGAAGCAGAATCATTTAGGGTAAATAATTCACTTTTATGGAGTTTTAGTTTATATCCCGAAAACTTTCCAAATTCGTTTAATAGTTTCAATGAATTAGGAATGGACTCTTCAGGATTCGAAATATAAATTAAGAGATCGTCAGCATAAAGGAAGATCTTATGAATAGTCCCATTTATTAAAATTTCATGAGTATCTTTAGCTTCACGAAGTGCAAAAGCCAAGGGATCGAACATCAAATTAAATAACAAGGGACTTAATGTACATTCTTGTCTCGTATACCGCAAAAGCCGAAAACAAGGAGATCTGCAAATATTAGTGATAACAGTAGCAATAGCGCTTTTATATATCGTTCTGATCCACTTATTATAATTAATGCCTGAGCCGAATTTCTCTAAAACGTTAAGTAAGCATTTCCATTCAACTCTGTCAAATTCCTCTTCAGCATAGAGAGAGGCAACACATTGGGGAGTCTTAGAAAAGGATGAACGTATAACATTTAACAGTCTCCGAATATTAGAGAAGGAATAACGGCCCTTACAAAACCTAAAAATACAAAAATACAGCTGCAGATGCTGTGGGTCAAAAAAATGTTGTGTACGTATTTCGTTACAAAACCTGTTTGGTCTTGAGAGATAATTTTCGTGCGATAATTCTCGAGCCGGTTAACCATTATTTTTGAAAGAATTTTAGCATCCACATTTTATAATGAATTAGTTCTATATGAAGTACAGTCAGTAGTGTCTTTATCTTTCTTAAGAATTAAAGAAATAGAAGCTTCATAAAATGTGGAAAGTAACACTCCTATCAAAAAAGTATCTTTAAGCATGTCCAGCATATATGGAGAAAGCAACTTTTCATTGTTTTTAATAAAATCCGATAGAATAACCACCCAGACCAGGAGTTTTGCCAGATTGCATTGAAAAATAGCTTTCTGAATTTGGTTTTCTGTAACAGGCACATAAAGAGTTTGTTAACCTTCAACAGAAATTCGAGGAAAATCGATCTTTTGTAAAAAAAAAAAAAGAGAAAAAGACGGCATTAATTTTAGGAGAATCAACTGGAAACTGAGATTTATAAAGTTCAATGTAAAAGTCTTGAAAATTTTTATTAATATCTTCATAATTACATGTTGTACTACCGTCTCCCTAACGATTTTTTAAAAAATGTGTCTTTCGGCTCTAGCAGCTTTTAATTCTGTTGCTTATAGCTTATTATTTTTAATCCCCAAACACATAAAATTGACTTTTCAACTTAAGCAAATTTCATGCAACTGAATAAGTTAATAATAAATTATATTGTGATTGAAGTACAACTCTTTGTTTGAATAAATCAATGTTAGGAAAAATTGCATAAATATTATCCAAGTCTTTAATTTGTCTTGAAATCTTATCTAACTCAGTTTTTGCTGGTTCTTAAGCTGAGCTGAATAGAAGATTATCTGACAGCGCAGAAGTGCTTTAAATGTATCCCATATAATCAATTCCGGCACATCTCGCATATTCTTAGGATGAAAAAAATCTTTTATCTAATTCTCAATAAATTTGACAACGTCCGAACTTTGAATTAATTTTCTGGAAAACGCAAAGGCGAATTTGCAATAGCAACATCATTTAACTCAAAGGCTAAGCTTCAAAGCGCATGATCCGAGAGAACGATAGCAACATATTCACATTTCTGGACTTTTGACAAAAATCGGGGTCAGCTATAAAATAATCAATTTTCGAATAATTTTTGGTGAACATCTTGAAAAAAGAACAATCTCTATCATTAGGATGTAAATGTCTCCAAATTTCAACCAGATCAAATTCAATTTAAAAAAGAGTTATTAAGTGATGCAGAGCAACTCGGCAGCAGCTGATTGGTCGAAATCTTGTCAATCAAACGATTTAAACAACAGTTGAAATCACCCCCCCCCCCCCCATTAACAACATATATTCAAGCAAATCCGGCAATACAGCAGATGCTTTTTGATTCAAAATAGGATCATCTACATTAGGTCCATATAGATTAATCAGGACAATTTTTCGGTTGCAAATTGTTCCTTTAACAATCAAAAATTTACCATTAATATTTGACACGATATCTTCCTGGGTGAATAAAATATTAGGTTTAATCAAAATAGATACCCCCTTTGTTTTACTTTTAGAAGTAGCGTGAAATTGAAGGTCACTCCACAATTTAAAAGATCTATTTTGATCGCCAGTTCTGATTTACGTTTCTTGAGCAAAAGTTACATCGGGTTTGAAGCGATTAATGATTTTAAATGTCTTCTTCCGCTTAATAGGATGATTCCAACCACGTACATTCCAACTGATAATGTTTATCTGTTTAGTTAACAAAGAAAATATTTTATTTAGCCCATAAATACACGCATACATCGCGGGCTAATCAAAACTGGCCGTGTGAAACATAAACATATATACTCCGGAATTTCGTAATGGGAAAAATATTAAAAAAGGAAACTAAAATGAATCCTACAAATATTCATATTACTCAAAACTAACCCCAGTCCTCCCAACACCCCGAAAAGCCCGAAATTCCGCAAAACAAGCTGAAATGCGTTCCCATTGAAGTAAAAGAAGAGAAAGACTCTGTGAGCTGCCCATTTTATAATGTTAATTTTAAAAGCTTTCATTAGTTCATGACCCTAGTTACAAAAGAAAATACACAGCGCTGAAATAGGGAAGTCCTGCAGAGGAAAAAAAGTTCATACTTAATCCTTAAAAATAAGCTGGGGAAACCCAAACAGGTTTCGGAAAAATCATTCATCAGTCACATCAAAAATTTTACATCTTCGTTAAATGCTCCATCGATCAAAGGACATCTTAATCAAATCAGAAATCTTCAAAGCTTATTTTCTTTCCGAAATAACAATTATTCAGCAGACCTATAACCATTCAAACCTCAGCTGCAACCGAAATAGTATTAATATAGGCCAATGCCTCCTTGGTGTCCAGAAAAACATGTTCAGTCAAATCGTTGGAAATAATTTTAATCGGGCTGGATAGTGAAGTGATGGAAGTAATCCCTTATCATAGGCTATCTTCATGGATGGAACGAATTTAAAACGCAGGTCCATGACTTCCCTTGGATAATCTTCATAAAAGCGAATCTCGGAACCCTTGAATTTAAAAACTCTGTGTTTCCTTGCATGTTTTATGATTTCGTCTTTAACTTTGAAACGAAGAAAGGAAATCAAAACTGAGCTTGACTTATTGGGATCCCAACATTTCGAAGTGAAAATTTTATCCGCTCTATCGATATCGGCAGGTTGAGGTAAAATACCCAGAAACAGAGATTGAAACAAGTTCGCAAACTAGTCCAATTTATCCCCACTTTCAGATCCTTCCTTCTTTCAGACCAACAATTAGAATATTATTCTGACGAGATCTTGCTTTTAAATCGATAATCTTGAGACTTTTCCATACAGGCTAAAATATCCGCGACCTGACACTTCCTCTCTTTAAGTTCAGAATTCAGGGAAATAATATTTTATTGCACAAACGGAAAACTCTCTCGCATTGACTTCATCTCAGAAGAGGTAGCATCAAGGAGATGGATGGATGAAATATCGTCTATACTTCTTACTAGAGATGTATAAGCACCATCCCTCGACCTGCTGTCTTCTCCTAACATTTTGGATCTCCCCCTCCCCCTCCCGCTTTCAAATCTCTTATTACCTCTTCTTTCATTCTCGGCCTGAAACAGCGACTGTACTTCTTCCAATAGATGCTGCCTATTGTGTTGCACCAGCATTTTGTGACTGTTACACATTTGTTAGTTTGAGTTACTGTCGTGCGTCAGAATCCCAGGAGATTATTCGTTTCAGGAATACTCAAACCACCCCGTCAGGCAGCACCAATCATTCCACGGTCCCGACCTACATCATTTCCTTTTCTGAAGTTCGCTTTCAAGAAGAACTGAACCTCCTGACCCTGTCTACACTGATTTATGCACTGAGGTGCTGCCACATAATTGGCTGATTCGATATTTGCATTAGCGGAGTCTGCGTGTACTTTAGAGACAGGCAGATTTCTGGGTGATGGGTGAAGGGCAGGTCGTGTCACTGTGGTCACTGGCCGGATTTGAGCCAGGTGCGGAGGAATAGCAGACTCTGCCCCGTTGAGCGGAGGGAACGAGTCAACACAGGAGAGCAGGTAGTGGCAGATTCCCACGGAGAGACGTAAAAAATGGTTGGACATGGGAATACCGAGACCATCCAAGGCATGACCGAACGGCAACGCGAGGCAAATCATGCTCCCAAGCACAAGGACTCCAATACAGTAAAGGAGAGTCCTCTCTAAACAATCGTTGTGTCCTTAGGCACTCCCTCCATGTTCTCTCTCTCCCCTTGGCTTTTGCAGACCAGAGCACTCGCTCCCACATCTCTCGCCTCACCCACGTCCATCAATGCCAGTCCCACCTCAACATCTCAGCCTCTCACTCTCCCCTCTCTTCGCTTCCGCACCCCTGCCTCATGTGTATACTCTTCCCTCCTCACCCCCTTCCGTCTTTCCCCGCAGCTGCAGACCCCTATAATCCTAGCAGCAGCCCAACGCCCCTTTACTCAAGTCCCGCCCTCTGTCTTCCTCCACGTCTATATCGCATCCCCCACACACCCTTATTTTCCCCAGCATCACTCCCTCCTTCACTCTCCCCCACAATCCTAACTCTCTCCTGCTCTTCTCTGCCCCCATTTCCTCTGGCTGTTATTCCTCCTCTCCCCTGGTCTTAGTCCCTGTTCCCCAATCTCTCCCTCGCACGTTCCTCCCTCCTCTCTCTATCACATGCCATGCTCTATCACTGGCATTTCGTTCCAATTCTATCACTGCCCATATTCTCCTTCACCTCTTCTTTCCCTCACACTCCTTCCGCTATGTGCCTCGCTCACTCTCGCCCATCTCGTTCACCCTCTCTCGACCCGCTGCTCTCACCCTCCCCTTCTTTCCCTCTTTCCTCTTACGCGCTCCACCGTCTCTCTTTCGTTTTCTGTCTCTCCCTACATCAATCTGCCCTTTCATTCCCCCTCTACTCTTCCCCCACTCTCCCCAACATACATCCCTCTTTCTTGTTCCCTCCACACTCGGACTCCGTCCTTCTTTCCAATTTTCTTCCTCCGCTGCCCTCTTCTTCCCGCAGCTATCTCACCACTGCTGTTACCCTGCTCCTGCTTGCGTCCCTCTCTTCTTCCCAGCTCTGTCTCACGCTATCTGCCCTCCTCTCTCACTCTCTCTCTTCCTCTCTCTCGTCCTTTCTCTCTCCCTCTGTCTATCTCTCTCTCTCTTTCGCTTTCACACCTTCTCCATCCCTCTCTCTATCTAACACTCTTTGCCTTCTATCTCGTTCACTCCGGACTCTCTTTCGCCCCCACTTCTCACCTCCTACACCTCCACTCTCCCCGACTCAAGACGCGGTTTTGCCAATCTTTCCACAATTTTGTCTTTGCCTCTGCGCCTGTGCCGAGTGAGAGTGCTTCGACTGTACTGTATTTGGGGATTGTCCCTGGGCTGTCGGTATCGAGAGGAGAAGTGATATTATTTTGTCCATAGACATGGGGCCCAGGAGACAGCCCAGTGCAGTGGGATGAGTTTGGGGACTGATACAGTGCTCAGGGGAGCGACGGGGAAGGAAGCGGGATACAGGTTAACTGTAGATACCGAGAGCTGTGGAGAAAGAGGGGGCGGTAGGGTTAGTTTAGTGGCTGACACAGTGCTGCAGTGGGCAGTGCGATTAGTTAAGGGGTTGATGCGGTGTAGTGGAGAAAGATGGTGCTGTGGATGTACCTTGAGGGGCCGACACGGTGATGTGGATACAGCCGGTGCGGCGGGATTCTGATGCAGTGCTGTGTTGAAGAGGTGGCAGTGGGATTAGCTTAGGGGTTGATACAGTGCTGTGCAGAAAGAGAGGACAGTGGGACTGGTGTAGGTGTTGATACAGTGATGTGGATAAAGAACGACAGTGGGATGAGTTTCGAGGTTGATGTAGTCCTGTGGGCAAAGACCGGCAGTGGGATTAGTTCAGGGGCTGATACAGTGCTGTAGATAAAGAGGGATATGGGTTTTAGTTTAGCGGCTAATACAGTACTGTGAAGAAAGAGGGGCTGTGGGATCAGTTTAGAGACTGTTACACAGTTGTGTGGAAACAAGGGGCAGTGGGGTTAGGTTAGTAGCTCATATAGTACTGTGGGGAAAGAGGGGGCAGTGGGATTAGTTGAGGGTCTGATATAGCTTTGGAGAAAATAGGGGGCAGTAGGATCAGTTTAGGGGCTGATCAGTGCTGTGAAGAAAGTGGGGATAGTGGGATTAGTTTAGGGGTTGATACAGTGCTGCAGATAAAGAGGGATATGGGTATTAGTTTAGCGGCTAATACAGTACTGTGGAGAAAGAGGGTCTGTGGGATTAATTTCGGATCTGATACAGTACTGTGGAGCCAGAGGTGGCAGTAGGATTAGATTAGTATCTGACACAGTGCTGTGCAGACAGGGCATCGTGGGGTCACTTTATGGGCTGATACAGTGCTGTGAGGAGCTGAGGGAAGTGGAAATAGTTTAGAGGCTAATACAGTGCTGTGGAGACTTTCCAATTTAAACTACGTCAGGAGTTTATAATCCTGGTGACAATGGTAGCAACTGGCGATTCAATACAATACTACAAGCTACACGGTTACAAATCATTTTGCTGTGTCTGATAAACGGTTCGTTTGAAGTACAGATTCACAGTGGAAGCATTTTGCAATTGATGAGGAACTTCTGGAGGTTCCAACTAATCCACACAGATGGTCAAAAAGCTTCTGAGAACTGAGATCCCAGAAGCCCAAGATTATTGTTGTGAGGGTTCACACACGGACAGTCAGGGTATGTAGGGGGACTGATCAAGTATTGGTAGGTGTGTTCCGTTTAATACGACGTCATGGTTGGCAGAGTCACTGTGGGCCGAAAGGTTGGTTCCCGTTCTTTAACTTTCTCTGTTCTATTTAGGATAAACAGAAGGCAAACGTTTATTTTCTCAGAACAAATATTCCTCTCAGTGGTGCGGAACGTTGACATGTTTACGATCCAGGACAAAGTTTGGTCCACTTCATTCAAACAAGCTGAGGATGGTTTCTCGTATCGGGAGGAGATACGGTTACAGTGAGATGAGCTGTGATTACAGCAGGTGGAGAATCAGAGTGGAGAGGCCGCTTTCCTCTCAGTCAATCTGCTCAGCCGAAGCACAAGAGACGCACTGACGCAAGGTGAGGTGGAGAGTTGGCTCTGATGGTGTTTGAAACAATATCCCCTTTGCTGGAGGAATGCCACTCGCAATTTACATCCCTTAGTAACATCACAATTTTGATTGTTGGCAGTCTAACAAGTAATTCACAGAGGTAATCATGGAGTTGCATATGGCTGACGGAATCGGATTGTAACTAAATTAAAAACCGTTTATTTTTAAACCTGTTGAAACTTGTCCCTGTGGAATCGGTAATTGTTATTAAAACCCCAGGTATGTGCAGCCTTGACATTTCATTCCAGGAGATCGCCTGTGGCTCACGGGGACAAAGCGCTGACAGGAGAAAATGCCTGCTTTGTTTGATAGTTACATGCGTGTGGACAAAATACTGAACGTGTTCATTGTCGTCATTGGAGTTCCTGGTGAGTGAGCACAGTTGTTCGCATTTGACACTTCTTTCTGTTAACCGGTGTGAGCCAGTTCGGGGCCATTTTACACGCTTCCTGCTTGATTCCCGTGGCAGTAATACCCGTCGGCAATATTGATCCTCACTATTCAATATTCTGATTTTTCATATTTACTGACAAATTGAACTATACCCCCATCTCTCCTCGAACTTACGGAATCGACTCGAACGTTGTTCTTGCATTTGATGGAATTTTGTTCAGAGTGGTACCAATGCTGGGGACAGGCAGCTCTCCGGGAATGTGAGACTGGGAATGTTATACATTGTGGTGTTGACTGTTTTGAGAAATATTGTCCCGAGTGCATACTTGGTCCTGTAATGACACCCTGTTATTAAACTGTTCCAGTTTTGGGAGCTGTTAATCCTCCGGGAAGGTGTGACAGCGAAATTTGAATAACATCTTCTCCATGTTGTCCCTGTGCTGGGGGGGCACTGACATAAATAGTGGTCGGGTTTTTTTCCAGAACAAAGGCTTCGGCCGCATACTTTAAGTGTCTGGTCAAAGTGACGATTGGTGCTGAATTCCCCTAGGATTTTCTGTGTGTTACCGCCCTTTGGATACCATAAGACCACAAGACATAGGAGCAGTATTAGTCTATCCGGCCCATAGAGTCTGCACTTCCATTCAATCTTGGCTGATCCTCTTGATTTTCTCCTCCTCAACACTATTTCACATCCTTCTCCCCACAATCCTGATGCCATGCCCAATCAAGATCATATCAATCTCTGTCTTAAAAACACCCAACGACCTTTGCTTCCACAGCTGCATCCGGAAACAAATTCCACAAATTTAACACTCTCTCGCTAAAGAAATCACTCTGTGTCTCTGTTTTGAAATGACGCCCCTCTATCCTCAGGCAGTGCACAGTTGTCCGAGACACTCCCACTCTGGGAAACATCTTTTCTACATTTTCTCTGTCTAGGTCTATCAACATTCGAAAGGTTTCAGTGATACCCACAATACCCCCCCCCCTCCGATACCCGGATACCCTTTCGGCCCCGTCAGATGCTGAGTTTCCAGCGGCCTGGACGGTCACGTTACATCAGTGACTGGAAAGGGGATGAGCACCGATCGTTGTTGTTCATGCCGCTCGTGTTTAACCCCAACGATTACCGACACATCGCCTTATCTCTACACTGAAGGTAGGTCGGAGACAGTCTGATCCATGTTTGGTATTGGAGGAGCAGCCGTTCACCGCATCTAGTTTCCTGACCTCTGGCTGAAACCCGAACCTGTGTCCATTCCCGGAGAATGAGTTTAATAATGCCCGGTGTCTGTCCCCTTCTCTCTCCCGGCAGTGAATTTAGCGGCGATTGTGATCTTGTCCCAGGGAAAGTGCGGCCGCTCTACCTACGCCACATGCTAACTGGTGGCCATGTCAGCGGGGGATCTACTGATCGTAGTCATAGAGGTCCTTGTCTTTTAGATTATTACTTTCCGTGGAATTTTCTGAGGATTACCCCTGCGTGCAGGGTTATAGAAGTACTGAGGCACACAGCCACGTACTGTTCTGTCTGGTTCACCGTCGCATTCACTGTTGATCGGTTTGTCGTTATCTGCTGTCTGAAGCTGAAAACAAAATATTGCACCGGGAAAACTGCGGCTGTGGTTCTCACTACAACCGGCGTGCTGTCCTTTCTGAGAAGTGTTCTGCGCTACTTCCTCTGGGAACCCAGATGAATAATCGACAATGTAGCGTGGCTCTGTTAACTCACCTGACTGACACCCAGTCCAGATTTGTCCCACGGCTCGGAGAAGCAAATCTCCGGGAAAGTGTGACTGGGAGGTTTCAATGGCACCTTGTCCATGTTGTCCCAGAGTTGGGGACAGGTAAATCTCCGGGACGCTGTGACTGGGAGGTTTCAATGGCACCTTGTCCATGTTGTCCCAGAGTTGGGGACAGGCAAATCTCCGGGAAGGTGTGACTGGGAGGTTTCAATGGCACCTTGTCCATGTTGTCCCAGAGTTGGGGACAGGTAAATCTCCGGGACGCTGTGACTGGGAGGTTTCAATGGCACCTTGTCCATGTTGTCCCAGAGTTGGGGACAGGCAAATCTCCGGGAAGGTGTGACTGGGAAGTTTCAATGGCATCTTGTCCATGTTGTCCCAGGGTTGGAGACAGGCAAATCTCCGGGAAGGTGTGACTGGGAAGTTTCAATGGCACCTTGTCCATGTTGTCCCAGAGTTGGGGACAGGTAAATCTCCGGGAAGGTGTGACTGGGTGGTTTCAATGGCACCTTGTCCATGTTGTCCCAGAGTTGGGGACAGGTAAATCTCCGGGAAGGTGTGACTGGGAGGGGTTTGCATTTTCAAGTTCCCAGTCTCTGTGTCACTGATCAGATTGAACCCTGGGCCCTGCGTTTCACTTCTCCTGGTGGAACCTGTCACTGGCGGATTCTATTGCCTGTTTGTCAATAATTGGGTCTGATCTCCTGAACCTGAGGCCGGGTTCTGCCCAGAAGAAAGGCCTCGCCGGATGGTTTGGGTGTCTCCTCAATACGGTGACTGCTGCTGAATTCCCAAACACTTTGTGTGTGTTGTCTCCCTTTCGATACCATAAGACCATCAGACACAGAAGCAGAATAGGGCCTTCTGACCCATCTAGTCTGCTCCGCTGTTCAATCATGGCTGATTTCTTTCTTTTCCTCCTCCTCAAACCATTTCCCGGCCTTGCCCCACCGTTATCTTGGTTCCATGTCCTATCAATCTATCAATCTCTGCCTTAAATACACCCGACTACCCAGACACCACAGCTGCATGTGGCAACAAATTCCACAAATGCACCACGCTCTGGCAAAAGAAATTACTCCGCATCTCTGTATTGAAATGCAGCCCCTCTAACCTGAGACCGTGCCCATTTGTCCGAGACTCTCCCAACATAGGAAACATCTTTTCTCTCTGGAAAGGCATTAATGAGATTCCCCCTCCCCACCCCTCTGATCCCCGCACACCTTTCCGGTCCCGTCAACAGTTAAATCGGAGACTGGAACCGGGATGAGCACTGATCGTTGTTGTTCGTGCCGCTCGCTTTAACCCCGACGATTACCGACACGTTACCTCATCTGCAGATCAGAGACAGTGTGACCCATGTGTGGTGTTGCATGAGCATCCGTTCGCTGCATCTAGCCTCTTGACATCTGGTTAAAACCCGAACCTGTGTCCTTTGCCAGAGAATGAGTTTAATAATGCCCCATGTCTGCTCTCTTCTCTTTCCATGCCAGAATTTATTGGCGATTGTGATCCTGTCCCAGGGAAAGTGCGGCCTCTCTACTTGCACCACTCGCTACCTGGTGGCCATGGCAGCGGGGGATCTGCTGACCGTTGTCATAGAGGTCCGAAAGCGTCAAATCTTAGATTATTACTTTCCGTGGAATTTTCTGAGGGTTACCCCTGTGTGCAGGGTTATAGAAGTACTGAGGCACACAGCTACGTACTGTTCTGTCTGGTTCACCGTCGCATTCACTTTTGATCGGTTTGTCGCCATCTGCTGTCAGAAGCTGAAAGCAAAATATTGCATCGGGAAAACTGCGGTTGTGGTTCTCACAACAACAGGCGTGCTGTCCTTTCTGAAAAACGTCCCCCGCTACTTCCTCTGGCAACCCAGACAGATAATCAACAAAGTGCCGTGGCATTGTATAATCACGGCCAACATTTTCACTGACTTCGGGTGGGTAGTATACAGTTGGGTCGGCATAGTGTTAAATCCGTTCATTCCTTTCGTTGTGATCCTGCTGCTCAACGCACTGACGGTCAGGCACATTGTTGTGTCCAGCCGTGTCCGTAAGGGGCTGAAGGGTCAGAGCAAGGGAGAGAACAGCAGGGACCCGGAGACGGAGAGCCGGAGGAGGTCTGTGGTTTTACTCTTCACCCTCTCCGGCAGTTTCATCCTCCTGTGGATGACGCTGGTTGTAAATTTCATGTATTATGAGATCAAGGAATTACGATTCAATTTCAATGATTCTGAATGGATCTTTCATTACGTCGGAGCCTTGCTGAAGAATTTCAGCTGCTGCACGAACACATTTATTTACGCGGTCACTCAGTCGAAATTCAGGGAGCAGGTGATCAGCGCGGTGAAATATCCTGTCACCTCGGTGATTCAGTTCATTACTCAGGCCGCGCACTGAGCGGAGTCTGGAGGCGGCAGCAGTGTCTCCAGTCCGGGCCCCAGATCCTCACATTCACCGCTGGGTCTCTCATGTGTTATTTCCTGGAGGACTTTGTGTGTGTGTGAATGAGAGAGAGTGAAATATGGTTAAAGTACAAGAGTATCGAAAATATTAACGAGGATGTTGACAGGAGGCGAGGGACTGTGCTATCGGAGGATTGGCCAGGCTGGTCCTTTCTTGCCCCACTGGAGTGATCTGCCGTGTTTCACAGCGGGGTTGGAGTTGATACGTCTTTTTATAGCTTTGCAATCGGTACATCGTGCACCTTGCGACTGCGGTGGCCATGGTCCGAATTCTCGGATGAGTGCACAGTTAATGTATGCTCGTAGGATTTTGTGAATAAAACGAGTCCGAGTTATTTTAAGTGTTTAACCAGAGCAGCCGCCCTTTGCTTCCATTACGAAGAAACCAAATGCAGTCGCCCTAACTCTCTACACTTGATCAGGCCCCACCTTGGAAAGCGAACTCAATTCAATGACGGAATTTGTGCATGATGTCGAACATTTCCTCTGACGAACAGGTTGTGTCATTTGCCCCACTTTACATTGCCCCACAAATGTTTCATGACAGTCGAACTTTTAGCGGCGGAGGCGACAATCACGCTGATATTTGGGATCAGAGCACAGTCACTATCCAGTCTCCTCCTGACTCGAATCCTCCCGTCCAGGTAACAAAAGAACTGAATCCTTACCGCGCCTGTCTGGTTAATTACGTCCTTTCTGAGGCGGGCGACCAGAGATTCACTCGGTTCTCCGGAAAGGGACAGAACGGGAACAGGCCTTTCCGATCACTGTGTGCCTGAACCAATTGAACTGGTAAGTTCCTCATCCCCACACTCTCCCCATATTCATGACTATATCCTCCATCACCTCTGCCTCTACCATCGCTACGCTATTCATTCCAGACACTCATCACTATGAGAGTGAAAAGAAAGACTTGCAACATACGTCCCATGAAAAATTATGGGTCAGCTTTGGCATTACTTTCTTATACAGGTTGATTTTGTTTTACCGCAGTAGTCTAGGGAAAAGATACAAAATGACACTAAATTAAAAACAAATAAGAAATAAGGAGAGTCTGAAGGGGCCGAGAGAAAGCCTTGGCGGACAGGATTAAGAAAAATTCCAAGATATTCCACAAGTATGTAAAGGGCAAGAGGATAAGACGTGAAAAAATAGGACCTATCATGTGTGACAGTGGGAAACTGTTTATTGAGCAAGAGGAAATAGCAGAGGTACTTAATGAATACTTTACTTCGATATTCACTATGGAAAAGGGTCTTGATGAATGTAGTGATACCTTGCAGCAGACTGAAAAGGTTGAGCATGTCGATGTTAAGAAAGAGGAGGTGCTGGAGGTATTGGAAAACATCAAGTCGGATAGGTCGCCTGGACCAGATGGAATGTACACCAGGCTACTGTGGGGGGTGAAGGAGGAGATTTCTGAGCCCGTGGCTATGATCTTTGACGGGAGAGGCACCGAGAATTAGAGGCTTGAGGACGTTGTTCATTTATTCAAGAAAATGTCACGAGGGGGACGTCACGTGATGACGTAGGATCGAGACGCTGGAACCCAGCTCTCCTGTAAAAAATCAGTAAATTAATGTTTAATTGAAGAAAAGTTAGTCAATACTTTCTAAAAGTGACTTATAAACTACTCCGGACTGTTTTAAGTTATGCCTCACAAACAGAAGGTGAAGAAAACTACTACCGTGAAGACAACGCAAGCTGGAGCAGAATCAAGGCCCACTTCTGCCAGAGAACCGCGGGCTCAGGTATATTTTACCACCGGCGATACAGAACAGGAAACTGCAGCAACATCGACCATTTCTAAAGAAAAAGACCAACAAGAACTGCGTAAACGTGAAGGAAGGAGCATGCGCAAACGAGAGCAACCGGAACTACAAATCCCAGTTACGATTGAAACCGGAAGTGAAAGTGAATCTGAGTTAGATTCAAATTCTCTGGAAAAATCAGGCGAAGATGGAGGTAAAAGTTCTTCTGGAAATATAGAAAAGACTTTGATGCAAATAATGCGTAAATTAGACGCATTAAAAGTAATAAAAATAAATATGATTATGCTTGAGAAAATGACAAAAAGAGAGGAAAAATCGGAAAGAGAATTATAGATTTGGAAACTGCAACAGAAGCCATGGTTGAAAGAATGAATAAAGTGGAAGATGATATAACTGCCTGGACATCAGAAAGAAAACAAATGTTGGAAATAATTGATAAGCTTGAAATTTTTAGTAGACGAAACCATATTAATATTGTTAGACTTGAAGATACAGAAGGAGATGATCCAATATTTTTTTTTCAAAAATGGATTCCTGAAAAAATTGGAAATGGAAGGAGAAACTCCAATTGAAATTGAAAGGGCTCATGGAGCCTTAAGGTCAAGATCTCAAGCTGACCAAAATCCGCAATCAATTTTGATACAATGCTTAAGATGCCAAGATAAAGAAAAGATTCTGAAGGCGGCTTCCCAATGTGCCAAAAAGAGAAACGGGCCATTGATGATAGCAGGGAAGGCAGTTCTTTTCTATCCTGATATAAGTTATGACCTTTTGAAGAGAAAGAAGGAATTTAACCCAGCGAAAAAAGTTTTATGGGAAAAGGGTTATAAATTTATAATGCGTCACCCAGCAACATTGAGCATTTTTTTTTTGGAAGAGGGAAAAAATGATCTTTTACCGATTATCGAGAAGTGGAGGAGTTCGCACAGAAACTTCCAACAACTCACTAATTACACATAGAGATTTCCAAGTGTAATGGATTAAAGATGAAGACAGAGACAGTGAAGGGAGGTGATGGACATTTAAGGATGACATAGGGGAGAAAAGCAAAATTTCAGAAATACTAATTGAGAATAGTTTTTTTTTCTTCTTATATATATACTTTTTTATGTTGCGTGGGGGGGGGGCTGGGGAGCTTGTGATCAATTACTGCAGGATTCACGTGTGTAAACATGGCGATCGCCATGACACGTACAACAGAGGGGTGTAATGTTGTGTTCTTTTTTTTCACAACATTAGTAGGGGGGTATTTTGTTTTTTTTCGTTATACTCCATTTTTCTTCTGTCTTTCTGCCTGGATGATCGGTGGGGACACACATAACAACATGGAGAATTTTAGAAAGATTTCCCAAGATACCACGAAAGTTGAAAGATTAGGTACTATTCTAGATTGTAGTAACAGAATTGAAAATAATGACTAATTTACTGAATTTTTAAAGTTTTAATGTTAATGGGCTTAATGGACCGGTGAAAAGAAAATCTAAACATAACTTAAAAAAATGAAAATAGATATAGCTTCTTTACAGGAAACACATTTAACTGAGATAGAACATCAGAAATTAAAAAGAGACTGGGTTGAAAATGATATTGCAGCTTCATTTAATTCAAAGACGAGAGGAATTGCAATTTTGGTTAATAAAAAATTTCCAATTAAAATACAAAACGTATTAATTGATTCGGCGGTGAGATATGATATAATACATTGTCAAATTTTTTACAGAACTATGGACTCTTATGAATATTTATGCACCAAAAGAAAATAATGTAAAATTTATACAAGAGGTCTTTTTGAATTTGGCTAACGCACATGACAAAATATTAATAGGTGGAGATTTTAACTTTTGTCTAGATCTAGTTTTAGATAGATCAACAAAGGTTGTCACATATTCAAAAGTAGCAGGTTAAGATTAGTGCAATATAATTTTTTACATCAATTATATATTACACCACAAAACATAAATAAATTAAATCCAAATTTATCTCATCAGTGTTTCCGATGTAACCAAGAAATCAGTACTTTTTACATTCTGCTTGGTCTTGTTCTAAAATTCAATCTCTTTGGACAAATTTAAGAGTTCTATTGGAACAAATTATTGGAACACAACTTCCACATAATACAATATTATTTTTATTAGGCGATATTGAACGGATAAAATCGAAACCCAAATTGAATAAATATCAGAAATAATTCATAAAAATTGCACTGGCAGGAGCCAAAAAGGCTATTGCAGTTCCTTGGAAATCGGATGCATACTTATGTATAGATCGTTGGAAGAATGAAATTTCCAGCTGTATTCCACTTGAAAAAATTACTTATAATTTAAGAGATAAATATGAATCATTTTTGAAAATTTCGCGCCCTTATTTACAATAGACAGGATTAAATATATAGGTGCTCTGAAGATAAAATAATTGTTTATTTGGGGAAAAAACTAAATATATATACAAAAGTTATTGCGAACTCCGTGGAGCATGTGGGGATCTTCCGATATCCAGGCACGCACTCACTCACTCACTCACTCACTCACTCACTCACTCACTCTCTTTCTTTCTTTCTTTCTTTCTTTCTTTCTTTCTTTCTTTCTTTCTTTCTTTCCTATAGGGATGTTAGGGGAGGTGATAAGGGGAGGGGGGAAGGGAATATTTTTCTTCTTTCTGTAATTATTTGAAAACAATAAAACAAGTTTTTTTAAAAAAACAATAAAAAAATAAAGTGTCACGATCCGGTTCGTGAAATCTGCGCTCCAGTTCACAGTCCGGTCCGTTTACTCTGGACTCCGGGTCTTCGTCTGTCCTTGTTTCAGTTGGGCTTAATCCCAGGCACCTGATTCTCGTCTTGGGGCTGGAAATATAAGAGGCCTTGGGTTCGAGTGTAGGGGCGGGTTCATCTTATTAGTATCCTGTCCTCGCCTCTGTGGTGTAAGTCAGGCCGTATTTGCCGTTACCCTGAGGCTGAACTGTTCCTTTCCCTTCTCCTTCTTTCTGTATACCTTGGCTGAAGCCTTGCCCTGCAACCTGTGTCTGCAGCCTTGCCTGCAACCTGTGTCTGGAGCCCTGCCCTGCAACCTGTGTCTGGAGCCTGGCCCTGTAACCTGTGTCTGGAGCCTTGCCCTGCAATCTGTGTCTGGAGCCTGGCCCTGTAACCTGTGTCTGGAGCCTTGCCCTGCAACCTGTGTCTGGAGCCTGGCCCTGTAACCTGTGTCTGGAGCCTTGCCCTGTAACCTGTGTCTGGAGCCTGGCCCTGCAATCTGTGTCTGGAGCCTGGCCCTGTAACCTGTGTCTGGAGCCTGGCCCTGTAACCTGTGTCTGGAGCCTTGCCCTGCAACCTGTGTCTGGAGCCTGGCCCTGTAACCTGTGTCTGCAGCCTTGTCTGCAATCTGTGTCTGGAACCTGGCCCTGTAACCTGTGTCTGGAGCCTGGCCCTGTAACCTGTGTCTGGAGCCTTGTCTGCAATCTGTGTCTGGAGCCTGGCCCTGTAACCTGTGTCTGGAGCCTTGCCCTGTAACCTGTGTCTGGAGCCTTGCCCTGTAACCTGTGTCTGGAGCCTGGCCCTGTAACCTGTGTCTGGAGCCTGGCCCTGTAACCTGTGTCTGGAGCCTTGCCCTGTAACCTGTGTCTGGAGCCTGGCCCTGTAACCTGTGTCTGGAGCCTGGCCCTGTAACCTGTGTCTGGAGCCTGGCCCTGTAATCTGTGTCTGGAGCCTGGCCCTGTAATCTGTGTCTGGAGCCTGGCCCTGTAACCTGTGTCTGGAGCCTTGTCTGCAATCTGTGTCTGGAGCCTGGCCCTGTATCCTGTGTCTGGAGCCTGGCCCTGTAACCTGTGTCTGGAGCCTGGCCCTGTAACCTGTGTCTGGAGCCTTGCCCTGTAACCTGTGTCTGGAGCCTTGCCCTGTAACCTGTGTCTGGAGCCTGGCCCTGTAACCTGTGTCTGGAGCCTGGCCCTGTAACCTGTGTCTGGAGCCTTGCTCTGTAACCTGTGTCTGGAGCCTGGCCCTGTAACCTGTGTCTGGAGCCTGGCCCTGTAACCTGTGTCTGGAGCCTGGCCCTGTAACCTGAGTCTGGAGCCTGGCCCTGTAACCTGTGTCTGGAGCCTTGCCCTGCAACCTGTGTCTGGAGCCTGGTCCTGTAACCTGTGTCTGGAGCCTTGCCCTGTAACCTGTGTCTGGAGCCTGGCCCTGTAACCTGTGTCTGGAGCCTTGCCCTGCAATCTGTGTCTGGAGCCTGGCCCTGCAACCTGTGTCTGGAGCCTGGCCCTGTAACCTGTGTCTGGAGCCTGGCCCTGTAACCTGTGTCTGGAGCCTTGCCCTGCAACCTGTGTCTGGAGCCTTGCCCTGTAACCTGTGTCTGGAGCCTTGCCCTGTAACCTGTGTCTGGAGCCTGGCCTGCAACCTGTGTCTGGAGCCTTGCCTGCAATCTGTGTCTGGAGCCTGGCCCTGTAACCTGTGTCTGGAGCCTTGCCCTGCAATCTGTGTCTGGAGCCTGGCCCTGCAACCTGTGTCTGGAGCCTGGCCCTGTAACCTGTGTCTGGAGCCTGGCCCTGCAATCTGTGTCTGGAGCCTGGCCCTGTAACCTGTGTCTGGAGCCTGGCCCTGCAATCTGTGTCTGGAGCCTGGCCCTGTAACCTGTGCCTGGAGCCTTGCCGTGCAACCTGTGTCTGGAGCCTGGCCCTGTAACCTGTGTCTGGAGCCTTGCCCTGCAATCTGTGTCTGGAGCCTGGCCCTGTAACCTGTGTCTGGAGCCTTGCCCTGTAACCTGTGTCTGGAGCCTGGCCCTGTAACCTGTGTCTGGAGCCTTGCCCTGCAATCTGTGTCTGGAGCCTGGCCCTGTAACCTGTGTCTGGAGCCTTGCCCTGCAACCTGTGTCTGGAGCCTGGCCCTGTAACCTGTGTCTGGAGCCTTGCCCTGTAACCTGTGTCTGGAGCCTGGCCCTGCAATCTGTGTCTGGAGCCTGGCCCTGTAACCTGTGTCTGGAGCCTGGCCCTGTAACCTGTGTCTGGAGCCTTGCCCTGCAACCTGTGTCTGGAGCCTGGCCCTGTAACCTGTGTCTGAAGCCTTGTCTGCAATCTGTGTCTGGAGCCTGGCCCTGTAACCTGTGTCTGGAGCCTGGCCCTGTAACCTGTGTCTGGAGCCTTGTCTGCAATCTGTGTCTGGAGCCTGGCCCTGTAACCTGTGTCTGGAGCCTGGCCCTGTAACCTGTGTCTGGAGCCTTGCCCTGTAACCTGTGTCTGGAGCCTGGCCCTGTAACCTGTGTCTGGAGCCTGGCCCTGTAATCTGTGTCTGGAGCCTGGCCCTGTAACCTGTGTCTGGAGCCTTGTCTGCAATCTGTGTCTGGAGCCTGGCCCTGTAACCTGTGTCTGGAGCCTGGCCCTGTAACCTGTGTCTGGAGCCTGGCCCTGTAACCTGTGTCTGGAGCCTGGCCCTGTAACCTGTGTCTGGAGCCTTGTCTGCAATCTGTGTCTGGAGCCTGGCCCTGTAACCTGTGTCTGGAGCCTTGCCCTGTAACCTGTGTCTGGAGCCTTGCCCTGTAACCTGTGTCTGGAGCCTGGCCCTGTAACCTGTGTCTGGAGCCTTGCCCTGCAACCTGTGTCTGGAGCCTGGCCCTGTAACCTGTGTCTGGAGCCTGGCCCTGTAATCTGTGTCTGGAGCCTGGCCCTGTAATCTGTGTCTGGAGCCTGGCCCTGTAACCTGTGTCTGGAGCCTTGTCTGCAATCTGTGTCTGGAGCCTGGCCCTGTAACCTGTGTCTGGAGCCTGGCCCTGTAACCTGTGTCTGGAGCCTGGCCCTGTAACCTGTGTCTGGAGCCTTGCCCTGTAACCTGTGTCTGGAGCCTTGCCCTGTAACCTGTGTCTGGAGCCTGGCCCTGTAACCTGTGTCTGGAGCCTGGCCCTGTAACCTGTGTCTGGAGCCTGGCCCTGTAACCTGTGTCTGGAGCCTTGCTCTGTAACCTGTGTCTGGAGCCTGGCCCTGTAACCTGTGTCTGGAGCCTGGCCCTGTAACCTGTGTCTGGAGCCTGGCCCTGTAACCTGAGTCTGGAGCCTGGCCCTGTAACCTGTGTCTGGAGCCTTGCCCTGCAACCTGTGTCTGGAGCCTGGCCCTGTAACCTGTGTCTGGAGCCTTGCACTGTAACCTGTGTCTGGAGCCTGGCCCTGTAACCTGTGTCTGGAGCCTGGCCCTGTAACCTGTGTCTGGAGCCTTGCCCTGTAACCTGTGCCTGGAGCCTGGCCCTGCAACCTGTGCCTGGAGCCTGGCCCTGCAATCTGTGTCTGGAGCCTGGCCCTGTAACCTGTGTCTGGAGCCTGGCCCTGCAACCTGTGCCTGGAGCCTGGCCCTGTAACCTGTGTCTGGAGCCTGGCCCTGCAATCTGTGTCTGGAGCCTGGCCCTGTAACCTGTGACTGGAGCCTTGCCCTGTAACCTGTGTCTGGAGCCTTGCCCTGCAACCTTTGTCTGGAGCCTGGCCCTGAAACCTGTGTCTGGAGCCTGGCCCTGTAACCTGTGTCTGGAGCCTTGCCCTGCAACCTGAGTCTGGAGCCTTGCCCTGCAACCTGAGTCCAGATAAGAACCGACTTTCGTTGTTTGGAACTTTCTCCTTATGTCCTCGCCTTCACTAGTTAGATCCGGCTGTTTGCCGCAACCTAGCGTTGGGAACTGTCTCGTCGTGTGCAACTTCCTGTGTATGAGTCCCGGACCTACATCCGGTTTCCAAGGAGGGGTCCCGGCTCTGTGTTCTGCGCTCCTGTTCTCCCTCGACCATGGTTCTGCGTTCCTGTTCTCCCTCGACCAAGACCAAGTCTGACCTTCATGTCCTCGTCCAAGTCTGAGATTTGTGTCCTCGTCCAGCCCAGGAGTCCCGCGTTCTGTCCCCACGTCCAGTCCTGTTGCCTTGCCACTTCTTGACCTCGCCGGGATCCGGTGTCCGAGCCAGAGTCAAGATATAGGTTCCGGGTCCCGGCACCGTCTCTGAATCGGAGTCCTTGTCCAGGTTCAAAGTTCCTAGTTCCTCGTCCAGGTCCCGCTTTTCTAGTCTAGTCTTAGCCCAGACACAGCCCGGCCCCTGTATCCTAGTCTCGTCCAGGGCCCGCATCTTGTGCAGCGTCAGTTCTTCCCCACATTCCTTGCTTTCGAAGCCCCTAGTCCTGTCCCTAATAATTCAGTGTCTGTGTCTTGCATTTGGGTCCGTTCCCAACGCCCCGTCTTATGACAGAAAGAGAGTCGAGACAGTCCAGGAAATAGTATATCAGTGAGTCTTACCTCAATGGTTGGTAAATTGATGAAGAAGATCCTGAGAGGCAGGATTTATGGAGATTTGGAGAGTTATCATATGATTAGGAGTAGTCAGCATGGCTCTGTCAAAGGCAGGTCGTGCCTTACGAGTCTGAATGAATTTTTTGAGGATGTGACTAAACACATTGATGAAGGTATAGCAGTAGATGTAGTGTATATGGGTTTCAGCAAGGCATTTGATAAGGTACCCCATGGAAGGCTTATTGAGAAAGTAATGGACATAGGATCCAAGGGGACATTGCTTTGTGGATCCAGAACTGTCTTGCCCACAGAAGGCAAAGAGTGGTTGTAGACAGGTCATATTCTACATGGAGGCCGGTGACCAGTGGTGTGCCTCAGGGAATTGTTCGCTGACTCCTACTCTTCGTGATTTTTATTAATGACCTGGATGAGGAAGTGGAGGGATGGTTTAGTAAATTTGCTGATGACACAAAGGCCAGGGGTGTCGTGGATAGTGTGGAGGTCTGTCAGAGTTTACGGCGGGATGGGATAGTAAGTTCGTTGATGATACAAAGGTTCAGAAAGAAACATTAACCCACCCACCCACACACGCCGCACTTCACAACTCGGAACGGCATCCCGATCACTGAGCCCCAAGAGCCTCGCCATGCACACACGCGAACAAAAACATCGACCCCAAACCCCGTTTCCCCCGCGATAATCGAGCAATAACATGGATCGCAAACCAGCCGTCTCCTCACAAAACAAGAGGGAAAGCAATGGGTGAAAAACACAGAATATAAAAAAAAATTATAAACGCGTGAATGTCCACAGTGCATGAACGCAATGGTGCAATGCATAACGCAGAAACACGTTAGAAACTTCCTTCGTCAATGAAACGAGAAGCCTTCCCGCCTGCTGCAGAGAGGCTCACAGCGTGACAGACTCGTGTAACTTGACACAATTAAATAGAAGGCAGCAGTACTCACTGACCACAGTTCAAATAACAACTAGCAAATGCAAGTGCTTGAGCAACCAAGTAGCCTAGCGCTCTCTGACTCGTGTCAACAAACAGGCCACGGCAAGGTCGGTGGCGCCGTTTCTACGGCCAGATCTGCAGGGATCTTCTTGCATGGCCGAGCAGGCTCAACCGTCCACGTGACCGACTCCTGCTCCTGTTTCTTTTTAACGTTAATATGTAAGAAAGAGAGAGGTCTGGAGAAAGAGAGGAATGGGGAGAGAGGATAGAGATAGAAAGGGAGAGAGTGAGCTTCGGAATAGACGGAAACAGAGAAAAAAGAAAAAATAATTCGCTCCCTGGAGAGCAGAGAGAACTTTGCTCTTTCAGCACCCCTGGCAATGCATTCCACAGACCCTCCAATCTGTGTTTAAAAAAAAACCTCTGGAATCCCCTGATAATTTCCTACAATCACCTTTAAATTATGGCCCCTCCTATTAGAATTTCCGCCGTGGGAGAAAGGCTCCGCCTGTCCACTCTATGTACACCTCTTTACCATCTTGTATACCTCTATTAAGGCGTCTCTCATCCTACTTTCATCCAAAGAGAAAAACACACAACTGCTCAGACTTTACCCATAACGTATCGTTTCTGATTCACGCAGCATCCAGGTAAATCAACACTGTGTCTTCGCTAAACTTTCCTAATTCATCGTACAAGGGATTGATCAAATGTGAGCACAATACTTCAAGTGTGCTCTAATCAAAACTTTATGCAACATGGGGACAAGGCAGGGACTGGGTATTGATAGTGAATGATCAGCCATGATCTCAGAATAACGGTGCAGACTCCAGGGGCCGAATGGTCTACTTCTGCACCTATTGTCTATTGTCTATTAACTCGCAAGCTCTGAATTCAGTCTCTGACCAATACAGACAAACACACCAACCTTTGACAAAATGGAAGAATGCTATCCATAGAGGGGTAGAGAGGTTTATGGGGTGGCAGAACAAGGAAGGTAACTACTTAATAAAATTATCAGCAATCGTCACTTCCCTAACACTGCCTCACATCCCTTCTCCCTCGGTAACGGCCATTTCGCCTCTCCTCTCTCGGTCCCCAGCATGGATTAGAGCAGAGCTCAGGTATAGGCCATGGCCGGGCTAAATTCCAACCTGTCCAGTGCTCTAACCAGGGCAACGCAAAGAGCAGGCTATTGAATTCTCTCTCCCATGAAACTTTTGTTTCACATAGACAGCAGTGATGGCTACTCAGGCAGTTCTCAGGTAGTGAAACAGACAGATGACATGCCGGCCTTCATCGGTCAGGGCCGGGAGTACACAAGGCAGAAGGAGAGAAGCTGGAAGGGTTATTCTCAGAGACAGAACAAGCCAATTCAAGACTATGTCTAAGATCTCAGAAAGGATGTGCTAATAATTGGAAAGTGTTCAAAGGTGTTTCTGGAAATGATTCCAGACCATTTGATAGGCAGGCGGCTTCTCATTGAAGCCTATCGAATGTTGAAAGGATGTGACAGACTGGGTGTGAAGAGGATGTTCCTTATAATGGGGTAGTCTGAGACCAGAGGGCAGAACATCAGAATAGAGTGACATCCTATCCGCCCCTCCAAATCTCCGTCGTGGTCTTGGACACACAGTCATTTTCTTAGACTGCTGACTTTGGTCGCCATGCATTAGGTTTAGGGGTGCGTCCTGAACGAGTCCCCAAATATTCTGACTGTGAGGGAGTCACTGAAGACACTTGACAGATTGGTGGATATGAAAGTGTTCATTCATCAACAAAAATATACATTTTCCTAGACAAACTCTAGGCAGAGACTCTCAAACTCAAATTACGTCAAGAGGTTTTAATCCTGGTGACAATGTTAACAACACGTAATTCAATGCAGTAACTCAAGCTGCAATGTCACAATTCAAGATGTTGCGTCTTACAAACATATTTATTCAAGTTCAGATTTACAGTGGAAGCACTTTGCAGTTGAGGAGACAGCTTTGAAGGTTCAGTCACATTTGGTGGTTCCAACTAATCCACACAGATGGTCAAAATGCTTCTGAGAACTGGTGAACGTAGACATGTTTACGACCCAGGACAAAGTTTGGTACACTTCACTCGAACAAGCTGAGGATGGTTTCCTGTATCGGGAGTAGGAGATGAGTTTACAGTGAGATGAGCTGTGATTACAATTGGTGGAGAATCAGAGTGGAGAGGCCGCTTTACTCTCAGTTTATCTGCTCAGCCGATGGACAGGAGTCGCATTGACACAAGGTGAGGTGGAGAGTTGGGTCTGATGGTGTTTGAAGCAATATCCCCTTTGCTGGAGGAATGACACTCCGAATTTACACACCCTTAGTCACATCACAATCTCCATTGTGTCAGATTCACAATTAATTCACTGAGGTAATCACAGTGTTGCAACCAGGGACTGCACTTGGCTGACGTAATGAGACTGTAAATAAATTATTAAAAATATTTATTTTAAAATCAGTTGAAAACTGTCCCCGTGGAGTCGCGAAATAACATTAAAACCCCAGGTACGTGCAGCCTCGACATTTCATTGCGAGAGATCTTCTGTAGCACACGGGGCCAGATCACTCGCCGGAGGAAATGCCTGCATTGTTGGATAGGTTCCAGCCTGTGTATAGAATATTGAACGTGTTCATTGTCGCTATTGGAGTTCCTGGTGAGCGAGCACATCTATTCGCGTTTGGCACTTCTGTCTGTAAACCTGTGTGAGCTGTTTGGGGTCGTTTTGCAAGCTTCCCCCTCGATACTTGTGGCAGTAATACCCGTCAGTGATATCGATCCTGACTCTCTAATATTCTGATTTATCAGATTTAATGACAAACGGAACTAAACCCCTGTCTCGTCTCTAACTCACGGGATCGACTCGAACGTTGTTCTTGCATTTGATGGAATTTTGTTCAGAGTGGTACCAATGCTGGGGACAGGCAGCTCTCCGGGAATGCGAGACTAGGAATATTATACATTGTGGTGACGACTGTTTATGAGTTATTGACCGGAGTGAATACTTGGTCCTTTAAGGACCATATTGTCCCAGTGTAGGGAGATGGGAATCCTCTGGGAAGGTGTGACTGGGAAGTTTCAATGGCACCCTGGCAATGTTGTCCCATTCTTGGGGACGAGCAGCACTCTGGGACTGTGTGACTGAGAGCGATTTCCCGAGATTGAATTTCAGACATTGTGTTTCTGTTCAGACTGAACCCTTGCTCCTGTTTTTCACTTCTCCCTGTGGAAAAAGTTTCGGTCCTGTCAGGTGCTGAGTTTCTATATGCGCGGACAGTCACTGGAAATCAGTGAAACCAGCCTCACCAGCGACTAGAATCGCGTTAACTACTGATCGTTGTTGATCATGGCGCTCGTGTTTAACCCCGGCAATTACCGACACATCGCTCATCGCAACACTGAAGAAGGTAGGTCAGAGAAACTGTGACCCATGTTTGGTGTTGGATGAGCAGCCGTTCACCGCATCTAGTCTCCTGACCTCTGACTGAATCCCGAACCTGCGTCCAATCCCGGAGAATGAGTTTAATAATACACGGTGTTTGTTCTCTTCTCTCTCCCTCCAGTGAATTTACTGGCGATTGTGATCCTGTCCCGGGGAAAGTGCGGCCTCTCTACCTGCACCACTCGCTACCTGGTGGCCATGGCAGCGGGGGATCTGCTGACCGTAGTCATAGAGGTCCTTGTGCGTCAAGTCTTGGAGTATTACTTTCCGTGGAGTATTCTGAGGATTACCCCAGCGTGCAAGGTTGTCGAGGTACTGAGACTGACAGCCACATACTGTTCTGTCTGGTTCACCGTCACATTCACTTTCGATCGGTTTGTCGTCATCTGCTGTCAGAAGCTGAAAACAAAATATTGCACCGGGAAAACTGCGGCTGTGGTTCTCACAACAACCGGCGTGCTGTCCTTTCTGAAAAACGTTCCCCGCTACTTCCTCTTTGAACCCAGAGAGATAGTCAACAACGTACGGTGGCTTTGTAAAGTCACGGCCAACAGTTCTACTGACCTCGGGTGGGTAGTGAACCGTTGGCTCGACATGATTTTCAATCCGTTCATCCCGTTCATTGTGATTCTGCTGCTGAACGCTCTGACGGTCAGGCACATTGTTGTGGCCAGTCGGGTCCGTAAGGGGCTGAGGGGTCAGAGCAATGGGGAGAACAGCAGGGACCCGGAGATGCAGAGCCGGAGGAGGTCTGTGGTTTTACTCTTCACCCTCTCCGGCAGCTTCATCCTCTTGTGGTTAACGTGGTTTATAAATTTCCTGTATTATGAGCTGAAAGGAATACGATTCAATTTCAATGATTCTGAATGGATCTTTCACAATGTAGGAGGCTTGCTGAAAAATTTCAGCTGCTGTACGAACACATTTATTTATGCTGTCACTCAGTCGAAATTCAGGGAGCAGGTGATCAGCGCTGTGAAATATGGTGATTCAGGTCATTACTCAGGCCGCGGAATGAGCGGAGTCTGGAGGCCGCAGCAGTGTCTCCAGTCCGGGACCCAGATCCTCACATTCACCGCCTGATCTCTCATGTGTTATTTCCGGGATGGTTGTCCCATGGACCGGCAGCTCCTGGACGTTAGGAGCAGCAGCGGTGTGGACCAGAAGCGGATGAATGAGCGTGCATCTTGATCGAGGGAGAGAGGAATGTAATTGGGATGGGGAGCCTTGAGACAGTGGTTGAGTGAGGTGGGGAAGCGAGTGCGGTGCTCGCGTGGGCTTGGGCTGACTGGGAAAACGAGTGAGATGGTGTGTGTGTGTGTGTGTTGTGTGTGTGTGTGTGTGTGTGTGTGTGTGTGTGTGTGTGTGTGTGTGTGTGTGTGTGTGTGTGTGTGTCGGGACGTAGTGCACCGTGTGGTTGCAGTGGTGGGTCTGGATTCTGGGATGAGTGCGCAGTCAACTCAGGCTCGTAGGAATTTGCGAGTAAAATATGTCCGTGACGTTTCGAACTGGTAATTTCATGCCTAACTGAACCAGTGCTGTTTGCCCACCCAAGGTCCACATCCCCACTTTTTCCTTATACTGTGGATTCCAATACCCTCCATCGCATCTGTCTCTACCATCGCCCCTGCAATTCTTTCCAGACTTCTACCACTATGAGTAAAAAACAAGACTTGCAACGCATATCTCCTGAATACATTATGGGTCAGGTTTAACATTATTGTGTTATATTGTTTTTTTTCCCGCATCATTCTCGGGAAGAGATACAAAATGACACTAAATTAATTCTAAATAAATAAGATGTGAGAAAACAAGTTTGCGTTTGACCCATCTCCCTTGGGACATGAATTGGCCCGAATAGACCCCCGTCGCTTTGCACATGCGCTGTAGGGTTATTCCCCCCCCCCCCGCCGTCGGTGTGTGTGACCAAACCTTCACTATCCTGCAAGCATACAAAACCATGCGGAGATACAAAATGCCTTTTAAGTTTGTAAAAGCATTTGGTCGTTGAGCAGGTCGCGTCTGGTCTCTTAAAGAGCATTAAGCGGGATATGTTTCCAGCGCCTGACGGTATTTACTGCACATCATTGAGAGGGAGGAGATGTGTAAAATGCGGATTTGACCAATGCATTTGGGTTCTTCCTACCCACAAGCAAGATTCTAGAAATCCAATAATAAATGTTAATGTTAATTTAGAAGCGGGGTGGGTACTCTTAAAGAACATCGACCAACCTCACGTCAAGGGTAGGTGAGTTACTCGGCAGGATTTTTAAGGAGTGTTTGTAGAGTTTTCGAACAGCACGCACACAAACTGGCCCCGGGAAATTATAGGCCTGTAAGTTTGACGTCAGGAGTAGGTAAATTGTTGGAAGGAGTACTAAGAGATTGGATCTACTAGTATTTATATAGGCAGGGACTTATTTGGGAGATTCAACACGGCTTTGTGCGTGGTAGGACATGTTTAACAGATCTATTAGAATTTTTCGAGGAGGTTACAAGGAAAGAGGATGAAGGGAGCAGTAGATGTTGTCTACATGCATTTCAGTAAGGCCTTTGACAAGGTCCCGCATGGGAGGTTAGTTAGGAAGGTATATGGTAAGTTAGGTAAATTTGATTAGACATCGGCTCAATGGGAGAAGTCAGAGAGTGGTAGTGGAGGATTGCTACTCTGAGTGGAGGCCTGTGACTAGTGATGTGCCACAGGGATCAGTGCAGGGACCACTGTTATTGTCATCTATATCAATGATCTGGATGATAATGTTGTAAATTGTATCAGCAAAGTTGCTGACGAAACAAAGATTGGAGGTGTATTGGACAATGAGGAAGGTTTTCCAAGCTTGCAGAGGGATTTGGACCGGTTGGAGAAATAGGCTGAAAAATGGCAGGTGGATCTTAATGCAGACAAGTGTGAGGTATTGCACTTTGGAAGGAAAAACCAAGGTAGAACATAGAAGGTAAATGGTAAGACACTGAGGAGACCAGTAGAACAGAGCGAGCTATGAATACAGATACAAAATTCCCTCAGTGACGTCACAGGTAGACAGAGTAGTAAAAAGAGCTCTTTGTACATTGGCCTTTATAAATCAAAGTACTGAGTATAAGAGTTGTAATGTAATGGTGAGGTTGTATAAGGAATTGGTGTGGCCGAATTTGGAGTATTGTGTGCAGTGTTGATCACCTAATTACAGGAAGGATATTAATAAGGTTGAAAGAGTGCAGAGAAGGTTTACAGGGATGTTGCCGGGACTTGAGAAACTGGGTTTCAGAGAAAGGCTGAATAGGTTAGGACTTTATTCCCTGGAGCGTAGAAGAATGAGGGGAGACTTGATAGAGGTGTATAAAATCATGATGAGCAAGCAGGCTATTTCCACTGAGGCTCGGGGAGAAATAAAACCAGAGGACATGGGTTAAGGGTGAAGGGGGAAAAGATTATAGTGATCATGGGGTGGCGGGGTGTCTACTTCACTTAGAGAATTGTGCGTGTGTGGAATGAACTGCAAGATGAAGTTGTAAATCCGGGCTCAATTTTAACATTTAAGAAAAACTTGGTTCATGGATTAAAGGCGAATGGAGGGATATGGTCCAGGTGCTGGTCAGTGGGACTAGGCAGAAAAATGGTTCTGCACAGCCTAGAAGATCCAAAAGGCCTGTTTCTGTGCTGTAATGTTCTATGGTTCTATTGTCCTTCTCCCGTCCAATTCAGAGCCGACCTGCTTTCCAGCTTCGTCTCTCGGCGTGCACCGAGTCATTAGTCCTCCACACCCCTTCTCATCCGTGCACCTACCGAGACAGGATTAAGAAAGGATTAGTGACAGAAAGGAAAAGCCGTTCGGAGAGAAATATCGACCCCACACCGCACAGAAAGGAAGAGCATCCAGATCGCCAACTCCCAAATCCCGCTCCCCTCGTAAACCAAAATGGAAAGGAATGGGCGAAAAACACGGAACACAGAAAACATTAGTGTGAGATCGCAAAAACTCCATAAACGCCATTATGTCCAACTCAAAACGCAGAAACACGGAAATATCTTCCTTCGACAATGAAAAGTGAGACACCACACGAAAAGGGGAGAGAAAGAGGGAGGCTGGGAGAAACAGAGTAATAGATAAGGAGCGAGGACAGAGATAGGAAGAGAGGCTGAGAGCTTCGGTGGAGCTCGGAACAGAGGAAAAAGAGAAGGAGAATCAACCGATCGGATACCGGGACAGCAGAGAGGACTCGGCGGATTAACGACACTAATCCGCTCAACAGTAACCATATCCTCCACATAAGGTAATGAGGGAGTGGTGAGTTGGTGGGCAGAGTGCCAACTGCATTCTAACCCTACCCTCAGACCTGCGATGTGGAGTCGGTTGGTTAGTGGGCATTTGGCGATGCCCTGGAAGACATCACGGTGATATTGAACCACCTGAGTCAGTGGGGAGTCTAGTCAATAGCCCGACGTGCTCCCTCCCCTCACAGGCGTCTTAAGGCCGACTGATTGTCGGTGTGGTGTGGTTAGGGTGTGCGAGCACGGCGCGATAGTGCTGGTTGAGGGTCCTGTTGCTGGGAGATCCGAGGAGTTGTAGGTATGATCTTGGTGGCTGAAGCAGAGCGAGGGGGAAGGGTTGGTGAGATTGCGTTGTCCACACATCCTCCGCCGTCTACGGAGGAGGGGAACCTGAGGTTCGTTCCTCCCGTAGTTTCCTTGACGTCCCAAGAGGGGCGGCTCTTCACAACGCTGAGAAAGCGGTTTAAGGTGGAGATAGTTTAGCGTCTGTCCGGTATCGAACTGTGGGTGCGAGTCGGGGAGAGGTTGTCAATACATCGCCCCTCCCCTCATCATCCATCCACCTGTACTCCAATCCCCATCTCCATTGCCCCTCCCTTCCCAATGACTCACTCGGACTGTGAACTCCTCTCTCCAGGAAAATGTTCCCTGCCTCCGTCTCCTCTCCTCCTGCTAGACACCTCAGCGTGTGAGTCGCTCCTTCCCTACCTAGCACGGCTCCCCTGTGTCCCATATCATTCCAGCAACCACTCCCTCACTGATACCACATCCTCCCCCCCATCTCCGCTCCCCTCTCTGAACACCTTAGCCTGCTCTTCAATCTGTTACCGACAGCGCTCTCCGTCTACCTCACGCTTCCCTCCCCTACAGCCTATCTCGCCTCCGTTACCCACTCCCTCCTCAATACCCCAGCAGAACTTCTCCCAGTCTCTTCCCGAATTCGTGACTCCCTCTCTGCCCATCCGCTCCTTCTCCTGCACCTCTAATCGTCTTCGTCACTCCTCCCTCCCCTACACGCCTCCGGGGATCTCTGGCCGCGCCCTTCACCTACAGCACTCCCCGCCTCCTTCAGTTCCTCCCCCGCCCGCACCTCTCACAAATTTGTGACGTCCCCTGGCTCAGAAATTACGTCGATCAGTCTACCTGGAGCCAATCAATTCAGACTGACGCAGGTTTACCGCAGTGAAGCAGGACAGTTTCGCGTCGAAGTTCCTCTCCACTGTCCGCTCCATTTATCCGGGCAGGAACAGCAACAGGGCAAAAGTCTGAGAGATCCTCCGATCTGAGTGGAGTTTTTGAATCGCCTGTACGATCTGGCATGTTTCTGGTGTGAACTGAAGTATCGACGGTACAGACGCTTGCGGGCCAATTCGACGCGGCCGGACCCGGACCCGAGAGCGGGGAATGAGCCGATGTGTGACGCTAGCCAGAGAGGACATGGAGGCGTTTCGTGAGTCGATGCGGCAGAACCGAGGCGAGCAGAGCCGAAATAGAGTGGAGGCGCCGGGGACCGGGCCTAGACCCGAGAGCGAGAAGAGAGCCGATATCGTGTCAACTGGCGGGGAAGAATTAGAAAGGAAATTGACAGGGCGAATCGCGGGGCCGTGGACAGGCTGGAGAGCTGGAGGGTGTCGGAGATCGTGGAACGGCCCGAGGTTTGAACGCTCGGGGAACGCCGAGCGCGATGGAAGTGGTCCGGATTTTCCGGAGAGTGGAGAGGGAGGGGCCGGTTCAGCTCGCTACTCCGCGGGGTTAAGCTGTCTCCGCTCTGAAGTCAGGCTTCAAACGCCACTGGAGAAGGACAATGATGAAGCGTACCAGCAACTCCAATCGCCAGACCGTGACTCCTCTTTCCCTATCTGCCCCATCAGTCTTCCAGCCTACAACTCTCCCCTACCCAGAACCTCCTCCCTCCACAACTCTCTCCTCTGCTCTCCACCCGCCGATCTTCCTTCTCTCTCCACCTCTCCCCACCTCTCGCACTGTCTCTACAACTTCTCTGCACCGGTCTTTCTCAAAACCTTTCCCCCTCCACCCATGCACTCTCCCTATTCTCCATCTGCTGCCGATCTTCGTCTCTCTCTATCGTCCTGTTTCTCTTGTTTTGCTCCCCCCTTACTCTCCCATCTTTCTTCCTATCTTCCTCTCTCTCTCTCTCTCTCTCTCTCTCTCTCTCTCTCTCTCTCTCTCTCTCTCTCTCTCTCTCTCTCTCTCTCTCTCCTCTCTCTCTCTCTCTCTCTCTCTCTCTCTCTCTCTCTCTCTCTCTCTCTCTCTCTCTCTCTCTCTCCTCGGATCGTTGGGATATTATCTTGGGAAGATTTTGGGAAGGTACGACCTGCACAGTAAGGACACTTTGCACCTGGACGAAAAACGGCGGCTGCTCGAGAGGGTTTGAACTAATTTGTCCGAGAGAATGGAACTGGGAAGATCGGGCTGAGGACATATTTGGTTTAAAAACAGACGCCGTGCGTCGTGATCGTGTTAGCAAGAAGATTTCAAAATGTAGGCAGTTTGTGACAAACAGTTTGGTGTGTTCTGAAGAGAGAGAACTTGTAGTTTACCTGCGAGAAAGTATTTCAGAGCAGCTCGCGTTTGACCCACAGGGGGCTCGGTTGATCTGGATGGGTGCGCGTACTGAACCGGATTTGATTAGGGAGCTTACGGTGGAGGAATCCTTCGGAGACAGTGATCAAAATACTATAGATGGGCAACAAATGCTGGCTTAGCTGGCGACGCTGACATTTCGTAAATGAATTTTAAAAATAATACCACAGAATGCACCCTGCAATTTGAGAGGGAGATGGGAAAGTCAGATCTCTCAGTATTACAGTGGAGTAAAGGGAATCACACGGGCATGAGAGAGGAGTAGGGCAAAGCTGATTGGAAGGGGACATTCGCAGGAACCAAATGTCTGGAGTTTCTGGGAGCAATTACGAAAATCCACACATCCCGAATAAGAAGAAGGATTGCTGACGAAACCAAGGCTGTCAGGGAAGTCAAAGCCAACATTAAATCAAATGAGAGGTCATATAACAGAACAAAAAATGGTGAGAACTTAGAGGATTGTAAAACTTTAAGAAAATAATCAACAGAACGTGACTAAAATGGCATAAGAGGAAATATGAAATTGGAAGGAAAGCTAGCAACTATATCAAAGATTTTCCGGATATATGTATTGCCGTAGTTATGATTTCCACTGCGAGCCCTGTAGAATTCATTTTGTAGCTTTCTGTAGAGCGGTGTGCTCTATTGGTAGTGCGTAAGTTTCAGTTCCAGATAAGGGTCGGTGATGATCAACTATTGTGTCATCCATTCAGGATGGTGGAATGGGAGATGGTTCTAGAGAAAGCTGGGCCGAGAGCAATTTGTGAGGGGCACTGCTGGGTTTCGGGGTCTTTTGGCGGGAGCTGGGGAGAGGGGAAGATCAGGCGAGACGGCCATAGGGTTCGATCCGGCGGCAAGGCGCGATCCGACAGAGGCCAAGATGGGAAGCTTTACTGGTGATGGCGATGTGACTCGGCAGCATGAGTAAAGGACACACCAGGCTTTTGGAAGATATGAACTCCTACGCTGTGTGCATTTAGCCAGGTTTAATTGTTAATGGGCCCTTTGAATTTTCTTCTTTTCCTCTTAATAACTGTTCGCTAAAGCTGGAATTAGTAAAAATACTCACGTTATCATTGCAAGCTTTGTATAATCTGCTATTCCTTGCCGTTGCACAACCGCACATGGGTAATATTTACACCCCATCGCTCAGCTGGGGATTCCGTTATTGGAAACCTCACGGATTTCTGGTTTTCTGGGACCGAAATCACACCGTCCCTCGACCTACATTGTTTGAGAAAGGTGACAGTCCGGTGGCTGCCAGCAGAGCCGACTGACGGCGAAGTTTCTATTGAAGTGGCAGAGAAGCGAGAATAGATGTGAGATGATTACACTGGACGGGTTGTAATGGGGAACCGCTCCCATTCCTGCCACTGACCACCCCGGCTCCGATTGACGCCGCCACCTCTTCTTTCTGACTCCGACTCTCGTCCAACAAACCCCACTGTCTCAGCGATACTCCTCCCACCGATGTTCCTCCGGTTGGCCTTCAGTGGTGAGCGGAAAGCTAGGCGAGGTAGACCTGAGCCCACCACAGTTCACCCTCCATATCACCGGCTTCGAGGAGGGGACACAGCGAAGCGAATTTCATTTTACCGATCACACTAAACTAGCAAGTTGATTCAACGGTGGATATAGATAGTCTGCACAGTGATATGAACAGGTTCGGAGACATGGCAAAGGTAATTCGGATCTATTACAACTTTGGGAATGCGAGATTCTCCACTTTGGTGGGGAAACACAATTGATTATTAAAACAGTGCAGGGTTGCAGTGAGATTTTGCGCGGAGGGACTTGTGAGTGTTTCTGCATGAGTCGCACAAGGTGCAACTGTTCATGAGAAGGCAAATGGAAGTTCGGCCTCCGTGGCTGGAGGGGTTGAATTTCAAAGGAGGGGGATTATGCTGCATACTTTCAGGGTAGTGCCGACGCAGCAGCCGGAGTACCGTATGCAGTTGTGTTCTCCCTACTTGAGGAAAGATTGTATACAGGACGGGTCCTTCGGCCCACCATGTGCAGACCATTTCTCAACCCAGTTTCCATCCTATCAACGTTGCGCTGAAACTTTTGACATCCCTCCAGACTATCCACAACACGCCCAGTGTTTGTGTCATCCGCTTCCTCATCCAGATCATGTATAAAATCACTTGGAGAAGGGGTCCCACAACAGATCCCTGAGGCACTCCACTGCTGACCATTTTCAAGATGAACCGTCTACAACCTTCTGTGTCTTTGTCTTCTGTGGGCAAGGCATTTCTGGATCCAGAAAGCAAGGTCTCCTTGGATCCCATGCCACCGAATTTCTCAATAAGCCTTACATGGTGTACTTTATCAAATGTCTTGCGGAAATACATGTACACTACATCCAGTGTTCTACGTTCATCAAAGCCCTTAGTCATATCCTCAAAAAAATTCATTCAGGCTCGCAAGGCACGACCTGCCTTTGACAAAGCCATGCTGACAATTCCTAAACATATTATGCCTCTCCAACTGTTCATTAATCCTGCCTATCAGGATCTTCTCCATCAGCTTGCCAACCACTGACCTACGAATCTACAGGCCTATAATTTCCTGGGCTACCCTTAATCCCTTTCGTGAATAATGGAACAACATCCGCAACTCTACAAACCTCTGGAACCTCTCCCATCTCCATTGATGAGAGATATTCCAGAGGATTTTAGAGTTGCCATTGTTGATGCAAAGGTCCTTACCAGAGGCACAAGCAATCTTTTCCCTCGATCCCATATTAGTCTGGGATACCTCTCGTCCGGACCCACAAACATCCAACTTTATGCTTTCTAAAACTGCAAAACATCCTCTTTCTTAATGTGAATATGCTCAAGCTTTTCAATCCGCTGTAAGTTATCCCTACATTCGCCAAGATCCTTTACCAGTACCTCAGCTATATTCTTCCGTTCCATACACAGTCGTCTGCACTGTCACATTGGAATGGTCCTATGCTCTCACGTCGGATCCTCTTGATCTTCACATACGTGTGGAATTCCTTGGGGGCTTTCTTTAATTCTGCTCGCCACGGCCTTCTCATGGCCCCTTCCCTGAGAACATCTGCTCGCAATGTATGCTTCCAGGTTCTTCCCTTGTATCTCCCCTTACTCCAATTAAACGCTTTCTCTACTTGTCTGTTTCTATCCTTCTCCAATGCAATGTTAACAAAGATAGAATTGTGATCACTATCTCCAAAATGAACGGAAAGAGATCTCATTGAGAGAGCAAATGGTGGGAGTGAATGGAAAGGGGGGAGTCCATTGGGAGAGTGGAGGATGGGATGGATTGGGAAGGGAAGGAGTCCATTGGGGGAGCGGACGTTGTGATTGGATCTGAAAGGGGTGGGGTCTATTAGAAGTGCGGACGATGTGAGTGAATGGGAGGGGCGTGTTCTATTGGGAGTGAGGACGGCGGGAGTGAATAGGAAGGGGTGAGGTCTATTGGGAGAGCGGACGGTGGGTTGAATGGGAAGGGGTGGGGTCGATTGGGAGTGAGGACGGCGGGAGTGAATAGGAAGGGGTGAGGTCTATTGGGAGAGCGGACGGTGGGTTGAATGGGAAGGGGTCTATTGGGAGTGCGGACGGTGGAAGTGGATGGGAAGGGGTGGGTTCTATTGGGAGTGCGGACGGCGGGAGTGAATGGGAAGGGGCGTAGTCCATTTGGAATGCGGACGATGGGAGTGAATGGGAAGGGAAGTTGTCCCAGTGGGCGTGGGGACGGTGGCAGTGAATGGGAATGTTTGAGGTCTATTGGGATTACGGACGGTGGGGGTGAATGAGAAGGGGTGGGTTCTATTGTGTGCGCGGACGGTGCGAGTGAATGGGAAGGGGTGGGGTCCACGGGGGATGGGTGGTGGATGGGCGTGAACGAGAACGGGTGCGATCCCATTGGGAGTTCCAGTTCAGACAATGGGAGTTAATCGGACGGGGTGGGTACAATTGGTATTTCGGACGGTGAGAATAAATGAGAAGGGTGGAGTTTGGATTTCGGATTGTGGGAGAGAGTGGGAACGGATGGAGACCAACAGGATTGCGCCTAGTGGAAATGAAAGAGAAGTGCTGGAGTCCATTGATATTTCGGATGGGTGGAGTGATTGGGAAGGGGTGTAACCCCATTAGGAGGCAGACGGTGGGAGCGAATAGGAATAGATGTTGTCCCTTTGGGAGTGGGGACAGTAGGAGTGAATAGGAAGGGGTAGGGTCACATTAGGATTGCGGCCAGTGTAAGTAAATGGGAAGCGGTGGTGCCCTATTGGGGGTTCGGAGAGTGGCAGTGAAGAGTAAGGGTTGCATTCAATTTGGCGTTCAGATGATGGCATTACGTAGAAAGTTTTGGCTCCCATTGGGGTTGTGGACGATAAGAGTGAATGGAATCCATTGGGAGTTCAGATGGCTGGTGTGAATGGTGAGTTCCCATTGGGAGTCTGCTCGATGGGAGTGAATTGGAAGGCGTGGAATGCCGCTGTAATTGCCAATGTGGAAATAAATGGGAAAGAGTGGAATTTGGTTGGGACTGCGGACTCTGTGAGTGGAGGAGAAGGAATGGCGTCCATTTAGGTGTGCGGGCAGAGCGAGAGCGCGGGAAGTCCTGGGACACCGTTATCGCAGAATTATCCTCTTCTTCAATTTCATCCCTGCTTCTTCTCGGATCTCGAAGACAAATGAAATTGTTAACCGCTATGACTCTCAAATTTGCCTGTACGCCCCTGCCCGTCTCAGAGTCCTCATTCCTAAGTTACCATTTCCGGGTCTACCCAACCCTGCGTTAATCCCCTTCTAAGTGTCCCCTCCGTCTCCTGTGACCCTCTGCCTCTCTGCTACATCTGCCCTTCCTGTCTGCGCAGCAACTTCGCCCCTTTACCTCTCTTCCTGTCTGTGACCTTCTCCACAAAGATTCACCTTGTTTGTGTGTGAGGTGGGTAGGTGGTCGTGGGCGTTCTTAATGCTGCATGGATCAGAGTATCTCCTGCGATCAATTTCAAATTAACACAGCTAATATATCTCACACAATCTTATTTTCTCCATGTCTGGGCCCGGGAGTGCGAGATTCCACAGCATTTATCTGTGTGTCCCCAGGAATGTGTGATAGGACAGTGTGAAGGAAGCTTCATTCTGTGTCTGACCCTGTGAGTGTGTGATGGGACTGTGTCGACTGTGATTCATTTGCCTGATCCAGGGATTCTGTGATTGTATGCTGTGGAGGGAGCTTCACTCTGTATCTGACAACGGGACCGTGTAATGAGACCGTGTGGAGGAAGCATCACTCTGTGTCTGACCCCAGGACTGTGTTATGCGACGGTGTTGAAGGAAGTACACTCTGCGTCCGAACCTGTGAGTGTGTGATGGCACGGTGTGCAGGGAACTTCACTCTGAGTCTGATTCGGGGAGTGTGAGGTAAGGTGTTGCGGTGGCAGATTCACTCTGCGCCTGAGACGAGGTGTGTGTGGTGTGACGGTGTGGAGAGAGCTTCACTCTGTGTCTGACACAGGAATATGAGCTTCCAACTTCTTTTGTCGTTTTTGTCTGTGAGAACAACGCGGTGCGCAGGAAGGTGGCGGTCAGGAGAGTGCGAGTATCTGGTGTATGAGGAAGCGGTGTGTCAGCCTGCATGGGGATGGGGAATGAAGAGATCCTAGGGCAATACACCATCAAACCGACATCCCTCCGCCTGGAGCAGAGACGCTGCTGTACCAGTGTGAGGAGCTCAGACCCAGGGGCGTGTGGGGGCGGTAATCCCAGCTCACTGTTTCTCCTCTAATGAGATTCGGCCGACACGCAGACAGGAATATACAGCGGTTTATTGATATCATCATGACAAATGCATATTCCATAATGGGCGAGCTGCCCACATGTGGAATAAATAAGCTGGTCTCGATTCACTCACAGTCACACACAATTACCTGACCGGCAACAACGAGTGACAGGTTGAATCATCAGTCCCGTTTCTCACCGTCACTCTGCATCAGGGAACCGATGATTAAAAAAAATCATACTTCAGGGTCGTGTCCCGGATCGCTGCAGATCCAGGGTCACTGCCGAGGGATTTGACTATTTAACATTATTATATCGGCCAGACTGCCATATGCACCGTCCTCAGCAATGGGAGTAAAAGGATTCCTTCCCGAGATAATCCCCGTCCGGGACACCGGTGTCCCAGACAAAGCCCCGGATCCAGGGCTTTTCCTGTATGTGTAATTCCTCAGGGTCTTACGTGCGGGAGTCTCGAAGCCACACATTCGGCGGAATCTGCGTCGCTGGACAGGAGGCGGAAATACGTCTCTGCGGGAACGCCTCCGATGTCACAGAGCGCGAGACTGAAGCCAGTTCTGTTAAAACCACTGGGAATGACATTCGGCGTGCGGCTACTCAAGGTAAGGGCGATAGTTAAAGGGGAGGAGTAGTTACAGGAGAGGACAGGGAGTCCGCCAAAATCTCCCCATCCCGCGCGCGGGGAGGTTCACACGGTCACTCTCAGTCCGAGTCTGGGTTCCTGCAGAGATCTCAGTTCCTTCTCCCCGGTCTCATTGAACCGATTCCCCCACAGCCTGAAACAGATGGAAGAATAAAGATGAAATAAACAGATTACACGACAGTATCAATAACAGGGGACTGGGGTTAATGTTTCAACAACACTCACAGACAAATATCACCAGAAAACCCGCGGAACCGCTGATATTTTATCGCATTGAACATTAATACAAACACTCACTGGATCCACTTCAGACTCGGGAGGGTCAGTATGAGGCGGCGGAGAGCGGGGACAGATCGGTCTGTCAGAGAGTTTGATCTCAAATCCAGCTCCGTCAGTGATGGTTTTATACGGAGAGCAGAGACGAGATCCTCGGCACCAAAATCTGTGAGACCGACATCCCTCAGTCTAGATATGAGAGAGAGTGAGGGTGAAGGACACAGAGGGACAGGAGACGGTACAAGTCCTCACTGTTTATCAGTAACACAATTATTGATCACATTAATGTTCATTGTCAGACACCCAGTGACTGTAAACACAATTTGCTCTTTCTGGTACTTACTCCAGTTTCTGTATTTTACACTCCGGGTTCTTCAGAGCCGCAGACACCAGTTTCACTCCTGAATCTCCCAGTTCATTACTACTCAGGCTCAGCTCTATCAGTGATGGGTTTGTACTGAGAGCGGAGGCGAGATCCTCGACACCAGAATCTGTGAGGCCGACTTTGTCTATCCTGGAGATGGGAGAGAGTGAGGATAAAGTCACAGCGAGACAGGAGGCGGTACAAATCCCCTGAGTTCATCAGTAATACAATTACTGATCACATTAATGATCAGTGTCAGACACTCAGTGACTATAAACACAATCTCCCACAGTCTGGTACTTACTCCAGTTTCTGTATTTTACACTCCGGGTTCCTCAGAGCCGCAGAGACCAGTTTCACTCCTGAATCTCCCAGTTCATTATAACTCAGGTCCAGCTCTGTCAGTGATGGGTTTGTACTGAGAGCGGAGGCGAGATCCGCGGCACCAGCATCTGTGAGACCGACACGGATCAGCCTGGAGATGAGAGACAGTGAGGGTGAAGGACACAGAGAGACAGGAGACGGTACAAATCCCCAGTGTTTATCAGTAACACAATTACTGATCACATTAATGTTCACTGTCAGCCACCCAGTGACAGTGAACACCATCTCCCACAGTCTGATACTTACTCCAGTTTCTGTACTTTACACTCCGGATTCCTCAGTGCCGCAGAAACCGGTTTCATTCCTGAATCTCCCAGTTCATCCCAGCAAATTCTAAACACGAACATACAAATTGAAGAACAAAGTGATTCAAACCGTGGGTCTGAGGGAATTTCTCTCACTTGGATATTTCAGGAAACATTAAAACCTTCAGTAAACCACTGATCGGAGTTCCCATCACTGTCAATGTCCCTCACTGACTAGCCCCAGGGTATTCACCGAATGTCAGTAATTTAGTGTCGGTGTGACCGTGTAACCTCCACATATTCGGTCTCATTCCCTGGGTCGGAAGTGGAAAGTGTTAGGAAGGGGAAAAGTAAAGAGAGATCCCACAGGTGGAAGGGGGATGGGGAAGAGAGATGCTACAGGAGGAAGGGATATGGGGAACAGGGATCCACAAGGCAGTAGCACGATGAAAACAAAAACCCATGAAGGGAAGTGTCATAGGGCAAACACAAGGAAATCTGCAGATGCTGGAAATACAAACAACAACAACACACAATGCTGGTGGAACACAGCAGGCCAGGCAGCATCTATAGTGAGAAGCGCTGTCGACGTTTCGGACCGAGCCCCTTGGTCAGGACTAACCAAAAGGAAAGATAGTAAGAGATAGTAAGGGTTATAGGGATTTATTACAGTTTTACTCAAATCCATTTACTTTGCAAAAACGCAATGGAACAGTTTCGCAGTTCAAAATGGAGATAAATTAAGTTACCTGGCACCTGTGCAGCCCAGGTCCCAGCCGCTGCATTCCGACACACTGAATATTACAGACAGCCAGTTTGAGGTGTTTTATTGTATCACAGAGTCCGATGACATGAGACAGGTCCGCACAGTCAATCGGGGTCAGTGTCATTCCACTGAATGAAAGTGTTTCCACAGATCCCAGTGCGGCCTGAGCCAGTCCACTATTCTGAGACTCAAACAGGTAGTGCAATGTGTTCAGAAAGCTCCTTTTACCAGCATCACTCCATGTGTTTCCAATCTGACGTTTAACCTCCTCCTTCACCCAGTCAATCACCCGGCAGGTTGTTTGATGAGGAAATGGGCCCAGAAACTCCTCCAGGCCCCGAGCTGTCATTGAGGAGGAGAGACCAGCAACAAAACGGAGAAATACCTCAAATCGCTCATCTGTCGTGCTGTGGACTTCAGTGAGGAATTTCAGGATATCCCCGGGATGTGGATTCAGGAATTGTGCGACTGCAGCTACAAACTCTTGGATGGTGAGGTGTGGGAATGTGTACACCACGCTGCGGGCAGATGCAAATCTCTCCAAATGCTCCATCAGGAACCCGGACAGGAACTGAGAAGGTTTCAGATTGAACTTGATCAAATCTCCATCTGTAAACACAATCTTCTTCTCGGACACTCCTCTGAAGGCCATCTGACCAACCCTGAGTAACACATCACGGGGGTTCTCAATCTCACGGCCGTGGTTTTTCAGGATGTTGTAAATATAGTAGGAGTACAGTTGAGTGATGGTTTTGGGAACTCGCTGCGGGTTCCTGACTTTTTGTGTGAAGAAGGGGCCCAATGCCAGGGCGAGGATCCAGCAGTAGGAGGGGTTGTAGCTCATGGTGTACATGATCTCGTTCTCCTGCACGTGTTTGAAAACAGCTGCTGCCACCGTCTGATCTTCAAAATGTCTGATGAAATATTCCTTCTGTTCCTCACCAACAAATCCCAGGATTTCAGCCCAGACAGCGATCTTTGCCTTTTCCAATAAATGTAACGCAGTGGGGCGGGTGGTCACTAGCACTGAACACCCTGGGAGCAGATTGCCTTGGATTAAACTGTGCACAATTTCCGACAACTTGCACTTGAATTCAGGATCTGTGTACTGTGATTTTGTGTCTCTACGACAATCAACAAAATTGATTTCGTCCTTGAATTCATCCAAACCATCAAATATAAACAGCAGCCCCTCTGTCTGTTTCCAGATCTCTCCCAAGATATTCCCAAAGTAGGGATACTGATGCAGAATCAGTTCTTTCAGGCTTATTCTGCAGTTAATGGAGTTTAAATCCCGGAACTTGAAACTGAAGACAAACTGGAATTGTTGGTATATTTTCCCCGTGGCCCAGTCATAAACAATCTTGTGAATCATTGTTGTTTTCCCGATTCCCGGGACTCCAGCTACTGCAGCGGACATCCCGGATTGGCTTCTAAAGAAAGATCTTTTCAATTTTTGATGAAAACTCCTCTGGAATAACTGATCAGCCCGGATTTTTTCTAGCTCTGTGCGGAGATGTTTCTCTCTCCACTCCTCGTGGTCTCTGCCTCTTGCCAGCAGCTCATGTTCCACCAGTCTCTGATCTCGAACAGTAGAAATGACCGTGAGCTCAGCGTATCGATCAACCAGCTGGAAAACCTTCACCTTCTCCCTCATCAGGATCGTGTTCACTCTCAGTGTTTCAGTTTGTGCCCGTAGAGTCTCCTTGTGTTTCTGTTGAACAACTTATGGCGGACAGAAAAAGATTGTCAAAGCCTGATCTGATGAACATGGAGTACATAACATATTTTCTTTAAAAAAACTTGTTAAAGACATAGTTTGGGTGAAATCGGGAGATCAGAGATGAGAATGTCTGAAAATGAACCATGGCCCAGGCACATTTCAGCTCTGATTCAGATCCACTGTTAAAGTCTCCACTCTCCCATCTGTTGGTAGTTAGCAGATTCCCCGGTGTTCCAGCGAGCACCAAGTGCACACGTGATTCTGGAGAGGAGAGTGTTGTGTGGAGCGGGTGGTTTCACTGCTTTCACTGCTGAGCTTCTGCTGAACTGTGCAGCCCCGCAGAGGGTAACAGTGGGGGAGGGGGCATTTACTTGCTCTACTGACTTTTACTTCTCTCACAATGGACCCCATGTTCTTGACACTCCTTTAGGATTAAGCTGTCAGTACTGAGCCACAGAAAAGGAACATAATTTCTGTTTCCTTTTCCAGGCTGAGCCAGTCACGGTGTAACACACCCCGCACTGGTCTACAGTCTCTTATTCTCTGAGGAGCTGGTACATGAACCCAGGCAAATCCCCGATGATGTGCAGAAGAGCAGGAAGCTGAAGAGGATGGCAGTGGTAATAGGGGAACTCTGAAGTCAGGAGGGCAGGCAGGCGATTCTGTGGACACCGATGGCACTTTGCCTCTCAGGTGCCATTGTCTGAAATGTTTCCGGACGCATCCACAATATCCTGAGAAGAGATTTTGAGCAGCCAGAAGTCGTGGCCAACTTGGTACCAACGATATAGGAAGAGAAAAGAGAGGAGGTCTGGAAGACTGAACACGGGGAGTTAGGAAAAAAGCTGAGAATCAGGACCTTTAAAGTAATGATCTCAGGATTGCTCACTGTGCCGCCCGATAGTGGCAATAGGATTATAATGAGGTGGCAGAGAATTGTGTGGCTGAAGATTCGGAGCAGGGGGCAGTGATTCCGATTTCTGGATAATTGGGTCCACTTCCGGGGTAGGTAGGACCTGTACAAAAGTGGTGGGTTGCACATAAATCCGATGGTGACCAATATTCTTACAAGCAAATTTACTGGAGCTGTTGGGAATGTTTTAACCTAAAGTTGCAGGGTGACTGGAACAAGGACAATAGAGCTGTGCATGAACCAGAAGGGTTACAAGTAGATGATGGGTGTAACATGAATGTAATGAAGGACAATCCAATGATTGGGTTCAAATACAGACAGAACAAATGTTAAATTGTACCACATGAACAAAATTCAAAAGGGCGGAGATGCAGGACTAAACGCATTGTATATAAATAGGCACAGTATTCGGAATAAGGTGGACAAACACGGCGCAATTAGAGCTTGGTCGGTATGATGTTGTGGGCATCACTGAGTCATGGCTGAGAGAAGATCATAGTTGAAAGCTTAACGATAAGGGATGTACGTCTTGTCGAAAGGACAGACAGGAAGGCATAGGCGGTGGTGGTGCGGCTGTGCTGGTTCGAGATGGAATCACATCTTTAGAAAGAGATGACATCGGGTCAGAGAATGATGAATATTTGTGGGTGGGTTAGTGAAAAAGCTTATATTAGCCTGAAAATAGCAGGAAAGGATTGCAAAGGGAGATAGAAAAGGCATGTAATAAAGGTAATGTTTAATTTGTAATGGGGGACTTCAACATGCACGGGGAATAAGAAAATCAAGCAACAGGAGTCGGATCGGAAGAGAGGGTAGAGTGGGAAAAGGGGGCTTTTCTGGTTGGCTGCCAGTGACTGGTGGTGTTTCGTAGGGATTAGTATAGGGAAGGCTGACTTTTAGATTGTTTGTCAATGATTTAGATGACGGAATGAATGTATTTGTGGCAAAGATTTTGGATGATACAAAGATCTGTGGAGGAGTAGGTAGAGCAATTGCAACAGGACTGAGACAAATTGGAAGAATGGGCAAAGAAGAGGAAGATGGAATTCAGTGCTGGAAATATATGACAATGCATTTTGGCGAAAGGAGCTGACTGTTATCTAAATGGGAAGAAGGTCCAAGCATCAAAGGTGCAGAGGGACTTCGGAGCTTCGAGCAAAACTCCCAGAAGATTAATTTAAAGGTGGAGTCTGTGGTAAAGGCGGCAAATGCAGCGTCGCCATTCATTTAAAAAAGAATCGAATATAAACGCAAGGAGAAAATGCTGAGCTCTTACAAGACTGTAGTCAGGTCACACTTGGACTATTGTCAACAGCTCTGCGTCCCGTACCCCTGAAAAGCTGTGTTGTCGTTAGAGAGAGTCCAGAGCAGATTCAAGAGGTTGAAGCCGAGAATGAAGGGGTTAACATGTGAAGCGTGTTTTGGGAACTTGAGCCTGTACTCACTGGAATTTTGGGGACTGGGAGGGAGGCTATTTGAAACCTCCCGAATGTTGAAAGGACCAGATATGCTGGATGTAGTAGCATATTTCCCGTGGTGGGTGCATCCTGAACAAGGGGGCACAGCCTCAAAATTGAGGGGCGTTCCTTTACAACAGTTAAGGAGGATTTCTTGAGCCAGAGAGTGAAGAATCTCTGGAAGGCTCTGTCACGCACTGAAGTGGAGTCCAAGTCCATGGGTATATTTAAGGCGGAAGTTCCCGATCGGTTAGGGCATCAAAGGATATTGGACAAGGCAGTTATATGGAGTTGAGTGCGATCACGGATCAGCCGTGATGGATTGGCGGAAAGAAACAGATGGGCTGAATGGCCTAATTCAGCTGCCATGTCTTATTTTCTTATGGAGGAATAACAACAAATCTCGGATCCACTTTGGATCAGAGGTGTGAGATTTCCCTTGCTGGAGTTGGATGTTCCAATTGGAGTGGTTTGGCTTCAGTTTTCTCAAATCTCCAGACATTCGGCCCGATGGAAAAGGGAACACCAAGGCTTCCTCTCTGACCGAAGGGAATGTCTGTTTATCAAACTCATAGAGGCCTCTGGGTACACAGCCCGGTACTGGGAAGGTGTCGGGTTTTGTGACAAATGCAAATTGCTTCCTGTTCTCCAGACACAGCGACAAAAACCTGTCTCCCCGTTTCTCACCGTCTCTAAACATGCCTCTGAAGACCCCCATATCTCATGAAGTATGCGTTGCCATTAGAGAGTCCAAAAGCGGTTCATGAGAATGAACCGGCCGCCGGATTCCTACAGTTCAGAAACATGCCTCGAAAGAGACCTATTCAGACTCTCAGAGTGAAATACAGACGTTGAGATTTCCGTTCCATCGCTTACCTTTCAGATGTTTGGGCACTTCAGATAAACCCCGCTCAGTGTCCATGTAGGCGAACTGGCCGTCACCTGTTCAAACAGATTAACCTGCATGAAGTCTGTTCTGTGTAATACTGTAAATTCATCAGCATTTACATTGTAATACACAGTGTATTGTTCACCGTACCTCGCTCCCTTATTTCATTCAATATTCTACTCAGCTTCGGTAAATGGTTATTTAGTTTCACAAAGGATTCCCACATCACCTTCCGGGCCCCGGAGCCCTTCTCCATCACCAGATCCAGGAGGAGTTTGGAAGCGCCCGCTCGGTTTCCCTTCTCCGCGAGCTCAGTCACGCTCTGTAATGAGCAATGGGGAATATATTGAGGAGCAGAGGGATGGGTAGAATTTTACCCTGATCATAGACTAACCCAGCACAGGTATACAGCTTACAGTTGCGGGGTATGACCTAACAGAGGAAAGCCACGGCGGTTATGTCTCTGGCACTGAGTATCGTTTTGTGACTCAGAAAGGGTGAGAAGAGAAAATTTCACTAACAGTGGAATTCAATGGTTAGTAGAACAGACAGGAGATTCTTTTGAGGAGAACAAGATTTCTGGATGGTGTGTTGTCACGGCCAGTGATATCTCGCATCGAGTCCGGAACTTTTTTAAGGGCAGGGTGAGTAGCCGGCGGTGTGGTCCACGTTGGTACAAATGTCAAGTGTAGGAAATGTGATGAGGTCCTGCAAAGTGAGTTCATGGAGTTAGATGTTAAGCTGAAGTGCAGGATCTCCAGGGTTGTGTTCTCAGGATTGCTACCCGTACCAGGTGCTACTGAGGCCTGAAATAGAGTTAAACGTGAGGATGGTGCATGACTGACGTCTTCAGATGTTTGGATGATTGGGCTCTCTTCCAAGGAAGCTGGGGCTTCGGCATACGTGATCGTTTTGCACCCGAATTGGAAGGGGACTGATACCCTCGCGGGAAGGGTTACTAGCGCTGCATGGGGAGGGGGGAGGTGTTAAACTTGAGTTGCAGTGTGATAAAGTACCAAAGTGGATAGTGGAGTGGTTGTGTGGGAGAGATGTTGTTAAGGCGGCATGCAAAGTCAGGGGACTAAAGGATGAGCATCGTGAACCTTTTTTTGTTCCAAAATGCATATTATTTCAATGCAAGAAGTACTGTAGGAAAGTCAGATCAGCCTAGCGCATGGATCAGCACATTGAATTACAGCATTGTAATCATTAATGTGATTTGGTTGAAGGAGGTGCAGGATTGGCTGCTCATCTTTCCTGGGTTCCCTTGCGTTATAAACGACTCGATGGAGCTGGAGGGATTACAGATGGAAGGGTGGTTAACTAGACAGATAAAATGTCACTACATTGCTCAGACAGGACAAACTGGACAGTTGATCCAATGAAACCACATGAGTGAAACTACGGAATTAGAAAGATATGACCAAGTCAGTGGGATTATATTGTAGAGCACCCAATAGTCAATGGGATTTTGTGGAACAAATGTGCAGGGAGATCACAGAAATAAACACAAGATTCTGATTGTAGATAATTAACTTCCCATTTAGTGACTGGCACACCGAGTTAAAGGGCTGGATGGGCTAGTGTAGGTCAAATGTGCACAGGGAAGTTTCTGTAATCAATATATTCAGGTGACAACTGGAGAGAGCGCATTCTCGAATTCCTATTAGAGAGCAAGGGACAAGCGACAGAGGTGTGTGCACGGGGACACTTTGGATCTGGTGATCATAATAATGTTAGTTTAAAGGTCATTATGGAAAAGGATGGGTCTGGTTTTTGGGTTAATATTCTAAATTGGAAAAGGCCAATTTTAGTGGTACCAGAAAAGATCTGACGACAGTGGATTGGGACTGGCTCTTTTCTGGTACAGATGTGCTTGGTAAATGTGGGGCCTCTAAAACTGATATTTTGGGAGTGCAGTGCTCAAATGCATAAATGACCACAAGTAAATAGTTCGAATGTTCCTGACAGAATAAGAGGCAAGCGTATCTTTGTGTAGGGATATCAAGGCCCTGAGCGCATTGCAAGTGTAGGCTTGAAGGATCAACTGAGATATTTGATGAGTACAAGAAATGCAAGAGTTACTAAAGGAGGAAATCAGGATGGCTAAAGTATGGCATGAGTTTGCTTTAGCAGACAAGGAAAAAGAGAACCCCAAACTCTTCATCAAATATATTTAGAGAACAAATATAACAACGGACTAAATTGGTCCTCTTGAAGATCTGAGTGGGCCTTTATGCATGAAGCTGAAAAAGGTGGGGGAGATTTTAAATGGATTCTTTTCATTTACATTTACTCGAGAGGCATACAGAGTCTTTAGAGTGAGGCAAAAAGTCGGTGAGATCATGGACTCTATACAGATTACAGAGGAGGAGGTGTTTGCTGTCTTGAGGCAGATTAGGGAGGGTAAATCCCTAGGGTTTTCCTTCCTACCTCGTTTAAGTAGTTCAGAGATTGCAGGTCCTCCTGTAACGAAATGTAAAATGTTAGCTCCGGAAGTATTATGTTAGCTCCGGTAGCTAATGTTTTTTTCTGCTGTCTGAAACGGCTGTAAGATTAAGCCAGGGAATTACAGGTTGCTGAGCCTGACACCAATGGTTGTAAAGTTATTGGCAGGTATTCTGAGGGATTGGATATCAGTATTTGGATGGGTAAAGATTCATTACGGATAGTCAACACCGATTTGTACCTGGTATATCCTGATTAACTAACCTTATGGTTTCTCGAGGATGTTACCAAGCGAGTAATGAAGGCAAGTGAGTGGATGTTGTCCTTTGACAAGGTCCATCATAATAATATTAAGTCGCTTCCTTTCATGACATGGTGGTAAGTTAGTTTAGATATTGGATACAAGAGAGAAGCTTAGACTGGTAGTAGAGTTTTGCTTCTCTGACTGGAGGTCTATGACTAGTGGTGTGCTTCAGGGATATGTACTTGGTCTGGTGTTGGATATCATATGGATATAAACGCTTTGGATGGGAATGTGGTAAACAGGGTCAGTAAATCCGTGGATGACATCAAGGTAGTAACAGCGAGGAAGTTTAACAGAGCTTGCAGCAGGACTTCAAACAGCTAGAAAAAGGTAGAATGGAGATCGGCAGATAGAATTTAATGCAGACAAGTGTGAGGTGTTGCACTATTTGAGGACAAACCACGATAACACTAAGACATTGAGTGGTAGGGCATTGAGCAGCACGGGGAAAGCCAGATATCAGGGAATACAGATCCAAAATTGCTTGTTAGTGTTGTCGAAGGTAGATGATTTGGTAAAGTCTTTAGGATAGGGGCATTCATAAACCAATATATTGAATATAGGTTGGGATATAATGTGGAAATTGATGTTTCAGAGGCGATTTTGAAGCAATGGGGGTACCTACCTCTCGGAAGGATATCAATAAGATAGAACGAGTGCAGAAAAAAAAAACACAGGTTGTTGTCAGGACTTGAGGGACTGAGATATAGGGGAAGTATGAATAGGTTAGGGTTGTCACAGAATGAAGGAGGACCAGGAGATATGTGATAGAGGTTTATAGAAGGTATACATAAGGTAGATACGAACAGGCATCTATTACTGTGGTTGGGTGAGACGGGAACTAGTGATCATGGATTAAGGATGGAAGATGAAAGAATATTTGAGGGAGAACTTCTTCACTCAGAGGCTGGTGAGAGTATGGAACGAGCTGCCATTGGAAGTGGTATATCTGCATTCCATTTGAACATTTAAGAATTATTTGGATGAGTACATGAATGAGAGGCGTGTGGATGTTTCTAGTCCGTGTGCAGATCAACGCGACCAGGCATATGATAGGTCAGTGCGGACGATGGGCCGAAGAGCCTGTTGCTGTTCTGTAGAGTTCGATGTCTATAGCGAAGTCAAACTATGACAGGGTCACTGTTGACTTTCCCTGGGATAAACCCTGGTGAACCGGAGCAGCTTCACAATTCACTGCCAGGCTCCGTGAGGGATCCAGTGACAGCCAACAGCTGGGAACTGGCAGTGAGAAGCAGCCAGCAATTGCAGGACTTTTGTGCATGTCAGAGAGACCAAAGTCAAATGGTAGTAATGCAGAGAAGGAAGTTTGGATTAGAATTGTCAGCTGTCTCGTGTGGAATGTCAGAGATAGGGATAATGTGTGGATCTTCTCTAAAATTCAGTCTGGTGAGCAATAGGCGAATGTGTCCCAGTAAAATGAGGACCATTAGAAAGGCGTTTCTTGGTAATTCTGTGTTAGCTGGAGATTTTCAATTGGACTATTTTCAATTGTATGATTTTGCAGTTCTCAGTGTTAACAGTATATGCTGTGGTAATTACAAACTCCAAATGGAAAAGTCACAAAGAACAGAAATTAACTGAACCATGAGGCATTTTGGGATATTTGATCAAATGCAAGAGGATCAGTCGTTGAAAAGAGAAACGATATTCAGTACTGCCTGTTCAATTGACGATGGGGTTGAAGGTAGACTCGAGAAATGAGCTGAGAAATAAGCCACTATATATTTGATTTGTGGGAAACCCGTGGATAATCAAGTCAGTCTGGTGATTGACCATTAAGGTCGAGCATTAGGAATATGATGTAATGTCTCTGGTTCTCTGTCCACTTGCGATGTCCGTCAAGAGTCACATCATTAACTTCCCTTCTCTATCATTGTATGTATCCTAACACGTCTAAAAGTGATTATGCTCAGAAATATGGACAGAGGCGTGTATTGGTTAATAAAAGTGCAGTGTTTCTGCAAAGGAAAACACTTTTCTTGATGTTGATCACAAGCATTGCAGGATTTTCACTGCCCAGAGGTGCCGTTACACCGGTCCTGTCGCTCTGTGATAGATTCAGAGGAATCTACTCTCATCCTATGTTTCTTCCACTTACGTGATACTCTGGCCCAGTGAAGTGATCCTCCCCCATTAACATAAAGCTGACTCCCTCCACACCCTCCTCAATCGCCTGTTCAAGTCGCTCCATGTAGAAACTCGTCAACCGGAACAGTTGGTGATCGTCACAATTTGACAGGAAGGCCGAGATTGCAGTGTTCAGATCTGTAGAGAGTCATAGAATATAAAATAGCAGATGTACCATGCGTATGTAGACAAGATGCCAATTTAAACCAATCCCATCTTCAGGAACACGGTCAATGTCCCCCGTTCCCGGCCGACTCATGAGTTCAAACGCCTCTCAGACGCTGCTGAGTATCTGTTTCCAGTCCCTCCCTCGGCAGCTCATTCCAGACACCGATCACTCTCTGTGGAAAACATGCATCCTAAATCCCCTTTAAACTTTACCATCTAAGCTTAAACTTATTAATTCCCCAGCTTGATATTTGCATCGAGTCACAGACTATCGAACTGTGTTATGCCTGTCATGAATTTATGAATTCTCTGAGATTGACGTCTCAGTCTCCGACGCTCCAGACAAAGCAATCCAAGCGTGATCGACCTCTCCCGGAAGCCAATATTCTGTAATTGTGGTGAAACTCATCTGCACCCTCCCCAGAGCATTCACATCGTTCTCGTGACGTGGACACCAAATCTGCGCACAATATTGAAATTGTCACTTTACCAACGTTATTTCAGTTAGAGCACAACTTCCAATAATACATACTCACACCTGAACTCGACGCTTGCACGCTACCAATTGTGTTGCCACTTTCAGGGAGCTATTCTCATAAGGAAGCTGCCGGCACTTTCAGGGAGCTATGGACAAGACCCGTCCGTATATCGGTATTCCTAAGGGTCTCAGCATTCACCGAGCACATCGCTCGCGAACTTGACCTTCAAAAGAGCAACTTCTCACATTTGCCCGAATTAATTGTACCTACCGTCTCTCTGAGAGCTTCACGGGCGTTTGGCCATTGAAGAAGCCCTAACAGCGGCGGGAGCAAAGCACTGCAAACTAAGTAAAAGTACAGAAGGGACAGGCGGGGCGGTGATTGTCGGGTAGGCTTGTGGCGAGAGTAGAAGCCTCAGCCTTTGGCTCAAAGGAGACTTCAGCTAGGAAGAGGCGTTGTCTCTGAGCAAGTTTCTACAAGTTTTCCTTCCTTTTTGTATTTCTCTTACTGTGCCTGGTATAGTAAATGGAGGTTGCGTGTTCTTCATGCCAGATGTTGGAATCCTGGGAGACCCAGAGTGTCTCAGGGAACTACACCTGCGTGGTGCATCCAGCTGCAGCTCCTTGAAGACCATGTTAGGGATGTTACAGAGAGCTTAGTGATTTAGAAGGCTATAGGTAAGCCAGGTAATCTCTAAGGTAGGGACACGTTCGACACAACTTTCTGGGCCGAAGGTCCTGGATTGTGCTGTAGGTTTTCTAAGTTTCTGTGGATCTGGAGCAGGACTTAGATGACCTTTGATTTGTATGGGAGAGTGGAAGATAATTGGACAATAATTGAACAGAGTTACAGGCAAACAATCACCCCGACACCACGAAGTTGCAAGTACCCTGAGGTAGCTGGGTGACTGTCAGGAGGAACTGAAATGTAAATAGGCAATTAGAACAGAGTACACCAGAGGCCACCCCCTCAAAAATAAGTATATAAGTAAATAAGTTATCCACTTTGGATACTTTTGTGGGGAATGACCTCCCGGGGGAATACCACGGCGACCGGTTTACAGGCACTGAGCGTGGGTCCGTGGTGCAGAAGGCAAAGCGAGAGAAGAAGAGAGCGGTAGTGATAGGGGCCACAATAGTGAGGGCACAGACAGGAGATCCTGTGGACGTGAACGGGCTACCCGGATGATATGTTGCCTCCCAGTGCCAAGGTCAGGGACGTCTCAGATCATATCCACAACATTCTGGAGAGGGAGGGACAGCAGCTAGTTATCTTGGTACATATTGGTACCAATGGCATAGGACGGAAAAGCAAAGAGGTCCTCAAAGGAGATTTTAGCGAAGTAGGTAGAAAGCTGGGAAGCAGGACCTCCTGGGTAGTAATTTTTGGATTGCTGCCTGTGCCACGCGCCAGTGAGGGTAGAAACAGGATGATTTGGCAGATAAATGCGCGGCTGAGAAACTGGTGCAGGGGGAAGTGCCTCAGGATCTTCCATAATTAGGATGTCTTCTCGGAGAAGTATCACCTGCTCAAAATCGACGGGTTGCACCTGAACCCAAGGGAGACCAATATTCTTGAAGATAGATTTGTTAGAGCTGTTGGGAAGGGTTTAAATTAATTTGGCATCGGGGTGGGAGCCTGGGTGAATGGTCTCAGGATAGGACTGTCAGGAAGGGCTGGCAGGTGATGGGACGTAGTTGTAGCCAATAGAATGAATATCAGTACATTAGTGATGCAAAATCAAAAAGGGTAGAAAATGCAGTAAACAAGGTGCATCTCACTGCGCCGAGTATAAAAAATAAGATGGATGATCTTGTTGGACGATTACAGCTTGCCAGGTATGATGTTGTGGCTATCACTGCATCGTGGCTGAGGATGTTTGTAGTTGGGAGCTGAATCTCCAAGGGTACTCGATATAGACAATAGGTGCAGGAGTAGGCCATTCGGCCCTTCTAGCCAGCACCGCCATTCACTGTGATCATGGCTGATCATACACAATCAGTACCCCGTTCCTGCCCTCTCCCCATATCCCTTGACCCTGCTATCTATAAGAGCTCTATCTAACTCTGTCTTGAATGCATCCAGAGACTTGGCCTCCACTACCTTGTGGGGCATAGCATTCCACATATCCATCAATCTATGGGTGAAAAAGTTTTTCATCATCTCAGTTCTAATTGGCCTACCCCTTATTCTTAAACTGTGGCCTATAGTTCTGGACTCACCCAGCAGCGGGAACATGCTTCCTGCCTCCAGCGTGTCCAGTCCCTTAATAATCTTAAATGTCTCAATCAGATCCCCTCTCATTCTTCTAAATTCCAGTGTATACAAGCCCAGTCGCTCCAATCTTTCAACTTATGACAGTCCCGCCATTCCGGGAATTAACCTTGTGAACCTACGCTGCACTCCCTCGATAGCAAGAATGTCCTTCTTCAAATTTGGAGACCAAAACTGCACACAATACTCCAGGCGGGGTCTCACCAGGGCCCCGCACAGCTGCAGAAGGATCTGTACTCAATTCCTCTTATTATAAAGGCCAGCATGCCGTTATCTTTCTTCAGTGCCTGCTGTACCTGCATGCTTGCTTTCATTGACTAATCTACAAGAACACCTAGGTCTCGTTGTGCTTCCCCTTTTTCTAACTTGACTCCATTTGGATAGTAATCTGCCTTCCTGTTCTTGCCACCAAAGTGGGTAACCTCACATTTATCCACATCTGCCATACATTTGCCCACTCACCCAATCTATCCAATACACCCTGCATTCTCGTAACACATTTCTGAAATTTCACACTGCCACACAGCTTTGTGTGATCAGCAAATTTGCTGAAGTTACTTTTAATGCCTTCATCTAAATCATTAATGTATATTGTAAACAGCTGCGGTCCCAGCACCGAACCTTGAGGTACCCCACTGGTCACAGCCTGCCATTCCGAAAGGGAGCCGTTAATCGCTACTCTTTGTTTCCTGTCAGCCAGCCAATTTTCAATCCATGTCAGTACTCTGCCCTCATTACCATGTGCCATAATTTTGCCCACTAATATCCTATGAGGGACTTCATCAAAAGCTTTCTGGAAGTCCAGGTACACTACATCCACTGGCTTTCCCATGCCCATTTTCATAGTTACATCCTCAAAAAACTGAAGATTAGTCAAGCATGATTTTCGCTTCATAAATCTATGCTGACTCGAACTGATCCTTCTACTTCTATCCAAATGTGTCGTAATTTCATCTTTATAATTGACTCCACCATCTTTTCCACCACTGACGTCAGGCTAACCGGTCTATAATTCCCTGTTTTCTCTCTCCCCCCTTTCTTGAAAAGTGTGACAACATTAGCCACCCTTCAGTCAGCAGGACCTATTTCTGAGTCTATAGAACATTGGAGAATGATTACCAATGCGTCCACGATTTCTAGCGCCACCTCTTTAAGTACCCTGGGATGAAGACCATCAGGTCCAACACCCTTTATCCAACTCAGTCTATCTAACACCGTTTCTTGCCCATAAATTTCCTTCAATTCATCCTTTACCCTAGTTCCTTTGACCGCTATTACATCTGGGAGATTGTTTCTGTCTTCCCTAGTGAAGACAGATCAAAAGTACTTGTACAACTCATCTGCCATTTCCTTGTTCCCCATAATAAATCCACCCGTTTCTGTCTTCAATGGTCCAATTTTGGTCTTAACTATGTTTTTGCTATTAAAATACCTAAGGAAGCATTTACTATCCTCCTTTATATTCTTGGTTAGTTTACCGTCGTACCTCATTTTTTCTTGGCGTACTGCCTTTTTTGTTATCTTCTGTTGCTCTATAAAAGCTTCACAGTCCTCCGGTTTCCCGCTCATCTTTGCTATGTTATACTTCTTTTTTATTTTAAACTGCCCTTTACTTCCCTCGTTAGCCACGGCCGCCCCTTACTCCCCTTAGGATCTTTCTTCCTGTTTGGAATGAACCGATCCTGCACCTTCTGCATTATTCCCAGAAATAACTACCGTTGTTGTTCCACTGTCGTACCTGCTCGGGTATTGTTCCATTGAACTTTGGCCAGCTCCTCCCTCATAGCTCCATAGTTCCCTTTGTTCAACTGTAATACTGACACATCCGATTTTCCCTTCTCCTTCTCAAATTGTAAGTTAAAGCATATCATATTATGTGCACTACCTCCTAAAGGTTCCTTTACCATTGACAAGGTAGAATATGGAAGATTTTTTAAAGCATATTAAAAATAAAAGAGAAATTGGAGTCAATCTAGGACCGCTAGAAAATGAGGCAGGAGAAATAATAACGGGGACAAGGAGATGGCTAAACTAATTTACGTAATTAATTAATTAAATTAATATCCCGCATCAGTCTTCTCTGTGGAAGACACTAGCAACACGCCTGATGTTGCAGAGTGTGAAGGAAAAGAAGTAGGTGCAGTTACTATTACAAGAGAGAAGGCGCTCAAAATGCTGAAAGACCTAAATGAACAAACGTCACCGGGACCAGATGAAATGCACCCTGGGGTCTGAAAGAGGTAGCTTTATAGATTCTGCTGGCATTAGAAATGATCTTTCAAAAATTATTGGACTCCTGCATGGTGTCAGAGGACTGGAAAATTGCAAATGCCACTCCACTCCTTAAAAAAGGAGGAAAGCAGCAGAAATGCAATTATAGACCAGTCAGCCTGATCTCAGTTGTTGGGAAGATGTTAGGATCAATTGTTAAGGATGAGGTGATGGAGTACTTGGTGACACAGGACAAGAGCATGGTTTCCTCCATGGACAATTCTGCATGACGACTCTTTTGGAATTCTTCAAGGAGATTACAAGTAGATTAGATAAAGGTGATGCATTGGATGTTGTACATATGGAACGTCAGAAGGCCTTTGTTCACGTGTACACTCTTGAGCTGCCGACCAAGTTAAGAGTCCATGGTATTACAGGAACGTCACTAAAATGGTTAGAGCATTGGCTGATTGGCAGGAGGCAGCGAGTTGGAACAAAAGTACCCTGGTCGGCTGCCAGTCATTAGTTCCGCAGCAGTCAGTACTCAGAGGCCTCTATGCTTTATATAATTGATTTAGTTAATGAAATAGATTGTTTTGTTGCCAAGTTTTCAGATGATGCGAAGCTTGGTGGAGGGGCACTAGTGTAGAGGATTCAGGTAGGATGAAGACGGATTTAGTTTAGGAGAATGGGAAAGAAAATGGCAAATGAAGTACAATGTGGGAAAATGCAGGGTCCTGCAAATTGGTAACAGAAACAACTGTGTGGACTATTTTCTAAACGGGGAGAAATTCCAGGTATCTAAGATGCAGGGGGAGGTCGGAGTCCTTGTGCAGAACACAGTGAAGGTTATTTTGCAGTCTCAGTCGGTGGTGAGGAAGGCAAATGTCACGTTTGCATTCATTCCAAGAGGTCTAGAATACAAGAGCAATGATCTGATGCTGATTCCATATAAGGCACTGGTGAGGCCACACCTTGAGCATTTTGAACAGTTTTGAGCTCGTCGTCTTAGAAAAGATGTGCTGCCAATGTTGCTCGAAATCTATCCCGAGGCCTAATTGGAGCAGTGTGCGCAGTTCTGATCACCTATCTACCAGACAGGAATGATTGAAAAACTGCAGAGGAAATTTAAAAGCATGTTGCCTGCTCTTAAGGATTTGAGTTATAGAAAAAGTCTGAGTAAGTTAGGAGTTTAGTTTTGAGCGTCATGGTAGCATAGCGGAGGGCGTGTCGTTTTACGGCGTCAGTGACATGCGTTCGAAACTGGCCGCTTTGCAAGGAATCAATCCTTTCTGCTCACAGCACGTGTTTCCGGTCTCATCCCAGATTCCAAAGATATTTGGTCAAGGAGGTTAATTAGTCATTTGTGTATATTTGGTGGCGTAAAACTGTTGGATCGTTCTGTATGAAGGAATGAAGGGAGGAAGGAATATATTGTTTGCCATGTCCACTGCCTGCTCCTCAGTTATTTGACCTGCTACATTTAGTAACACATGGTTCAGCAGAAGTTTGAAGCTCTGGTTAGTAGGGTCACACGGTATTCTATTTTCTTACCGATTGCAGAAATAGTCAGAGACTTATCTTTGACAAGGAGCTCAATGTTTCATTTGCAACTATTTGCAGTCTACTGACCTGTTCCATGGTAAAAGCTTCCAGATGGCTCCGAAACACTTCTGTCAACAGCAATCTCTTCAGGAGGAGAGGCTCCGGTGTGTCGATCTCCCTGAAATAGATCAGGATCCAGAAAAAGTTTTTCTTCACTGACACTCAACGTTGTTGCATGATCAGCTTCCGCATCCGACAAGTCCTCAGACTGGGTGTTAACGCATGCGTGCATTCCTCCCATTTCAGTTGTTTTGTCAGCAAGAAAAGGAAAGGTTCAGGTTAATGATCAAGAAGCACGTGACTGACGCCAAATAGAATTTGTCAGACAAAACTCTCTGGTCCCAATTAAGTGGCAGGTTCCCAAAAAATCAGAGGAAATCCCATTTATTTTCTTGGTTTGATTTTGCCTTACGAGATGTCCCAGATATGCGGCGGCCATGATTAAACAACCTTTTCGCATCAACTGTCTTCAGGCCTTTCAACATCAGAAACATTTCAATGAATTTCCCCCTTATCCTTCTGAATTCCAGAGAGTACAGACCCAGAGGCATCAGTCACTCCTCGTATGATAACCCTTTCATTACCGGAATAATCATTGCGAACCTCCTCTGGACTCTCTCCAATGCCAGCACATATCTTCAAAGATGAGGGGCCGAAACTGTTCCTAATACCAAAGTTGAGGCCTAGTGCACCAGTGCCTTATAAAGCCTCAGCATCACATTCTTCCTATTGTACTGTAGACCACTTGAAATGAACGCTAATATGGCATTATCCTTCCTCACCACCGCCTCAACCTGCACAAGTTTAGGGTGCTCTGCACAAGGACTCCCAAGTCGCTTTACACCTCAGATTTTTGGACTTCCTCCAGCTTTAGAAAATATTCCATAAGTTTATTTCTACATTCAAAATGCATAACCATACATTTACCAGCATTGTATTTCATTTGCCGCTTTCTTGCCCATTCTCCTAATCTGTCTCAGTCCTTCGGCAGCCTACCTATTTCCTTAACATTTCCAGCCCCTCCACCACTGGTCGTATCATCTGCAAACTTGGCAACAAAATAATCTATTACATCATCTAAACCATTGCTATTAAGCATAAAATTAAGTGGTGCCCACACCGTCCCACGCGGTAAATCACTAGGCGCTGGCAGCCTGCGAGAAAAACGATCCTTTGCTTCCCACTCGCTGCCTCCTACCAATCAGCCAATGCTTTAACCATGTTAGTAACTTTCTTGTTATACCATGGGCTCTTAACTTAGTAAACAGTCTCATGTGTGACACCTTGTCAAAGGCCTTCTGGAGGTTCAAATAAACAACATATCCCCATCCATCAACTTTATCTATCCCACTTTTAATCTCCTCAGTGAATTCCAACAGGTTCGAAAGGACTAACTTATAGATGCTGCCTGGTCTGCTGTGTTCGACCAGCATTTTGTGTGAATTTCCAGCATTTGCAGATATCCTGGTGTTTACTTAAGAGCTTCCCTATCTCTTTTGGCTCCACGCACAGATTACAGTTCTGGCAATCCATAGAATCAACTATGAACCCTGCACTACTGCTGCTTCTAAAATATCCGTATAATCTCTTAGGAGTCATCCTGCACCTTGTCTGCTAGGGCAGCCATATGCCACTCAATAGACTTTCTGGTTTACTTCTTCAGTGTTACCTTTCATGTTAAAATTTTTTTTTTATTAATTATTATTGAAGATTGACAAAAAAGATACATTAAGTCAATATGAAAAGCAAACACAAGGAAATCTGCAGATGCTGGAAATTCAAGCAACTCACACAAAATGCTGTTAGAACACAGCAGGCCAGGCAGCATCTACAGGGAAACGCACTGTCGACATCTCGCGCCGAGACCATTAAGTCAATATATCATTCTGCGCAATAAGGAATTAAATTAGTAAACAACTGATTAACAAAGCTAAGTAATTTCAATAATAATAAAAAGTGTTAAAATAGTTTTTTAAAGAAAAAGGATAAAAAGAACCCCTGCTAACTAAAAAACTATACTAAATATAAAAAGCAAACAAAAAAAAAAAAAGACTGGGAGCACAACCCCGCAGCTTAAATGTTATCTTTCATTTCCCTGACTACATAAGTACCACATTTTTCCCGACCTCCCTAACCCTGCTTGGCACCTCGTATGTTTATTTTTACCAGAGTGAATATCTCTTGAAAAGCAAAGTTCCCCCAATCTTGCATATTTATCTTTTAGTCTGACACACAAAATTGCTTTGAACTCTACAAATTTTAAATTTCTGGGTCTCCCACTTACCAAATAGACATTCGCCAGAATACAGCCTGTCCCAATCCACACTTGTCAGGTCCTTTCTGAAACCATCAAGCAATAGGTCTTTCTCCTATTTAGAATCTCCATCCACCAGATGCAAAGAGTTCCCTTACATAGACTTCTGTTATGTGTATCCCGTCTCTTTCCTTAATGAGAGATCTAGTATACAACACTCTCGGTGGGACATCAATGTACTGATGAAGGAACTTTCCTGAACACATTTGTCAAATAGATCAGTACATCCACTCACTTTACAGTATGGGAGCTCCTGTCCTTATATTGAAAGTTAAAATCACGTTACAGCAAATTATGTTTCTTGCAATAGTCGTGACCTCTACTAAATTGCTCCTCTTAATCCCGCGAGCTGTTGCGTGGTCTAAAATAAAAGCTATTAACATGTTCAACCAAATATCGAACATAAAAATTTACAACACATTAAAGGCCCTTCGGCCCACAATGTTGTGCCGACCATGCAACCTAATCAACGTTTGTAGAGACTGCCTAGAATTTCCCTCGCGTAATCTTCTATTTTTCTAAGCTCCATATACTTATCTAAGAAATACCTGAAAGACGCTATTGTATCCGTTTCCACCACCTCCTTCGGTAACGGCCCATTCCACGCACCTACCACTCTGTGTGAAAGACTTATCCCGATATACTCTCGGTTCCTTTTTCCAAGTTCCTTAAAACTGTGCCCCGCCCCCCCCCCCCGGTTCCATTTCAGCTTCGGGGCAAAAGCCCTCTGGCTCTCCACAGTATCAATGCCCCTCATCATCTTGTACACATCAATCCGCTCACCTCTTATACTCTCTTGAGTATCCACATCTTTCCAACAGAACTGAGATAAGTTCTCCAAGTGGGGTCTGACAAAGTTCTTATATAGCTGTAATTCTCCCATGGTTGATGAATGCCTTAACAGCACTGCCAGTCTCCGCAGCAGCTTTGTGTCACAGACCCCAAGATCTCTCAGAGCCTCAAAGCTGCCAAGAGTATGACCATTAATATTATTGTCACAGGTGCGGAGTAAAGGTGGACCTAAAGGCAGGACACATAAGTTTTGTAGGGTTAATTAAATAGAGTTTATGAATAATTACAAGGAAAGCCCTGATGCAAGGACAGATCAGAGAGAACTCAAGGAGAGAACAAAGCGGAAGCGGGAATAAGCGTGATGGACTTGGAACAGGACTAGGAGTTTCAAGAAAGCACGGGAACAAACGACGTTGGACAAGACACAGGCCCTGGACGACTAGGATACAGGGCCTGGGCTAGGAATAGACAAGGAAAGCAGCACCTGGATGAGGAAATAGGAACTTAGATCCTGGACAATGAATGCGAGCCTGATACTGGACAGGGACCCGGAATCTGGTCTGGGCTCGGGTTCGGATTCCGGATCTAGGCGAGGACAAGACGTGGCAGGGCAACAGGACTGGACGAGGAACTCCTATACAGGATGAGAACACGAAGCTTTGACTTGGACTTGGAACTGGAACCTGGAACTCGGGACCCAGACATGGACTTCATAGTTGAACCTCGGAGCTTTGATTGGATACTTTAACATCGGAGTTTGGACTGGATCCTTGAAACTCGGAGCTTGGACTTGCTCCACAAAACCTGGACTTGGACAGGTAAAGATAGTTTTATCTCAGGGTAGGTGCAGACGGCCTAGCCTAACCTGTGGAGGCGAGGACAAGAAACACTGAGCCAGGTCTCCTTCTTGGACACAGGACGTAGTCGGGACTGTTTTTGACACAGGGTCAGGTCCCTTCTACACAGGGTCGGAACCCGTTTTAGACACAGGACATGGAGACGGCGACCACACAACGATAGACAGTTTTTTTACCTGCACACAAGTTTGCTCCAAGCAGCAGTGAGCTCTTGACTCACACCGACGGGTTAACTTCGACGGACCCGCTCTGGCGATGAAAGGCGGCTTGCTGGCACTTGCCTCGGGGAGGAGACTTGGCTTGCTCCGGAAAAAAACTTAGTTGGCTCCGGAAAGATGACTTTGGCTCGCACTAGCTTCGATGACTTCATTAGTGCTCCATAACGCTCTTGCCTCGACTAGCTGGAAGCCGGAGACTTATGAACTGCCGGTTTAGTCTAGAGTAATCACATTGCCCGAGGATCACGGGAAAACATGGAATTAAAGGGAAACAAGGAGTCAACGGTCCCGATCGTAACACAAACAAGGGAAATTTAAAGGGAACCCGATCCGGACCATGACAATTATATTCTGTATTCTAATTAGACCTACCAAAATAAATCACTTCATAATCATCTGGGTTGAGGTCATTCTACCTACTTCTCAGACCAGTGCTAAATCCGATCGATGTGCTGGTGTAACCTCTGACAACCATCCAGACTATGCACAACACCCTCAACTTTTGTGTCATCAGCAAACTTACTAACTCCTACTCTTCCTCCAGGTCATTTATAAAAATCAGGATGAAGAGAGATCCGAGAACAGATCCTTGCGGAGCACCACTAGTCACCGACCTCCATGCAGAATACGAACCATCTACAACCCCCCTTTGCCTTCTGTGAGCGAGCCACACAGCATGGCCTCCTTGGACTCGTATACACGACATCCACTGCTCTAACTCCGTTAATGTGTTTTGCTACTTCCTGAAAGAATTCAACCAGGCTCGTAAGGCACGATCTGCCCTTGACAAAGACATGCGGACTATTCCTTATCAGATTAAGTCTCTCCAAATGTTCATAACTCTCGTCTCTCAGGATCTTCTCTAACAACTTGCCCACCACTGAAGTCAGACACAGAGTCTGTAATTTCCTGAGTTATCTCTACTCCCTTTCTTGAACAAGGGAACCGTATTTGCAATCCTCCAATTCCCTGGTACTTCTTCCATCCCTATTGATGATGCAAAGACCATCGCTAGAAGCTCAGCAATCTCCTCCTTCGCTTCCCACAGCAGCCTGGGGTATATTGCATCCGGTACCGGTGACTTATCTAACTGAACGCTTTGCAGAATCTCCAGCACAGCCTCTTTCTTAATCTCTATATGCCCATGCGCTTCAGTCCGCTGTAAGAGATCCGCACAATTGCCTAGGTCTTTGCTCCTGGTGAATTCTGAAGCTAAGTATTCATTAGCGGAGTATTCATTAGCGTTAGTGGGAGAGTACCTCCGCTCTCTCTCCCACTCCATGCACACGTTTCCACTGTCGCACCTGATTGGTAATATTCTCACACGGTTCCACACAATCGGGGAATGTTAGTTATATTAAAGAACGTCTCATTTCGGAATGGCACGGACTGGTTTAGTTAATGGAATCCTGAACAAAAAACAAACACAACGGCTGATAGCGAGAGCTGAGGTCAAAATAAAATGATGTAAACTCACGGCAAAAAGGGCAGCAAATGTAACAGGTAACGTTACGGGCTGGAGACCCTAGGTCATGTTCTTTATCATACGTTAAAGGTTCTATCACTCTACCCTGCAGGTGAAATGGTTAAATACAATATTAAGCAACACACACAAAACGCTGGTGGAGCGCAGCAGGCCAGGCAGCATCTATAAGGAGAAGAACTGTCGACGGTTAGGGCCGAGACCCTTCGTCACTTCTAAGGAAATATACTAAGAGATTTGAAAGTAGGATTGGGAGGGGAAATTACGAAATGGTAGGAGAAGACCAGAGTGGGTGGGGTGAAGTTGAGAGCCGGAAAGGTGATTGGCAAAAGGGATTCAGAGCTGGAGAAGGATCATGGGACGGGAGGCCTAGGGAGAAATAAAGGGGGAGGGGAGTACCAGAGGGAGATGGAGAACAGGCAGAGTGATGGGCAGAGAAAGACAGAAAAACAAACAACTAAATATGTCAGGGATGGGGTAAGAAGGGGAAGAGGGTCATTAACGGAAGTTAGAGAAGTCAATGTTCATGCCATCAGTTTGGAGGCTACCCAGCCGCTATATAAGGTGTTGTTCCTCCAACCTGAGTGTGGCTTCATCTTGACAGTAGAGGAGGCCATGGATGGACATATCATTAAAATGACTTTGTTAACACGCGAATTAGAGTGATTTTTCGAACCGGTTCCATTTGATTTAAGCAGAAATGCCGCTCACTGTTGGCCTTTTGAAATGACGTCAAAGCATACCCAGGCTGTTGGACTGTTTTTGGTGAATTACTCTACGGATAATTCAAATTTTGATATTTATCGAAATAAAGGACAGGGCTGGAAAGACTGGAGAACGTTAGATGGCCAGGGAGGTGATAAATTTGGTCAAGAATGAAAAGGAAACGTAAGTAAAGCTTCACAAGTTAGGATCAAACAAAACACATGAGGTATAAATATGCCAGAAAAGAACTAAAAAAGGGAATAACGAAGAGGAATCATGAAAAATTCTTGGCCAGCTGGATTAATGTGAATCGTAAGCCTGATTCAGTAACTTGCTCAAATCTCAGGCATTCACAAAACTGCATGTTATATTATATCACATAACACCTCACAGATAACTTCTTTGGAAATTATCTCTACTTTGCAGATGACCTGAAACATTGTTGTGTCTATTTTAAAACACAGAAAGCAAAACAACTTAATTTCACAAAATGGGAGAAGTAAAACAGTTCCACAAAATGGCAGTTTCCATTTCCAAACACAAAAAAATAACGTGAACATCAATTGGCACCAAGTAAAAGTTATCATGTCGATGAAGTGCACATCCTCATGAAGCGAGGATAGAACCTGGTGGGATATTTAATTACAGATTCTTGAAGGAATAATAAACAACACTAAATGTGATATAAAAATAATAGCAGTTAAAAAAGATCTAATTCTCTTCCGCCGTATATGACGAATAAACTCTCCTCCGGCTTCAAGCTGGGTACATTATCGTTTATAACCGACATTCCAATGACAAGAAGAAGATAGCGAAGTTTGTCATTGAAACGTCGGATGTAATCGATGCCAGTACCCGGCTTGAAGCTCGAGAAGTTGTTGAACAAGGGAACTAGAGGTTAATGGGAACGCGGTTAACCATTTCCTCGATGACGGTTAGGAATATTTTTACATATCAAGATCTCTGTAGAGATAAGTATTAAAATATGTGGTTTTCAGAAAACAAGGGAAATATTTTGTTCCCTGTTCAGAGGACGAAGGTCATTTTGATCCTAGAAACGTTTAAGATGATTTCTTGTATCTCCAGGCAATAACAGGGAGGAGCTGACACAGCAATGTTGATATCAAGTTCTAAGATTGTGATTGATTAGGATAAGTGACTTTCAGAAAACAATTCAAGAATTTTGGTCCGAATTCAGAGGACAGTGATCCTTTTGTTCCGAGAAAGGTTTAATCTGATTTCATTCTATAAACAAGCAGTATCGGGGCGGAGCTCATAGCTTGGAGTTTGTTTAATAGTCTCTTTGTGGGTCGTAATGGGATATCACAGAAATAACTTGCGAAACCTACAAAGGCATAGAGCCGGTGGACATGTTCATCAGACAAAATAAGGTTGACACAGCCTCGGCGATTACTTTCTGCATTCCCCCCTCATCCCCCACTCTACGCTTGCACATCCACTGAGCAGTTCCAGGCCTGATCAAGGTCGTTCTTGTGTGTTGCAATACCAGTCACGAGGTACAAATCATGACTCTGATTTCGAATTATTTTACTTAACCTGATCAGGAGCCCTCCGTGCCTTTGCGAGAAGTTGAAATCCCAACAGATTCTGTTAGGGACCCCACTTCTGCACCCTCATGTGGGCTTTTCCATTTACATTCCGCACTTGGCTGGCAATGCCCCGCATTTCCTAATTTCGAATCCATTATCACAGTCTCCTCAACTAAGGAACCGATGAGCACAATAATACGAAAATATTCGCGATACAGACATTGGCCATTCTATCAATTGGGACCGCCCCGCCATTCCATTATGACTCATTTATTATCCCTTTAAAGACTGTTTTCCTGCCTTCTCCTCGTCGTTTTTAATCGTGCAAACTGCGCCTGAAGTATAACTAATATCTCGGACTGCACAGCCGAAGAATCCCACAGATTCCCTGCGCTCTGGCTGAAGAAGATTTTCCCCATCTGTGTTCTAATTGGATGTCCTTCAATTCTGAGGCGTTGATCTCTGATCCTAGACTACCCACTGTAGGAAACGTCCTTTCAAAATCCTCTGTATCGGGAGGTTTCAATGTTCGATAGTTTACCAAGAGATCTCCCTTCATACTGATAAACTCACCGTGAGTTAATCAGTCTGATGGCCTCGTGGAAGAAGCTGTCCCGGAGCATGTTGGTCCGGGCTTTTATGCTGCCGAATGGTAGCAGCCTGAACAGTCTGTGATTGGGGTGCCTCTGTTCCCCAATGATACTTAGGTCGCGTTTTTTCACCTGTGTTTGTAAATGTACTGAATCATGGAAAGTTCACAACTACAGATGTGCCGGGCCCTCCGCACCACACTCTGCAGAATCCTGCGAGTAAGGGAGGTACAGTTCCCATACCAGGTTGTGATGCAGCCAGTCAGGATGCTCTCAATTTTACTCCTTGAGAACTTTCTTAGGATTTAGGGGCCCATACCAAATTTCCTCAAACGTCTGAGCCAAAGGAAGCGCCGTTGTGCCTTTTTCACAACACACCTGGTGTGCACAGACCACGTGAGTTCCCCGGTGATGTGGATGCCGAGGAACCTAAAGCTGTTGACCCTCTGAACCACAAATACAATAATGTTAACAGGGATTATCCCACCTCCATTTCTCCTGTAATCCTCAACCAGCTTCTTTGCTTTTGCAACATTGAGGGTGAGCTAGTTTCCTTGCAACCACTCTGTCAGGGAGATGACTTCTTCCCTGGAGGCCACCTCGTTATTGTTTAAGTCCAATCCATTTAGCGTCGTCAGCAAATTTAATTAGCAGATTAGATCAGTGGGTAGCGAAACAATCATGAGTATACGGGGGGGGGGGGGGGGGGGGGCTTAGTACACAGCCCTAAGGGGCTCATGTGTTGAGATTCAGAGGGGTGGAGAAGATGGGGCCCACTCTTGTGAATTGTGAAGTTATACATTTTAACATTATTGAAATTATAAAACGAAAATTCTTTTTACTTGTTTCTTGTTTTCCTCTGTTTTCCTCATCATTACTGTAAAGGCCGTGCTGCAAACCTGCTTTATCAAGGTTAACTTATATTTACTGTTTGAAAATACTCTCAGGCCAATAGGAAATGTGTCCCGATATGTTGTCAGATTAGAGACAAGCTGGGCCGATGAAGAACTACATCGCATCTGTACTGTAGGATTCGATGTTTGCTGAAACTGGAAAGCTTCAGCCAGACAGAGAAAGGGCAATTATTCTCCCAGCAACATACTGGTATAGAAGATAAACCAGAACTTTAAATAAAGGGAAAACGCCGAACGAGAAGGAAAGAGAATGGACGTCGGGATTGGCAGACACGGCCAGGTCACTAGGAAGGTTTAGAAAATGGACACTTCGACAGTGGATCTGCGTGTTTTCAATACCGGGCATCAGGGTGATATAACGTGCAAGGTAAAATACATTTTACAGGACGGAAATTACCAAGCAATCCAATCTATACTTGGATTTTTTCCCACTGAAATAAAGGCATAACTGCTGGGAACAGCAACACTTTCAGGCAGTTCAATTCACTAATATGCTTTCAGAGCAGGTTTTTTATTTCAAAATTTGTAAATTATTTGATCCTATCATCTGAGCGGTACAGACCTAAAATATTTCAAAACTAAAGTAGCCGGCGAGAGCAGAAGACCTTTCAGTTGTTCTCTAAATTTTGTCTGGGTTACTCCGTAGATAAAAGTATTTGTGCAGCTGCTGAAATTCTGAATCACTGAACCCCAAACCTGTGCCTGAAAAAAGCCGGATAGACATTTCTAGGTCTGTGTAGAGGCATCGCATGAGAATGAAGACCAGAGTGGTTGTCGCCCAACAGAGAAGGAAACTCGCCGACAGGCTGAAGAGCAGAATGATGGATTGTCTCCGAATCTCCATCTCCGGATCTCGCTGTTTCCCGCAATTTCCCCGTCCCTTCAGCCCGCTGCGGACTCTGCTCGCCGCCAGTATCTGTCTGACGGTCCGAGTATTGAGGGTCAAAATGAGGAAGAAAGGAAGTAGCGGATTCAACAGACGGTCCACCCAATAAAACCCCTCAAACGATCCCGAGAAAAGAAGTACGGACCTATCGAAACAGACCCAGTGACCACTCACCAACAACGATGCCCATTCCATGTATACGAAATAAAATGGTATGTTTTTTAAACAGAAACCGATCGATATTGCGCCAATCACCAAACCCGCAATTTTTGGGATGCAGTATTTCGTTTTAAAATTAGCGGAGCAAATGGCCACAAAGCGATCGAAAGTGAAAGCGACAGTAAACCACACGGAACAGTCAACGGTCACGTGACACAGGACGTAGTGGACAAGGCAGAACGGAGCGTTGCCCAGGACTCCGTAAGGAAATCTGTATGCTCGACCCATCTGGTAGAACAGGACTTCGATAATCACCACCATTAGATCCGCCGCAGCCATCGCCACCAGGTACCGCGTCACACATTTGGAGAGACCGCAGTTTCCTCGGCTGAGAATGATGATGGCCACAAGGTTAACTGCAGTGAATCAAAAAAGACCAAAAATAAGATTAAAGAAAATCAAAAGCATTTTTTTTTGTAGAAATACAGCAGTCATTTGTTCGATTGAGGTAAAATCCATCGTTCATCTCTGCTGGACGTTATCAGTGGAAGTAAAAAAATACTTTGCTTGTTTCAACACGTGACCGCAGCACAAAGCGTTTGACAGTAGCGCATGCTCACAATAATCTCTTCACGTTCACCGATGCAGCAGCGATGAGCAGAGTCCAAGAATGATGGAGCACAGAAACGGGTCCTTCGGCCCAATATCTCCATACTGACCGACGTGGACATCTGATACCGTTTTCCGTGATTGGATCAGATTCGTCAAACTATTCATGTGTACTTCAAATATTAGTAACGACTCTGTAAGGCCCATTTCCTTTGTCAGGCTGTTCAATGCACACAGCAACTTCTATGTGAGGAAACGTCGCTCGGAATCCAACTACATTTCTGCCTTTTGCAATAAAATGCCACTCGGCCGAACCTCTCCCTGTAACTCAATCCCGCGAGTCCCTGCAAATCTTTGTAAATACCGACTGCACTCTTTTCAGCGGACTTCTGGCTTTCCTATCACAGGGCGACCAAGACTGTTCACAGAACTCCAAGCGCGGTATCTCCAAGGAGAGGGGTAGTGTAATTGAAGTGCGCATATACGCTTCTTTCCGAAAGTCTGAGTTACTATTCGATTGCAAGGTCAGATTCTGAAACCAAGATCTTGCACCGCAGCAACCATCCCTCTGTTTTATTTTACTGCTTCGGGGACAAACCATTGCTCTGAGCAGAACATTGTTACCCGGTCTTAAAAGTACTCGGCACTTGTAATGTTTTTTAAATCTGTAATATGCAAGTCAAACGATGACCAAACATAACACACAACACACGTAGACACTGTCAGGCAGTCACAATTGACAGGGAGGATGCAACAGTGAAATGTCCTGACGGGACGACTTTGGTGGTTTCTTAAAAGTAGGACTTCTATTCTGTCTTTATTGTGACCATCTTTGACAGTGTTGTAACTTCAAACAATGACAATGCACACACGTTGAAGCTAAAATTTTTCAATGTAACTGTTGTACGATTAGTGCTTAGCACATTTATGGTTTGTATTCATTAATACAGTTAAATTCAGTTTATTTCATTATTATATTACCAAAGATGTCGGAACATTTTAGCATAATTTTAAAATGATGTTAACATGGTGTAAAAGAAATTCCAGCTCCTTGTCCACAAATGCCACGTTCGCGGGGGAGTTTCAATCATGGCGAGGCTGTGGTATGGAATTGATGATGGGCGCCGTAAAATAAGTCCTGATCCATCGAGGATCAGGACTTAAAGATGACTCCGTTTCCTCTACAGTCCTCTGCTCTACCAACTGAGCTATCGAAGGAAAAGCGACACCAAGTTTCTCCACGTTGGCTCCTACCGACAATCATGATGCAGATTTCAGACTGGCATCTGTCGACCGATGGCAAAAGCCTGCCTGTGGCAACTATGTCGTCCTTCCAGCACTGGGGGCCACAAGCCACGGGATGACGCCTATCACCGCGCTTCTGACAATTCTCGGGACACTACGATTCCAACACAGCTCTTTGATCGTCCTCGCCCGTTCAAATCAAAGGTTACTCAGCTTTCTCTTTTCACCCAGTAACCAGGGCAATGTCCTTCTAACCACTCACCTGATTTATGCCTGAATCGTCGCCTGCAGCTCATGCATTACTGAAACATCAGCTGCCAGCCGGATTTCCCTCCAATCTGCTTTCAACGCAGCACACCTACGACAATTTCTCCCGGCCCTTTGACAGAGACACTTTCGCACTACCGCATCTTTTGTGCATTCCAAGTTCAGGGATTTGATGCGACGAATCCTCTGAATACAAAATGCCGATGGAGAATGCGAGCATCGATCTCGCTACCTCTCGCATGCTAAGCGAGCGCTCTACCATTTGAGCTAATTCCCCAGCACATCGCACTAGCCTCCTATAATTTGCTCTGTCGGACAAACATCATTGCATGCCTGCCACTGTTCACCGATGCACAATCAGCAGCTCACAGACAGGCACACACACTCACTCACTCATCAGTAGCTGAGCGCGGCGTGAGGTCTCTGCTTCCGTATAAGTAATCGAAAGGTACTTACCCGGGATACCGACAATTACAGTGACTGTGTAACAAATCTCCCTGTCTGGAAACATTGTTGATCCAAGGCTGCTCTGTTTGGAATATTGTCAATTTCTAAATTTCATAAATGTTGTAAATAGCCAGTAAATAAACTCAAACAGTTATAACAAAAGCCAGAGAGCAAATTTCCTTTGCGCCTACTGAGTAAAACACTTCACGGATCACACGTTGTTGAGAGTCCACCGCGTCTGGATGTTTCCGTCTTCAATGTAGCTGAAGCACAGAATGACGTACTTTTATAGAAAAATCGGTCACCAACAATGAAAACAACTTGCACAGTGACTGGTGCTAATTACCGCTAATTAGCAAAAATATCGGTGCTCTAACGAACCGTAATGCCAGTGGGGAAATATTACGCCTTATTTCATTGAACTGAACGCAACACCTGTCATGAAGCCTCAAGAGACGGCCGATGCTGGGATCGCAACACCAGCTGCGATGTTGTCAAACTACCCCGTGTAATGACAGGACATTATCTGACCATCGCTGTTGGCGACAGTAGTCTGTAATCCTGTGGGTGAGTCCACTTCATCAGGGCTGATTCCATTCTCACATTGCGAGTGGAGTCTCTGTCTCGTTAATTCCCCGTGATGACGCACCTTTCATGTGATTCACTGTCACTTTGCTTGCGGTGATTTATTTTTTACTGGACATTAACATGAATGATTTCTGGCGCAGACCCTCACTGTTTGCACTGTTACCGGAGTCAGTCGCAAACACAGATGTTGGCAGGTATGCGGCGCGAAATGCGAACCAATGACCCCAGCATTACAGACATTGTCCGCTGCTGTACCAGACAGTGAAAAACAGAAAATATTGTGTCAACACCGGTCTTAATGCAAATGTAGCAGTAACGATATTACAGAGGCACCAGATGATTTTCGAAGTTAGATTTCAGAAAAAGTGCATATTAAGGTGCTAACCAGAGGTGAACAGCGCAGTGGAACATCAATACGCGTGCACAGCGAGGTATCAGGATATAGAAAGAGAGCTGTTCCTGAAACACGCTGTTCTCGTGTTTGGACAGAGAAATATGGAGAACCAGGGGACAGGGGTTCTTTGGCATTTCATGAAACATAACAGGCCAGTTGCGTCACTTCAGCCACAGCACATCAGGAACAGAATGACGGTCCAAGGAGAGACGCATTGGAAAGAACGCAGCATTATGAACCAGCATCAGTAACTGAGCTTCCGGGCGCGCACTGGCTTCAGATTAGAGCCGCGCAAATATCTGAGTGCCGGGGAAAGCGGATTGATGGTAAATCAGGGAGGATCCTGGCACTAATTGTCGAACCCCTTTCTATGAGAATAAAATTCTGCGTCAATTCAGCCAGTGGACATTAGGAACATCCAGGGAGACGCTTTCGAAAGAAAGCAACATTCTGAAACCAGCATCAATAACTGAGATTTTGGCCGTACAGTGGCTTGGAATTACAGCTGTTTCTATATCTGAGTGCCGGGGAAAGGGGATTAATGGTATGTCAGGGAGCATTCTGGCACTAACGGTCGAACCTCTTTGTGTGTGCATGAGAATGAAATGGTTAATTGTGTGCAGCGCTCTCCTCCTCGAGGACAGGCATACTTTGGATTCTATGAAAGCGAAGATAAGGTGCCTCCACCCAAAAGGTCATCTGTCCATTTTCCTCCACTGACGCTGCCTACATGACTTGTTCCTCCAGCATCGTGCAGGCTCCTCATAGATTCTTTTACAGGAGTTTCTCAGCTTGTTCAAGGCCAAGACAGGAGCCGCGGAATTCAAAAGTTAATTCCAAGTAGCTTTGTGGAATAAAATGTTATTTTGCTCATTCATTGCTTAATTCACTGACAAGAATTGCAGAAAAAAATGAGGTAATTATTTCTGCCTACAGCAGACTATGAGAGAAATGGTTTGTGTCCCACACTGATACCACGCCACACCCAGACTGATGGAAGTACCCTTACCCCGCTGGAGAACATCCCGCAGTTGTATTCGGAAACAGAGTCACAAAGCACAGTTCATGGAGAAGTCCGGCACTGAAACAGGCTCCTATGCTCATCCGCCAGTGCGGAACTGATACTCTCACTAGTCCCGTGGACATTGCACCTGGACCATGCCGTCCATTCATGTAGGAGTCAATTTCCTCTTCAATGTTGCAATCGGTCCTGCATCCGCCATTTCCGTTGGAAGCCCGTTCCACACTCTCGCTGCCTCAAGAAGATGTCCCGCCGCATATTGCCCTGATGTACTTCACCTTACAACGATTGCTCACTACTCTCGTCAAACTTCAGTGAAATACGCCTGCTTATATTTACGCTATCCATACACTTCATCAACTGGAACTTCTCTTACAAAACGTTCCCTCTTCCTTCAACGCTTGGGGGAACCCGAACCTATTCCTAACCTACTTAATCTTTAGCTCTAACTCCCGCCCTCCAGTCCCGGCATCATCCTTCTAACTTCTCTATGTACATTGAAGTCGTCCATGCAAGTACGTGTCTAGAACACACATTCAATACTCGATATAGGACATTGCCAACGCCTTATACAACTTCAACGTAGCATCACAACTCCTATACACCTTACTTTGATGTTTGAAATCAAATGTGTCAGTCGTACTCTTTCCGACCCGATCTGCCTGTGAAGCGAATTTCAGGGAATTATGAATCGGTCTTCCCAGGTCTCTCTGTTATACCACACTACTCAATGCCCTACATTTTACTGCGTAAGTCCTACCACCGTTTGTCTCTCCACCCCCTCCCCCCAAACTGATACACCACGCATTTACCTGTATTCAAGACCATTAGCTAATCTTGTTGTTTACTGCTCATCCAATTTTCAAATATCATTTTCAACTCTGCAGATTCAGCCTATCAGACTGTCGGTCAGATGGTTGATCTATATAACACACAACAATGGACCCAGTGCAACACCTGCGGTACACCGGTAACTACAGGACCAGTTAGAGAAGCCACCGTCGACAACCACTCTTTGGATTCTGCGTCCAAGACAGGGGTTCCCATTATTTTTATTGTTTTTATTTTTTTATTGCGTGGAGGTCTTTCACCATCGTGCCGGTCGCTCAGAGACTCAGTCACCGGAGTTTCTGAGCTTACCCAAGGCCAAATCAAGAGCCGCCAAATTCAGAGGTTAAATCCATGTTGCTTTTTGGAATATAACATGTTGTTTTGCCAAATCATTGCTTAAGACCGACTAGAATTGCACAAATGTGCGGTAATTATTTCAGCCTACAGCAGACTATGAGAGGAATGGTCAGTGGTCCCATATTGATGCCTCGCCACACCCGGCCTGACGGGAGTACCCTTACCCCGCTGGGGAACATCCCGCAGTGGCATCTGGTCGCAGAGTCATCGAGCAGTCCGGCACTGAAACAGGCTCTTCTGCTCATCCTCCAGCGCCGAACTGATCCTCCCCCTAGTCCCGTGGACACTGCACCTGGACCATGCCGTCCATAACCCTCCCATTCTTGTCGGATCCAATCTCCTCTTCAATGTTGAAATCGGTCCTGCTTCTGCCATTTCCGTTGGAAGCCCGTTCCACACTCTCGCTGCCTTAAGAAGATGTTCCGCCGCATATTGCCCAGATATATTTCACCGTTCACCCGCAGCTCACCACTCTCGTCAAACCTCAGTGGAAAATGCCTGATTGTATTTACGCTACCTATACCCTTCATCAATTGGAACATCTCTTAAAAACCTTCCCTCTCACTCCAAAGCTTGGGGGAATGCGAACCTATTCCTAACCTACTCAATCCTTCCCTCCAACTCCCCTCCTCATGTCCCCGAATCATCCTTCTAATTTTTCTATGTACTCAGTCAAGATATTGATATTGTTCATGCAGGTTGGTGACCAGAACACATACAATACTCGACATTAGGCATCACCAACTATACAATTTCAGCATAGCATCGCAACCCCTGTACTCGTTGCTTCGATGTCTGAAGGCGGATGTACCTATAGTTCTCTTTACAATCCTATCTGCCTGCGACACCAGTTGCAACGGATTATGGATCAATCTTCCCAGGTCCCTCTGTAATACCGCAGTACTCAACGCGCTCCCTTTTACAGAATAAATCCTACCACGGTTTGTCCTCCCAAAGTGATACACCACACACTGACCTGTATTCAAGACCATCAGCCACTCTCGCTGTCTACCACTCATCCAATATCGGGATCACACGCAACTCTGCAGATTCAGCCTATCAGACTGTCGGTCAGATCGTTGATCTATATAACACACAACAATGGACCCAGTGCAACCCCTGCGGTACATCGGTAACTACAGGCCTCCAGTTAGAGAGGCCACTACCTACTACCACCCTCAGGATTCTGCCTCTAGGACAGGGGTTCCAATATTTTTATTGCATGGAGCCCTACGGTTAACCGAGGGGTCCGTGGATACAAGGAAGGGAACACTTGCAGTAAGCCAGCGTTGCATCCAATTTACTACCGCATTCACAGTGACAAAAGACGGGACACTCCGGCACAACCTCTCAGGCCCGACATTGACAAAGGCATTAATAAACCTGATTCTGATTCTGGTTTGCTAATCTGGGTTTGGAGTGCTCTATAAATCTCAGCACGGAGTGCAGTATTGAACCGGGTGCATGGTGGCCCGGTGTGGGAACACCAATACCGCAGAACGGAAACACCTGCACAAGGTAGTGGATGCATCCCATCCCATCACAGGAAAAGCCCCACACACCAGACAGGTGAAAACACAGGAAACTAGCGACACAGCTACAACGTGTGACGTCACAAGGAAGCAGAAGGCACAAACAAGAGCGACCACCTTCCAGTTGATTCCCTTTTATCCCGGCTGCCCTCGGAAAGAGACACAAGACCAGGTTTAGGAACAGTTCTTCACTCCTACCTTCAGGCACCTGAAACAACGCGGATTACTTCACTCACAGCAAAACTGAACAGATTCCCCAACCATGGACACAGTTTGAATGGCTCCGAAAGTCATGTTCTCCTAATATTGATGTGATGTATTCATTGATCAAGTTATCTATTTTTCTGTCCTATCGACCTCTATTTACCTATTTATCTATCTATCTATCTGTTTGTTTATTTATTTATTTATATATTTACTGTTTTGCATTATTATTCACTCCCTCCGTTGGCCAGTGTTAACCATGGACGGTGCGACCGGGTTGTCTCCCTGGTACACAAGCCAATATGTCAAGCTATTGCAACAGTATACACAGAGCACGTTGTTGCCACGTAGTTGTTGTTCACAACATTTCCTCGTAGTTTGCTACCGAAGCATTCCCCAGGACTGGGTTTTGTTGTAGGGTGGAGAACAGAATTCTCCATCACAGGATGAGTGCCAACCCCGGCTGACAAGCCCCATCCGTCCGAAGCCATGGTGAGCCGCCTTTGCTCCTCATCCTGTCAATAGAAATGGTTCCGCCGGGCTCAGCAGTTAAACCTCATGTGAAGGTCAGGAGCTGGGCTTGTTCAGACGGGGTAGACAACCCAGAGGTTGTGTGAGAAACACGCCATTGAGAGATGTTTTGTGTAGTGGGGGTTAATCAGCATTACCAACCCCGTCTACAACACGCATAATGAAGCTTTTCATTCTGATGACTATTTAAGTTTTTTTTTCTCAGCTCAAGCTGGTCAAACTTGCGGCATGTCCACAGCCGAGGGCACTTATTTTCTTAATTGCGGGAAGTTTTAGGAGCATTCTAGAGTTGTTTATTATTGTGGCTTTCTGGAGACTTACATAAATATTGCTGTGAAGGCCTAACTGTTTCAAAATACTGTATAGTGTGTTTGGGATGAGACCAGTTGTGAATATTCCTATTGGGACAATGTATACTAGACAATGTATGCTAGAGCTGTTCGGGAGGGTTTAAACTAATTTGCCGTGGGTGGGACCCGGGTTGTTCGTGCTGAGGATGAGGTACGAGGGGTGATTGACGGACGGGCGCCATGTATTGGCCCTATTTGTAATAATGAACCGGCCTTAATGTAATTGTAGGACTCCGACGCTGAAAACTGGATCAGGTTCTATCTATAGTAACGTTACTGCCTTTTATGGGTTAGCATTTTAAAGCAAGAATTTGGTGAATGATGCTTGCCACCTGATTTCACCTGTATCAGTAATGAAACTGAGTTAATCTGCTGCAGGATCCTGTGCTGCGTTCGATTGTTTCTGCTTTCTCGTGACATTGTCGGCTTGAATTTGTTGTTCTTCTGTATTTTATATTGATTCAGAGTTCACCACCTTGTGTTGCACCGTTCCTGGGAAAAGGACTCCAACTCTGAGCCAAACCTTCGCCGTTTCCTTGTCGACATCGGCTCTGTTCAGATCGTCGGGATGTTCTCCACAGAGGGTCATGTTCTTCCATCGGATAACTTTCTGTTCTGAAGTGACAATGTTATTATTTTTTCTATATTGTACTTTCATTTAAGTTTAATGGTGTTGCCTCCATATCAGAATTCCACATGTTCGCGTTGATTACTAAAGCTTGTCTTCCTTGCTGAAAAGTTAACTTTCTAAGTTTCATCTGGGTAGTGTGTAAACTTATTGCGTCTGTTATTTCTCTTCCGCCTCTGTCCGAGGTACCTGCTTTCAAGTGCATGTAGTGTTTTCTAAAATTTTCATTTCAGTTATTATTTTTCTTTATCAGTTTTCCAGATAGGCTTTGATAAACAAATATAATGTATTTGCAGCAAACCTGTGTGTTGCCTTTGTAATATTTTCACTATTGAGCTCTTTCTGGCGCATTTTCTTAAGACCTGAAGTGGTTTATTTCCATTTATTACGCCATGATCTAATTTGCTTGCATTTTGATATCCCAGGTGTTTATATCTTTCATATCCATCCATGGGGAGTATCGGAACTTGCTGCTCTACTCGCTCTATTGCACCTTTCATTATGTTTAATGTTCTGCGGTTATCCAGTCCAAATGACATGTTTCTCTAGGGTGGGGCAGAACTAAATAACCTTTGGTAGTCAACATAACAACATGAAAGCTTTCAGATATTCATTCGGGCTTGATTCAGAATTACAGAATCTATTATCAGTTATCTTTACATATTTTCACACACTCACGGCATACTTTCTGCTCTTTTGTAATTATATTGTGATTACCTAAGTGAGTGTCGAATAGCTATGGGATGCATGATGCTACAATTTTATACCGTTTGTAAACAGGTAAATTATTATCAATGGTATTATTGCAGCCGCACGTTTTTTTTTCCTCTTGCTATCAGCTCCAACCGCTAAATCCTGAGGCACGAGCAAACCGCACACACCTACTTCTCAATTCGTGTGAACTTTCTAGCCACTCTGTTCGTGTGAACTATCATGGCGTTCTGGAGACTGACATCAATATTGCTGTGTAAGCCTAATTGTTTAATGCTACTGTGTGCTGACTTTCGGATGATGCAGATGTAGCTGTCACAATTGAGACAATGTGTTACAAGGATTTCCCATCATCAATAATGATCAGTTAGGTACAGAAGGAGTTTGTATTTATTGATAAGTGCCTTTATTGTCTGAACTAAATCAGCACGTGAACATACACAACGACTACGTTTCCATGAACCTGGGTAAACTGTCAAATAATCGAAACGATGATTGCCGGTGAAGAGTGGGGTTCCACAGGGCTCCATGTTGAAACCGATTCTTCTTACGTTTTGTGCCAATGATTTCAATGATGGAATTTATCGCTTTTATTTGCAATGTTTGCAGACGATATGAAGAGAGGTGGATGGGCATGGAGCGTTGTGTAAGTAGAGAGGATACAGAAGCACCTACATAGATTAGGAAAATGGGTAAGGAAATGGCAGGTGGAAGGTAGAACCGTCTCTGGTCATGCACATTGGTAGGGGAAATGAAATCATTGATTCTTTTCTAAACGGAGGGAAAATGCAAACACAAATCTCAGGGGGAAAGAGACCCGGGAGGTCCTGTGTGACAGTCCATAAAGGGGAATTTACAGGTTGAGTCTGGGTGAAGAAGGCGTGCAGTGTCAGCGTGGATTTCCAGAGAACCAGAATATAAAAGCAAGAAGATAATGCGGACACTTTATAAAGAACTTTATAAAGGAGGGCTATGGGCTGAGTGCGGGTAGGTGGGACTAGGTGAGATTAAGGGTTCGGCACGGACCAGGAGGGCCGAGATGGCCTGTTTCCGTGCTGTGATTGTTATATGGTTATATAACTGGTGGGGCCACACCTGGAGTGTTATGTGCTGTTTCCGGCCCCTTGTTTGACTGGAGATGGCTCAAATCAGTTTCACGAAAGTGATTCCAGGATTGGATGACGTGCCATCTGAAGAATGTTTGATCACTTTGGGTCTGTATTCACTGGAATTCAGAAAAATTAGGAGTGGCCTCATTGAAAACTAACCAATAGTGAAAGGCCTTGATAGAGTGGATGTGCAGAGGATTTTACGGAAGGCAATCCTTTTAAAATAGAGATGAGGAATAGTTCCTTCAGCCAAAGAGTGGAGTCATCAGTGCAGACAAATATGTTTCTGTATATTTAATACACAGTGTGACAGATTCCTGATTGTTCAGGACATGAGTAGATGTGGGTGGAAGACAGAAGACTGGAGCTGAAAGGAAAATTGGATCAGCCACGATGGAATGGCGAAGCACACTCGATGTAACAAATGGTTTAATTCCACTCCTACATATTATGGTCTCATGGTCTTATGCCATTGAATATTAACTGGTTAAACAGCCTCATGAGCGGCACCTTCTCAGAGGCCTTCTGAAAATCCAAGTACACAACATCCAACGATTCTCCTGAATCTAACCTACGTGTAACTTCTTCAAAATTTTCCAGAAGATCTGTCCATTAAAAATCAGAAGATTGAATGAGTAAATAAACTCTTGGGGGATCCGCTGGTGCCGTCAGTCTCACCGGATGATCAGGTCTGTTTGGAAAGTGGATATGCTAGATATGTGATTCCTTTTACCAGTAACTTGTGTGGTTAGACGAATCGGAAAAACAAACAACAAGCGAAGTCAGAATTAGATCCTGGTTTGCACTGTTGAAAAATTATGATCGACACAACCGAGGTAATCCGGACGTGGACCCCGTCCGAAACTCGGGCTACGGGACAGATTTGTGAAAGATAGGTGGAGGCGTTGGTAGGGCTGAGGAAGCAATGTGATTGCAGGAGGACACAGGCAAATTTGAAGAATGAGCAAAAATGTGGCAGATGGAATACAATATTGGGAAATGTACGATAGTGCTTTTTAGCAAAAGGAACAATACTGAACTATTATCTGATGGGGAAGAAGGTTCAAACAACATAAGTACAGAAGGAAATATGAATCATCGGGCAAAACACAGAAGGTTAATTTACGGGACGAGCCTGTGTAAAGAAGGCAAATGCAAACTTGGCAATTATTTAGAGTAAAGTGGAAGATGGCTTGTACACGCTGGAATTAAATTGAGAGGGGATCTAATTGAAACATATCAGATTATTAAGTGATTGGACAAGATAGAGGCAGGAAATATGTTCCAGATGTTGGGAGAGTCCAGTACCAGAGGGCATGGTTTGAGAATTAGGGGTAGGCCATTTAGGACAGAGTTAAGGAAAAACTTCTTCTCCCAGAGAGTTGTGGAGGTGTGGAATGCACTGCCTCAGAAGATAGTGGAGGCCAATTCTCTGGATGCTTTCAAGAAGGAGCTAGATAGGTATCTTATGGATAGGGGAATCAAGGGATATGGGGACAAAGCAGGAACAGGGTATTGATAGTAGATGATCAGCCATGATCTCAAAATGGCGGTGCAGACTCGAAGGGCCGAATGGTCTACTTCTGCACCGATTGTCTATTGTCTATATAAGCAAGGAGATAATGCTAGTATTTTTAAGACCCTTGTAGGCCGCACAGAGCATTTGAGACCCATATCTCTGAAAACGTGTGCTGTCGTTGGAGAGAATCCAGAGGATGTTCAAGATGATGATTCCGGGAATGAAGGGGTTAAGATATGAGGAGCGTTTGCCATCCTTGGGCCTGTACTCCTGCACTGACCTAAGTTTAATGAATGCGGGTGGTGGGGTGGCAAATCGCACTGAAACTCACTGAATGAGGGAAAAGTCTAGAAAGGGTGGATGAGGACTGGACTTTTCGTATGGTGGGGGTTGCGATAACAGAGGACACAGCCTCAACACTGAGGAGCGACCTTTCAGTTTCGTTAAAAAGAATCTTATTCAGTCAGAGAGCAGTGAATCTGTGGAATTCTCTGACGGCGGTGAGGGACACGTCTGTGGGTACATTTAAGGCAGAATCCAGAAGCTTGCTGATCAGTCAGGGCATTACAGGATATGCCGAGGAGGCAGGTGCATAGGGTTGAGTGAGAACCGGGATCATCCATGACAGAACGGCAGAACAGACTTGATGGGCTGAATGGCCTAATTCTGCTCCTATGTCTTATTGTCTTATACAGTGAAGAATGACACAAAATACTTGTTACGTTCAGCTGCTATCTCTTTGTTCGATCGGCAGCATCATCTTCCAGCGGTACAATATCAACTCGCCCCCTTTTACTATTTATATGTATGAACAGCTCTTGATAACTGATATTATTGGCTCACTTACTTTAATTTTTCATCTTGTCTCTCCTGTGTGTCTTTTTTTCGTCGTCTCCTGTTGGTTATGTAATTTCCAATCCTCTCACTTCCGACTGTTTTCTTGCTATATTACGTGATCCCGCCTTTATTTTATCAAAAACAGGAGAAAATCTGTGGATGCTGGAAATCCAAGCAACACAAACACAAAATGCTGGATGAACCTAGGTGGCAAGGCAACATATATGGGAAATAGTAAACAGTCGACGTTTCGGGCCGAGACCCTTCATCAGGACTGGGAAAAAAAAAGATGAGCCGTCAGTGGAAGAAGTGTGGGGCTGAGAGGGAAGAAAGAAGCGGTAGATGACAGGTGAAACTGGGAGAATGGGAGTAATGAAGGAAGAATCTTCTCAGGATATAATTTCCTTAACGATTCTCAAAAGTTCATTGATAATACCTCCACATCTCCTCAGCCACGTCGTTCAGATCTCTGGAGTGTACGCTATCCGTTCCAGATGAACTATCTAACTTCAGACCTTTGTGTTTCCCAAAAACCTTCCCCTGAGTAACGTTACTTTACACATTCTGACCACTGACATCTGGGACTTCGGTATTCCTGGCAGAGTGATAAGAGTGATGTACAATAATTATTCAGTTCATCTGCCATTCCCATGCACCCCCACCACATTACTACCTCTCCAGCATCATTTTTCAGTGGTCTGATATCCACTTCCGCCTCTCTTTAACACTATATGTACCTGAAGAAAAATATGGCATCCTCTTGAATATTACTAGCTAGCTCACCTATGTATTCCATCATTTCCTTCTTAATTATTTTAGCTGCATTCTGTTGGTTTTTAAATGCTTCCCAATCATCTAACTTCCGAGTAATTTTTGCTCTATGCCCTCTCTTTGGTTTTCATGTTGTGTTTGATTACTCTTATCAGCCAGAGTTTGGTCACCTTACCTTCAGAATTCCACTTCCTCCTTCGGATGTATACATCCTGTGCCTTCCCAATTTCTTCCAGAAATTCCAGCCATTGCTGTTCCGTTTTTACCCTGCAAGTGTTCTTTTCAAATCAATTTTGACCAATTTTTCTCTCGTGCATCTCTAATTCTCTTTATTCCACATCTGACTTTAGTTTCTCCTTCTCTAATATCAGGATGAATATGATCATATTAAGATCACTTGTCTTTAAGAGTTCCTTGAACTTAAGTGACCGAATTAATTTAGGTTCATTACAACACACAATCCAGAACAGCTGATCCCCAAGTGGGCTCAACCACGAGCTGCTCTAAAAAAACATCTTGAACACCATCCTAATTTTCCTAGTCACCTGCATGACAATCCTCCATGACCATTGTAACATTGCCCTTTTGGCACGCATTTTCTATCTCCCAATGTAATTTGTGGACCACATACTTACTGTTGTTTGGAGGTCTCTGTAGAATTCCCATCAGGGAGTTTATTTATATTTGCTGCTCGTTAATTCAACCCAAGGAGATTCTACACCTTCCAACCCCATGCCAACTCCTTCCAATGATTTTATTTAATATTTTACCAACAGAGCCACACAGCCCCGATAGCAGCTTGTTTTTGGCTTATTCTTTCAAGAAATATATAAGTATCTGGGAAACAAGAGGACCTGCAAACGCTAGAGAACTACACACAAAGTGCTGGAGGGTCTCAGCATATCAGACAGCATCTGAGGATGGGAATCAACATTTCGGGCCAAGACCCTTTATCGGGACTCTTGATTCCCATGTATCTGGGAAAACTTTGGCAAAATTTAGTTCAAGGCTTAAAAAAAACCCTGTCAAACAGAGCACAATAGTTATCAAATACAACAAATGCAATAAACACCTTCATCAATACCGACATTGATTTTTCTTTAATAAAAATATCCTGGACCCATTTCAATCAGCAAAGTTAAAAGATAAATAGCAACTTTAGAAAAGACTATTTACACACAAACCCACTTAGACTTTGGACAGAAGGAGGAAGAGAAATCATACATATGAAAACAATCACACAACCGTCAGATGAAACTTCCAACAACGTGAACTGACAACAAACATGAACTGGATTCAGCACTCCATGTGTGTATATGCAATCGTTATAAGAAATATAGACCAGAAAACGTACATAAGAAGCCAACTCAGAAAAATGAATCATCACTATCGAAGAAAACATTAACCAGTGGAATGAGTATGACCCTCCATGGGAGACATCCCAACGATCTGAGCAGACTGGATGGTGACAAGGAAGCATCGTGCACCTGACTGAGAGTTGGAAAACTGTTCCCAGAAAGAGAGACATTCCTTGCAGAAATACAGGACAAGGTGGTTAAAATGTAAAAAAAAATCAAAAAAATAAATGAAATACAAACAAACAAGGCAGTAAGTGCACAAAATGCCAAGAGAAACCAGACACAATCCAACACAAACCAGGATCCTGCAGCAGTAACTCAATCGGATTACTTACAAAAGTACAATCAAGTGGCAAATATCATTCACCAAAATATTGCTTTAAAGTACTGATGAATGACCTCCATCACTTCAAAAAGCCATCATAAATTCAAGCGTGAACCAGTTTTAGAGTCAAAATCTTACAAATTACATGATAATCAATACATTATTTCAGACAGGACAACCCATAATAACCATCCAGATATAACATTACAGGATAAACAAGCAGGAACAACTCCCCCAATAGATAAAACCGTTCCCAACACACACGTGTTACTCGACCACTGGAGCACCTCACCACAGGTACTGTTTGTGTCATCAGTCAGACAACCAAATTATTTTCTCTGTCAATCAGCTTCCAAATGTTACTAATCTGTCATTCGGTGCCACGCCTGCTGCTGATTCCCTTCTCCTCATCATACGTTTTTACCCTGATTATCGCCGAGCCCCAAACTCTTCCCTGTGCAGAATTGCCTCTGGTTTCTGACCCTGCTCCGTTGAAAATCCGACAGATGGTTCCCCATTCCGCTTTCAGTCTTTAGAGGAAAGTGCGCTTTCAACAACCCTTTAGAAGCAGGAAAAATGACCCATAATGTGGAAATGAGCCATGAATAAGGAGGTTAACTACCAATGTTATTCCTCCTCAACCCAGAGATTTGAGGGGCGAAGAACATCTCAGACAGAACTGCAGTCAGCTCGACTTCTTCAGTCTGCAGGAACTTCAAAGGAAACCACTTCACCCACAGAGTGGTGACTGCTTGGAAACCATCACCACAGGCAGAGCGAGAGGTGAACAACAGGGGAGGATTTAAAAGGACTCACCTGGAACAGAATCACTGGCAGGGTCCAGCTGGCCTGACTTGACCATCTACTGTACATTAGCAGTGTTATAAATTCAACAGAATCCGAAGACATAGAGTTCAAAATAGAACTGATTTATTTGTCTCAGAGCCAGAATATTAATCTCCAGTTCCATTAAAGGTGAATGTGCAGCAGAAGAAACTCCTCCCATGCCCAGTGACCAGGGTGCAGAACTGGGTGTGGTGAGCAGCAGCAATAATTGCGGAGTTCAGCACCGACAGTCAGTCTCAAAGTTGCATTCAGCAAAAGGGATGGACAAATATCCAGTATACAGCTTACTGAAACTTCTTCCTATTGTGAACCACAAGGTTAATGGTGCCATAAGGTTAATTACTGAGAGAATCCCTTTCACACTCACAGCAGGTGAACAATCACTCCCCAGTGTGAACTCAGTGATGCACATTTGGTGGAGATGACTGAGAGAAACTCTTCCCAAAGTCTGAGCAGGTGATCGGCCTCGAACCAGTGTGAAATCGCTGGTGTTTCAGTAGGTGAGATGACCATGTGAATGCCTCCTCACATTCAGAGCAAGTGAACAGCTTCTCCCCAGTGTGAACTCTCTGATGACCCTGTAGATTGGATGATTGACTGAATTCCTTCCCACAGTCTGAGCAGGTGAACGGCCGCTCCCCAGTTTGAACTGTCTGGTGCGTAATAGGGAGGATGACAGAGTGAATCCCTTCCCACAGACTGAGCAGGTGAACGGCTTCTCCCCAGTGTGAACTGGCTGGTGTCTCCATAGGGTGGAACAGTGAGTGAATCTCTTCTCACAGACCGAGCAGGTGAACGGCCGCTCCCCAGTTTGAACTTGCTGGTGAGCCATTACGTTAGATGACCGAATAAATCTTTCTCCACAAGTTCAGCAGATGACCAGCCTCCGTGCAGTGTAACTGACTGGTGTGTCCACAGGTGGGAGGACAGACTGAATCCCTTCCCACACACAGCACAGGTGAATGGGTTTGCCCCAGTGTGAACTCGCTGATGTACCTTCAGATGAGATGACCGAGTGAATTAATTCCTATTGTCTGAGCAGGTTAATGGCCTCTCCTCTATGTAAAATGATGTGCGTGCCAGTCAGTCAGATGACCTAGTGAATCTCTCCCCATAGCCTGAGCAGGAAGGATGGTTGATTGGATCCCTTGCTCCACTTCTTAAATATCCAGACAGAGGCAGCACAATTGGTTTGTTGTGTTTTAATTCCCACAGAAAAATTCCTGGTCAGATTTAAACTGTAAAAAGATATACAAAATCCATCAGTGGGTGAAGGACAACATTTCAGATGAGATCACTTGAGAGTCAGAGAAGATCTATCAAATGTATATTTCAATAAAAGTACAAAGAAAGGAATATGCACTGTCAAAATCGTGTAGAGTATACCACTCAGCTAATATAAAAAAGGAACCACGACTCCTCTTAACAATTCATAGAAAAAAGTCTCAAAACTTCTATTATTGAGAAAGAAAAAAGCATCACTTCCCAGTATTTCCTTCTTTCGGCAAAAATCTCAGGAGCAAAATCTCCCACTATACCAATTTCAGTTGAATTGTAGATTAGTTGTCCTCTTTTCTAGCCTCTCGGATTATAGCTTTTTTGCTTGTATAACAATGCAAGAAAAGTATGAGTGGTCGTGGACGTAATTCAGATAAACGCCGAAATCTTGGAATTCTATGTGCTCTGTCGAGTAAAGGGTTCACTTCAAGGATCTCACTAAAAAGTGAATGCAGCATATCTCAGAAGAAATTTAACAGGTCACCAGTTTCAGTATTTTCAGGCAAACCCGAAAATTCTTCCGGCGCGCTTTGCTGTCTAAATCAATCATTTATTTCTCTTTGTTCTTGATAATTCCAATGTGACTTCATTAAGTTTCTTTTCCATAGATGACATCTTCAATTCTTGTTTGTTAACTGTTATTGTTCCTTCTCAATTCGATGGGTAGTCTGTTTGAGCATCTGAAAGGTGTTTCAGGAAAGGTCTTGCCGCTTCTCAATTCAAAACCAGATCGACTTCCTGCCATCATGATTAAATCTTAAATCCTTTAACAAAAATAATGAAATTGAAAGTCCAAATTCTTCAGAGATTCTTGAACAGTAGAGATAGATATGTCAAGCTTTCTGTTAGCATCCGTCATCTGTAAGCGAACCAAATTCAAGTTTCATATCATGTATTTTTGCGAAAGTAACAGATTTCTCCGATTTATTTGTTCTGCTATTCCATTTCAGGAAAGGTCTTGCCGCTTCTCAATTCAATACCAGATCGACTTCATGCCATCATGATTAAATCATAAATCCTTTAACAAAAATAATGAATCTTCATTTTCAGAAACTTTTTATTGATGCATAATCTTCTACAGCTATAAAATGATACAAAACTTCAACAAGTTCATATATATACAATTAATAAAGCTGAAGAAAAAAAGCTTATCAAAATATATGAAGGAAAAAAGGAGTACCCCAACTAACTAAAAAAAAGGAACCCCACTAACTACCAAAAAAGGAAAAAAGGAAAACAAACATTAGGAATCAACTCCCACAACAATACATCTTACCATCATATATTCATATTTTCTCTCTCTCTCTCTCTCTCTCTCTCTCACAAAAAAAGAAAAAGAATCATTAACTGCTAATTCATCCTTGTATAAAATAAAATTGGAAGGAAACCATATAAAATAATACAAATTAAATAATTCGGCAAAACAGCCCCATCTTCTCTCAAAGTCCAATCAAGGATCAAAAGTTCTACTTCCATTTTTTTTTCCAAAACCGACATATAACATTACTTGAGAAAACCATTGAATTAATGTAGGGACAGAGGTATCTTTCCACTTTAATAAAATAGCCCTTCTTGCAAACAATGTAACAAATGCAATTACACATTGATGTGAAGATGCAATACCCTGAATATGATGTGGAACTATTCCAATTAGTACAGTCAATATAATAGGTTGTAAATTAATTTTCAGAGCTTTAGAAATTGTAGAAAACAAAGATTTCCAAAAAGATTTTAAAGAAGAACATGACCAGAATATATGTGACAAAGTGGCTATTTTAGTTTTACACCTATCACAGTAATTGTCTATGTCAGGAAATATCTTGAATATCTCACCTTTGTTAAATTATAACGGTGAACAATTTTAAACTTAATTAAACCGTGATTGGCACATATCAAAGAAGAATTTACTATTTTCAGAACTCGCAACCAATCTTCATTAACAAAGGTCATATTAAGTTCTCTCTCACAATCTTGTTTAATCTTTAGTGAGAGGATATCTTTTTATAGTAAACATAAATTATAAATTCTACCAATGGAACCTCTTACTAATGGATTCAAATTCAAAATTGTATCCAACAAATCAGATTCTGCCATATATAGAAACTTAGATAAGTATTGTTGTAAAAAAATGTCAAACCTGAAAATATTGCAGTAAGTGTGTATGAGAGAGAATATTTGCTAATTAACTCTTCAAAAGTCATCAATCGGCCATCACAAAGTAAATCTGCACAAGACCGGATCCCCTTATTTCTCCACAGGAGAAAAATCGGATGAGTTATTGAAGGTTTAAATAAAAAATTTCAATATAAAAAACCATTGTTCTAAATTATTGTTCTAAATAAAGTACAAAATAAGTGAGTCAATTTGATCAATTTTTTTATTTAAAAAGATAGGAATATTTTGAAAAATATATAAAAATCTAAGTAAAATCATCATTTTCACGGCATGGATACGACCTATTAAAGCAAGAGTAAGTGGATTCCATCCAGAAAATAGTTGTTTCATGGAGTCCATTAAAGGAACTACATTATCTTTATAAAGATATATATTTAGTAATTATAATACCTAACGATTTAAAAGAATGAACAATTCTAAATGGAATATCATTATATTTAAACACAGTGGCATTTCATGGAAACAATCCCCTTTTTATTGAAGTTAAGTTTATATCCTGAAAATTTACCAAAATCTTTTACCAAAAGATCATCTGTGTAAAGAGAAATCTTATGTATGGTTCAATTCATAGAAATACCATGAATATTTTTAGCTTCACGGAGTTTTATGGCCAAAGGCTCCAGTACAAGATTAAATAATGAAGGGCTTAATGGAAAACCCTGTCTTGTGCCACTGAAAGTGGGAAAAAAAGGACCTGAAATTATTAGTAATAACTGTGGCAATAGGATTCTCATAAATCATTTGAATCCACCTGTTGAAATTATTACCAAAACCAATTTTTTCCTAAAATTTTAAACAAATATGACCACTCAACTCTATCAAATGCCTGTCCTGCATCGAAAGAGATAACACATTGGGGTTCCTTAGATAGTGATGAATATATAATGTTCATCAATCTCCGAACACTGGAGAAACAGTAACGACCTTTAATAAAGCCTGTTGGCTCCATCGAGATAATTTTAGTTGAAATATTTTCCAAGTGGTTAGCCATTATCTTAGAGAGAGTTTTCAAATCCACATTTAATAACGAAATAGGTCTATATGATGAACGTTCAGTAGGATTTTTATCTTTCTTAAGGATTAAAGAAATAGAAGCTTCATAAAAAGGTAAACTACCCTTCTCAAAGGATTCATGAAATATTTCCAACAGGTAACGAGAAAGTAACCTTTCAATTTTTATGTAAAATCCTACCAAATACACATCAAGTCCAGGAGCTTGACCTGACTGCATTAACAACATAGTTTTCTGAATTAAATGCTCAATAACTGGTGCATCAGGCATCTGTTGATCTTCAACAGTAATTTGAGGAAATTTAATCTTATGTAAAAAAAAGCCTTCACTTTGGAGGAATCTGCAGAAAGTTGAGATCTATAAAGAAAAGAATAAATATCCTGAAAAATATTATTGATGTCTTTATCGTTACATGATATATCTCCAATATTTTTACGAATCTTTAAAATTTGTCTTAGCTACAGCTGCCATTAATTGGGAAGCTAAGTGCATAGTATTTTTATCCCCAAAAATATAAAACTGACTTTACAATTTAAGCAAATATCCTTCAATAGGATATGTTAGTAATAAATTATACTGTGATTGTAATTTAACTCTTCTTTTAAACAAAGCAACATTTGGAGAGGTAGCACTGATGTTATCTAATTCTTTGTTTAGAGATTTTATCTAATTCCATTCTTGTCTGTTTCTTCAGCTTAGCTATATATGAAATAATCTGACCACCTAAATAGTCTTTTAATGTATCCGAAATTACTAACTTTGAGACGTTTCCTGTATTATTAAAGATAAAAAAACTCTGAGTTTCAATAAACTCAACAAATTCAGAACTTCATTGACAATGTTCTGGAAAACAAAGTGGTCCAGTAGAAGCATCATCTTTCAGTTCAATTATTAGGTTTAAAGGAGTATGATCAGAGACAACAATTGCATCATATTCACATTTCTGAACATTAAATATAAATCGAGGGTTGACTATAAAATAGTCGATTCTCGAATATTTATTATGAACATGTGAGGGAAAAAAAAAGAGTATTCTCTATCACTAGGATGCATATGCCTCCAAATTTCAATTAAGCCATAATCAATTAAAAAAAGAATTAATAAGTGATGCAGAATGATTAGGGAGTTGATGTTCGGATGATAGAAGCATAGAAAATAGGTTCAGGGGTAGGTCATTCAGCCCTTTGAGCCTGCACCGCTATTCAGCATGGTCATGGCGAATCATCCAACTCAGAACCCTATACCTACTTTCTCTCCATACTCCCGGTCGCTTTAGCCACAAGGGCCATATCTAACTCCCTCTTAAATATAGCCAATGAACTGGCCTCAACTGTTTCCTGTGGCGGAGAATTCCACAGATTCTCCACTCTCTGTGTGAAGAACTTTTTCCTCATCTCGGTCCCAAAATGCTTCCCCTATCTCTTTAAACTGTGACCCCTCTTTCCAGACTTCTCCAACATCGGGAACAATCTTCCTGCATCTAGCCGGTCCAATCCCTTTAGAATTTTATACATTTCAATAAGATCCCCCTCAATCTTCTAAATTCCAGCGAGTATAAGCCTAGTCTTTCCTCATATGAAAGTCCTGCCATCCCAGGAATCAATCTGATGAACGTTCTTTGTACTCCCTCAACGGCAAGAGTGTCTGTCCTCAGATTAGGGGACCAAAACTGAACACAATACTCCAGGTGTGGTCTCACCAAGGCCTTGTACAACTGCAGTAGAACCTTCCTGCTCCTATACTGGAATCCTCGTGCTATGAATGCCAACATACCATTTGCCTTTTTCACCACCTGCTGTACCTGCATACCAACTTTCAATGACTGGTGTGCAATTACACCCAGGTATTGTTGTACCTCCCCTTTTCCTAATTGGCCACCATGTTTTCCTGCTCTTGCCACCAAGGTGGAGAACCTCACATTTATCCACATTAATTTGCATCTGCCATGAATCTGCCCACTCATCTAACCTATCCAAGTCAGCCTGCATCCACTTTGCATCCTCCTCATAGCTAACACTGCCTCCCAGCTTCATGTCTTCCACAAACTTGGAGATACTGCATTTAATTCCCTGGTCTAAATCATTAATAAATATTGTAAACAACTGGGGTCCCAGCAATGAGCCTTGCAATACCCCACTAGTCACTGCTTGCCATTATGAAATGGTCCCATTTATTCCCACTCTTTGCTTCCTGTCTGGCAAACAATTCTCTATCCACATCTATACCATACCCCCAATACCGTGTGCTTTAAGTTTGCACACTAATCTACTGTGTGGGACCTTGTCAAAAGCCTTTTGAAAATCCAAATATACCAGATCCACTGGATCTCCCCATCCACTCTATTAGTTACATCCTCAAAAACTTCTATAAGATTTGTCAGACATGATTTACCTTTCACAAATCCATGCTGACTTTTTCCGATGATTTCACCTCTTTCCAAATCTTTCACATCTTCGATAACTGTCTAGCATTGTCCCCACCACTGATGTCAGGCTAACCAATCTACAATTCCCCAGTTTCTCTCTCCCTCCTTTTGTAAGAAGTGGGGTTACATTAGCCACCCTCCAATTCTCAGGAATTAATCCAGAATCTGAAGAGTTTTGAAAAATTATCGCTAATGCATCCACTGTTTCTTAGGCTACTTCCTTAAGCACTCTGGGATGCAGGCCATCTGGCCCTGAGGAGTTATCTGCTTTTAATCCCTTCAATTTACCTAACACCACTTCTCTACGAACATGCATTTCCCTCAGTTCCTCCATCTAACTAGACCCTTGGTCCCCTACTATTTCCAGAAGATTATTTATCTCCTCCTTAGTGAAGACAGAACCAAAGTTGTTATTCAAATGGTCTGCCATGTCCTTATTCCCCATGATCAATTCACCTGTTTCTGACTGCAAGGATTGACATTTGTCAACCAATCGTTTTCTTTAAAAGGCTATAAAAGAGTTTACAGTCAGTTTTTATGTTCCCTGCCAGCTTTCTCTCATAATCTTTTGTCCCTTTCCGAATTAATCCCTTTGTCCTCCTCTGCTGGACTCTGAGTTTCTCCCAGTCCTCAAGTGTGCTGCCTTTTCTGGCTAATTTGTATGTTTCTTCTTTGGAATTGATACTATCCCTAATTTCTCTTGTCAGCCATGGGTGCACTACCTTCCCTGGTTTATTCTTTTGCCAAACTGGGATGAACACTTGTTGTAGTTCATCCACGCGATCTTTAAATGCTTGCCATTGCATATCCACCATCATCCCTTTAAGTATCATTTGCCAGTCTATCTTAGCTAATTCCTATCTCATACTTTCAAAGTTACCCTTCTTTAAGTTCAGAACCTTTTTTTTCTGAATTAACTACGTCACTCTCCATCTTAATGAAGAATTCCACCATATTATGGTCACTCTTACCCAAAGGGCCTCGCACGACAAGATTGCTAACTAACCCTTTCTCATCACACAATAATACCCAGTCTAGAATGGCTTGCTGTCTAGTTGGTTCCTCGACATTTTGGTTCAGAAAACCATTTTGCATACATTCCAAGAAATCTTCTTCCTCAGCACCCTTACCCACTTGGTCCACCCAATCTATATGTAGAATGAACTCACCCATTACAACTGTTGTACCTTTATTGCACGCATTTCTAATTTCCTGTTTAATGCCATCCGAAACCACACTAGTACTGTTATGTGGCCTGTACACATCTCCCACCAGCGTTTTCTACCCCTGAGTGTTATGCAGCTGTACTGATATTGATTCCACATCCTCCAGGCCAATTTCCTTTCTTTCTATTGCATTAATCTCCTCTCTAACCAGCAACGCTACCCCACCTCCTTTTCTTTCTTGTCTATCCCTCCTGAATATTGAATATCCCTGGATGTTGACCTCGCATCCTTGGTCACCCTGGAGCCATGTCACTGTGAGCCCAACTATATCAGATTCATTAATAACTATCTGCACATTCAATCATTCACCTTGTTACAAATGCTCCATGCATTGACCCACAATGCCTTCAGTCTTGTTTTTAAACACTCTTAGCCCTTATACAATTATGTTGAAAACTGGCCCTTTTTGATTTTTGCCCTGGATTTGCCTGCCTGCCACTTTTACTTTTCACCTTACTACTTTTTGCTTCTACCTTCAGAAGTGTGAGGTGGTGCTCTTTGGAAGCTGAAATCTCCAAGGCAAAGTACAAAGTAAATGGCAGGATAATTAGTAGTGTGGAGGAGCAGAGGGGTCTGGGAGTACATGTCCACAGATCTCTGAAAGTTGCCTCACAGGTAGATAGGGTAGTTAAGAAAGCTTATAGGGTGTTAGCCTTCATATGTCGAGGGATAGAGTTTAAGAGACGCGATGTAATGATGCAGCTCTATAAAACTCTAATTAGGCCACATTTGGAGTATTGTGTCCAGTTCTGGTCGCCTCACTATAGGAAGTATGTGGAAGCATTGCAAAGGGTACAGAGGAGATTTACCAGGATACTGCCTGGTTTAGTCAGCATGCATTATGATCAGAGATTAAGGGAGCTAGGGCTTTACTCTCTGGAAAGAAGAAGAATGAAAGGAGACATAATAGAGGTATACAAGATATTAAGAGGCATAGATAAAGTGGACAGCCAGCACCTCTTCCCCAGGGCACCACTGCTCAATACAAGAGGACGTAGCTTTAAGGTAAGGGGTGGGAAGTTCAAGGGGGATATTAGAGAAAGGTTTTTTTCACTCAGAGGGTGGTTGGTGTGTGGAATGCACTGCCTGAGTCAGTGGTGGAAGCAGATATAGTGAAATTCAAAAGGCTACCAGACAGGTATATGGAGAAATTTAAGGTGTGGGGGGATATATGGGAGGCAGGGCTTAAGGGTTGGCACAACATTGTGGGCCGAAGGGCCTGTATTGTGCTGTACTATTCTATGTTCTATAATCAGCTGCTTCATCAACTGCCAAAGCAGAATCGGCTTGCTAAGCGTTCTCCTGAATTGCACTTTGTAAGAGAATATGCCAACCCTCTCTTGGCCATTTTAAACTCTGAGCAAACTTCTCAAAATGCCGAAAGTATTTATCAACCTCTACCTCGTCAAATAGAGGAACCAATTTAACTTCTTGACTGGCCTCAACTTAACACTAGAGTCTAACGCTAGACCCCTTTGCTGCAATCTCTCTATCTTTTCCAACTCAAACAGCCGGTCTTTCTGCTTCCTCCCTGTTTTTCTGTCTGTCTAGTCTCAAGCTCCCACTGCCTTTCCGCAGCCTCCATCTTTAATTTTTCTCACTTCTACTGGAGCTCAAGCTCACGAGGTTTACTTTCAGGAAAAAACTCCAACTCCTCCACTTTAAACACTCCCTCAGATACATAATGTTCAGCTATTATCCTCTGCATCTGAGCCCTCCTCATTGTCGATTTCACCTTAGCAAGTTTTAACCTTCTAGCAAGACTCAACAACTCAATCCTACCGGCGTCCTCTAATGCCTCAGAGGCTAGTGCTTCCTGACATCTATCAACATCCATTGCTGCTGATTTTCCACACACAAATAAATCAAAAGGAATTTCCCCAATGAAATCGATAACTAATCAATACACCCCCAAATCTGTTCATATTCCGGTTGCAGGCCCCAATTTTACTCTGAATTGTTATGCTTTAGAAATGAACCAGCAGCAATGGACTACACCTGGAGTCTGTTTTTGATGTTAAAACAATCTTTAATAGAATCTACTTATACAATAACTTAAGGAAGATAAACAAAAGTTAAGTGGCATGAGTGTAAATATAGCTCCCAAACTATTCTCGGGGGAAACAAGGCTTGGAGTCTTGAGATGGTAAAGTATGAATGTTCAGTTCATCCACAGAATAGGTGATGAGAGAGAGATATTTGTAATCTAGGGTAAATGTCGAGAGAAGGCAATTATGTTGAATTCCACAGGTTCCATGGTTGTAAAATGAGAGAATAGTTGCTGTAGATTTTATCTGTCATCATTCCAAATCCACATATGAATTATCACCGAAAGTGACTTGTCACAAGAGGTATCGTCAAGTGAATTACCACACCACATCTAGGCAAAGGTTAACACATCAGTGGTCTTCACAGGATACTCCAAAACAGATCCACCCCTATGGATCAAACAAGGTAACAACCACACATTCGATGTATGCTGAATTGATAATTAACCCACCATTGTGGGCATAGAAAAATTCCAAACAGTGACCCTTGTCCACTAGTTCCCTGGGTTCGATCCTTCCATTTTTCCTCCTTCATCCCCATCTGACTCTGAGTGTCTATGTCCTTGGTTAAACTAAACAAGCTGCGAGCAATGTAAAATAGCTGCAAGTCAGACTGATTCATCTTCTTCATTTCTCTCTCTTAAAATGATAGTCCACAGCAAATGAAACCTAGAGATTCATAACAATGGCCACTCCTCATTGTGATCCGACTGGTGTACCAGCAGTTGGGATGACTAACTGAATCCTGTCCCACATTCTCAGCAGATGAACGGCTTCTCCCCGGAGTGAACTTGCCGATGTCTCTGTAGGCTGGAAGAGCGAGTGAATCTCTTCCCACATTCTGAGCAGTTGAACGGCCTCTCCCCAGTGTGAACTCGCTGGTGACTCTGTAGGCTGGATAACTCAGTGAATCCTTTCCCACATTCTGAGCAGGTGAATGGCCTCTCCCCAGTGTGAACTCGCTGGTGATTCTGTAGGGTGGATGACTGAGTGAATCTCTTCCCACATTCTGAGCAGGTGAACGGCTTCTCCCCAGTGTGAACTCGCTGATGTCTCTGTAGGCTGGATAACTCAGTGAATCCTTTTCCACATTCTGAGCAGGTGAATGGCCTCTCCCCAGTGTGAACTCGCTGATGACTCTGTAGGTGGGTTAACTGAGTGAATCTCTTCCCACAGACTGAGCAGGTGAATGGCTTCTCCCCAGTGTGAACTCGCTGATGTACCAGTAGGGTGGATGACTCAGTGAATCTCTTCCCACAGATTGAGCAGATGTACGGCTTCTCCCCAGTGTGAACTCGCTGGTGTTTCCACAAGGTGGAAGAGTGAGTGAATCTCTTCTCACAGTCTGAGCAGGTGAACGGCTGCTCCCTCGTGTGAACTCGCTGGTGAGCCATTAGGTCAGATGACCGAGTGAACCTTTCCCCACAAATTCAGCAGATGACCAGCCTCTGCCCAGTGTGAACTGACTGGTATGACCACTGGTGGGAAGACCGACTGAATCCCTTCTCACACACAGAACAGGTGATTGGCCTTGCCCAGTGTGAGCTTGCTGATGTACATTCAATTGTGATAAGCAAGTGAATCCATTCCCACTGTCTGAGCGGGTGAACGGCCTTTCTCCTGTGTAAAATGACGGGCATGCAAGTTCGTCAAATGCACGAGTGAATCCCTCCCCACAGTCTGAGCTGGAAGGATGGTCGATTGAATCTCTTGCTCCACTTCTTAAGTATCTAGACAGAGACAGCAAAACTGGCGTGCCAAGTTTGAGATTCCTGGAGACAAATTCCTTCTCATTTTTAACCTGTAAAAAGATTTTCAAAATCCATCAGTGGGTTTAGGACAACATTTCAGTTGAGATTACTTGAGTTGCCAAGGTTTGATCTGGTATCACACAGTTACAGTGAGGTACATCCCAAGTTGGAGAGAGAAATCATCTTCTGACTGGGCAGAGTGCTGGTATCTGGAATGAGCATCAATTCCCTGATGCTCTTCCTGTCTCTATAAGAATGGGGCATTTCTGCCGTCTCAAATTTGTGACTTGGTTCAGTCTGACTCTCTCCATTGGTATTATTCCCTGTTCCTCCTGAGCTGCATGGGTGCCTGGCCCCACAGTAACTTAAACACTCTCACACAAATAGTTTTTCTTGATGTGCAGCTGGGATTTTCTTTTATGTGTTATTAACTTAAAGTGCCACAGTTTTAACGCCATATAAAAATTCCTGCTGAGGTGAATGGTTGGTTCGCACAGCTGTTAAAAGGGCTCAGTGAATTGTTCTAATATTTCAGGTTCTTCTAGAAATGTACAACACAGAAACAGACTAAAATAATCGATAGGGATGGGGGTAAGGGTAGGCCGGCAGGAAGGAGGCTACCTAGGCGGGAGATAAGGTATGGCTCCATCGACCTGTGTCTCCATCTTGATGGCAGAGGAGGCCAAGGACAGACATGGCGGAGTGGGAGTGGTCTGTGGAATTGAAGTGTGTGGCCACAGGGAGATCCCGCCACTGCTGGAGGACCAATGGCTGGTGTTCGGCGAAATGGTCTTCCAGTCTGTGGCGGGTCTCCCCAATGAATAAGTGGCCACATCGGGAGCACCGGATACAGTACATCACCCCAGTTGACTTTCAGGTGAAGTGGTGCCTCACCTGAAAGGACTGTCTGGGGCCTGAGATAGTGGTGACGGAAGAAGTGTGAGGGCATGTGTAGCACTTATTCCGTTTGCAGGGAAGAGTGCCCGGAGGGAGGTCGGTGGGGAGGGTTGGGGGGGAATGAATGGACAAGGGAGTCGCGTAGGGAGTGTTCCCTGCTGAAAGCCGAGGGGGGGGGAGAGGAAGATGTGGTTGGTGGTGGGATCATGTAGGAGGTGGCGGAAGTTACAGAGGATTATGCGTTGGATCTGTACGCTGGTAGGGTGATAGGTGAGGACCAGGGGGGACTCTATCCCTGGTGGGCTGGCGGGGGATGGGTGAGGGCAGAGGTGCGCGAAATATGGGAGGAACGATGGAGGGCAGAGTTGATAGTGGACGAACGGAAGCCACTTTCTTTAAAAAAGGAAGACATCTCTTTTGCCCGAGAATGAAAGGCCTCATGCTGAGAGCAGATGCGGCGGAGGAATTGAGTGAAAGGGATAGCATTTTTGAGGAGACAGGGTGGGAGGAGGAATAGTCTAGGTAGCTGTGGGAGTTAGTAGGTTTGTAGTAGATGTCAGTGGATCGGGTGTCTCCAGAGATAGAAACAGAAAGATCTAGAAAGGGAAGGGAGGTGTTGGAAATAGACCAGGTGAATTTGAGGTGAAAGTTGGAGGCGAAGTTAATGAAGTCCTAGGCCCCAGGCAGTCCTTTCAGGTAAGGCACCACTTCACCTGCGAGACAACCGGGGTGATATACTGTATCCGGTGCTCCCGGTGTGGCCATTTATACATTGGGGAGACCCGCCTCATACTGCGAGACCGTTTCGCCGAACGCCGGCGCTCAGTCCTCCAGCAGTGGCCACACACTTCAATTCCACAGACCACTCCCACTCCGACATGTCTGTCCTTGTCCTCCTCTGCCATCAAGATGGAGACACAGGTCGATGGAGCAATACCTTATCTCCCGCCTAGGTAGCCTCCTTCCTGCCGGCATGAACATCCAACTCACAGACATCCGTTGATACCCCTGCCCCCCACCCTTACCCCCATCCCTATCGATTATTTTAGTCTGGTTCTCTTTCTCTCTCTTTGTCCCCCCTCCCTATAATCTCTCCCCCCAGACCTACCTTTCTTTCTCTTTTATTTCCCATAATTCTCCACCTTCCCCCAGCCCATTTCCCTCCAGCCTATCACTTCCCAGCTCTCTACTTTAACCCTCCCCCCACTTCTTATCCCCCATCGACCATTCCATGTTACTCCACTCCTGATGAAGTTTTTCGGCCCAAAATGTCATTATTACCTCCTCCCATAGATGCTGTCTGACCTGCTGAGTTTTGCCAGCATTTCGTGTTTTTTTATTTATTTCCAGCATCTGCAGATTCACTCATGTTGAACACAGAAACAGGTCCTTTGGGCCATCTAGTTTGTGCTGAACTATTTAAACTGCCCACTCCCACACCTCCACGTACCTACACAAACCTCTTAAATGTTGAAATCGAGCTCGCATGCACCACTCCTGATGGCTGCTCATTCCACACCCGGATGACCGTCTGTACGAAGAAGTTTCCCCTCATGTTCTCCTTAACATTTCACCTTTCACCCTTAACCCCTGGCCTCTGGTTGTAGTCCCACCCAATCTCAGTGGAGAAAGCCAGCTTGCATTTCCACTATCTATTCCTCTCTATCACAATCAAATCTCCCCTCAATCTGCTACATTCGAAGGAATAAAGTTCTGACCTGTTCAATCTTTCCTTATAACCCAAGTCCTCCAGACATGGCAACTTTATTGTGAATTTTCTCTGAAATCTCTGAACCTCTTTTACAGCTTTCCTGTAGGCAGGTGACCAAAACTACACACAATACTCTAAATTAAGCCTCACCAATGTCTTCTACAAGTCAACATAACATCTATATATTGTCAATATTTGGTTCATGAAGGCCAGTGGGCTAAAATCTTTCCTTCCGTCTCTATCTGACTGTGAGACCACTTTCAGTGAAATAAGGACTTGTATTCCCAGGTCCCTTTCTTCCACAACACTCCTCCGTGCCCGATCAGTCATTGTGAAAGGCCTCCCTTGGTAGGTCAGACCAAAGAGGAACACCTATTTTCCATTTCTCAACCCATTTTCCCAGGGGGTCCAGATCGCACTGCAAGCCTTGATAGTCTTCCTCGCTGTCCACTACACCACCAGTCTTGGTGTCATCCACAAATCTGCTGATCCAGTTAACCACACTATCATCCAGATTACTGATATAGATGACAAACAACAACAGACCCAGCACTGATCCCCGTGGCAACCACAAGTAACAGGCCTCCAGACAGAGAGGCAACCATCTGCTACCATACTCTGGCTTCTCCCAAAGACATTGTCTCATCTGATTTCCTGCCTAATCCTGAATGCTGAATGACTGAACATTCTTGACCAACCTCCCATATGAGATTTTGTCAAGTGCCATGCTAACATCCATGTAGACAACATCCACTGCCTTGTCTTCATCCACTTTCCTGATAACTTCCTCGAGAGACTCTATAAGACTGGTCAGACATGATCTACCATGCTGTCTATCCTTAATCAGTCCACATCGATCCAAATACTTATATATCGGGTTCCTGCCCATATGTTCTAATAACTTTCCCACAACTGATGTCAAGTTCACTAACATAACATTTTCTCGTTTTTACTTAGAGCCCCTCTCGAACAGTGGAACAACATTGTCTGTCCTCCAATCCTCCAGTACCTCACCTGTCACTAAGGATTATTTCAATATCTCTGCTTCAACCCTGACAATTTCTGCTCTTGTCATCCGCAGGGTCCCAGGGAACTTGCCGAGCCCTGGGAATTAATCCACGCTAATTTGTCTTAAGGCAGCAAAACCCTCCACCTCTGTAATCTGTCCAGGGTCTCTGAAGTTGTTGCTGCTTTGTGTCACCTCTATCGACTCTGTGTCCATCTCCTGAGCAAATACAGATACAAAACTACTATTTAAAACCTCCCCCATCTATTTTGTCTCCAGTATAGATTACCATTCCGATCGTCCAGAGTGGGCTTGTTTCTGTTCTGACTTTCTCCATGTTTCTGTGACAGAGAAGCTGGCCAAACCTGACTGGAAGGGGAGTCTGGTAGGAGTGACGACGGAGCAGCAATGGCTGGAGTTTCTGGGAGCAACTCGGGAGCTGAGTGATAGACACATCCCAAAGAAGTTGAGCATTGGAAAGGCAGGAGGACACAACTGTGGCTGAAATGAGAAGTCTAAGCCAACATAAAAGCCAAAGAGAGGGCAAATAATAGAGCAAAAAACATTGGGAAGCTTTTAGAAACCAACAGAAGGCAACTAAAGAAAGTCAGATGAGCTCAGGGTGTGGAAATATGATATTGTAGTCATTAATGCATCTTGATAGCACCCAACAGCCTGAGGAATTTAGAGGAACAAAATATCCATGGCCTCGATATCTCTTAAAAACAAAGGTTCCCTGCACCAGTTACCTTTCAACTTTTATTTTGGCAGGCACATACAAACTCTGCACCCTCAAAATTTCACTTCTGAAGAACCCCCACTTACCAAGTGCTCCTTTGCCAGAAAACAGCCTGTCCCAGTCCACACTTGTCAAATCCTTGCAAATACCATGAAAATTGATCTTTCTCCAATTTAGAATCTCGAGAGGTCCAGACCTCTGTTTTTCCATACTTACTTGGAATCTCATGGCATTATGATCACTATACACAAAGTGTTGCCATTCACTAATTTCTGTCACCAGCCCTGGATCGTTTCCCAAAGCTTATTGCACACTTCTACACCGGATGTGTTACGTACTGATTAAGGCTCATTTGACAAACTCTACCCCATCTAGTCCTTTTACAGTATGGGAGTCCCAGTCAATATATGGAAAGTTAAAATCACTTACTATATCAACTATTGTTTCTTGGTATAGTCTGTGAACTCTCTACAAATTTGTTCCTCTAGATCCGTCAGACTGTTGGGTGCAACCAATTCCCAGTAATGCCTACGATATCACAATTCCATTCCCTGGGCTCATCTGGCTTTCCTACGATGCTTCTTGCATCGTGATTTCCACAGCTCATCACATCCATCGCACCAGGCTCAAGCATTTGATGCTGACTCTGTCTGAGCTCTGAACAACATCTGTCTAGTGTCAAGAAAACAACCTCTCCCTCAATGTCAGAAAAACCTCTGATGCTGAATTTTGTGGTGAGGACGCAAGAAAGGTTTTCTTCTGATGACTCTTCCATGAAGGTCATGTTTGTGCAGGTGTCACTGCACAGTAGAACAATGCACCACCACTCCAGAGTCTGCTAAATCTTCCTGAAGGTCTTTTTACAGTCAAACATGGGTTTTGATTTGTCTTTCCAGCAATCCTACGAGTAGTTCTTTCGGAAAGTTTTCTTGGTCTTCCAGACATCAACTTGACCTCCACCGTTCCTGTTAACTGCCATTTCTTAAATTACATTACAAACTGAGGAAACGGCTACCTGAAAACGCTTTACTATCTTCTCATTGCCTTCTCCTGCTTTGTGGGCATCAATTATTTTAACTTTCAGAGTGCTGGGCGGCTGCTTAGAGGAGCCCATGGCTGCTGATTGTTGGGACAAGGTTTGAGGAGTCTGGGTTTGTGATCTGCATAACTTGGCCTGTCCTAACAATGACTGTGAACAAGCCATTGTCCTAACAAGCTAATTCAGGTCTGAGACCTTGGTAAAATTTAACTGAGAGCTCAAATCTCTTGGGGTGCCCAAACTTTTCCATGATGCTCCTTTCCTTTTTTTCCCCACTCTAAAATTGTACAAAACAGAAATAATACACTAAACTGCTGAAGAAGGATTTCAGCCCAAAACGTTGTCACTACCTCCTCCCATAGTTGCTGTCTGGCCTGCTGAATTCTACCAGCATTTTTGTGTTTTTAATAATACACTAATCTTGCTTAAAATGTTGAATGTTTTATCTTTAATTTTATGACTTTTGGAGACCAGTTCACCTTCTACTCACTGAACTATTCATAGTAACAGGAAGTTTGACCAGTGGTGCCCAGGCGTTTGCATACTGGGGTGGAGAGCGCGGGGTGTGACGGGGGAGAGGGGGAGGAGGAGGAGGAGTGGGACTGACAAGGAGCGAAGAGGGAGAATGCGTGGGGTGAGTGGTAGATTTGGAGGGTGAGAAAGAGGGGAAGACACTATGGGATACGGGAGCCAGCAGGGAGAGTGTTTGAGAGAGGGGGGAGGGTGGGATGTAGGGAGAGAGACAGAGAGGGAGAGAGCTGGAAATGGAAGAGGTTACAGAGTGGTGGAGGCGACTGAGTGAGAGAGACGAGTTTGATTGAGGTGCATGAGAGAGGAGGAGATGGAGAGGGGAAGACAGAGGGTGACTGAGATCGAGTTGGTGGGTGATAGGGGTAGGGACAAGGATTGTGGGATGGGAGAGAGAATGGAAGAGTAAGAGAAACAGAGGGGATAGAAGGGGAGAAGAGGAGAGAGTGAGAGAGAAATGAAAAGAGGCATGAGAGAGTGAGGAGATGGACAGGGGAAGACAGAGGGTGACTGAGATCGAGTTGGTGGGTGATAGGGTTAGGGACAAGGATTGTGGGATGGGAGAGAGAATGGAACAGAAACAGATGGAGAGATGGATAGAAGGGGAGAGAGTGAGAGAGAAATGAAGAGAGGCATGACAGAGTGAGGAGATGAAGAGAAACAAGAGAGAGGAGTACGATTTATTACTAGAGGGGTAGAGAGAGTGGCAAAAAAGGAGAGCGCGAGGAAAGGGGTGAAAGAGAGTGGGAGACTGGTCAAGTAGCAGTGCAACTGAGAGGGATAGGGAAGAGAGAAGCGGGAGGGAGAGAGGAGGTGAGGAAGCAAGAATGATTGAGGGGGTGATGATAAGGAAGGGGTGAGGGAGAGTTGAGAGTGTGGGAGAGAGGGAGCAAGAAGGGAGGGCTAGAGTAGAGGGCCCCAATGAGGAAGACTGTGAGGAGTGTGTGGTGAGGGAAGTGGGGTAAGTAGCTAGGGGTGAGGGAGAAAGGCAAGGAGACTGTGTGTCTGATTAGAATTGTTAGATTAACTATTTATCCAGTCCCCAGTTGCAGAGTCATTAATCACGTATGTTCACAAGTCACCGAACAAATCCACCGTGGGATTACGGTTCCATGCTGGGAATTATGAGTGTGAGGGCAGCTTGCTGTTCTCGGTGTCGGATGTGGGAGGTCCCGGAGTCTCCTAGCCTCCCGGACATTCACATCTGCGCCGAGCTGCAGTTCCTAAGGGTCTGTGTCAGGGAACTGGAGCTGCAGCTCGATGACCTTCGTCTGGTCAGGGAGAGTGATGAGTTGATAGAGAGGAGTTACAGGCAGGTGGTCACACCGGGGCCACGGGAGGCAAACAGGTGGGTCACGGTTAGGATGGGGAAGGGGAAGAGTCGGGTACTAGAGAGTACCCCAGTGGCTGTACCCCTTGACAATAAATACTCCTGTTTGAGTACTGTTGGGGGGGGGGGGTGAACAGCCTACCTGGGGGAAGCAACAGCGGCTGTGCCTCCGGCACAGAGTCCGGACCTGTAACTCAGAAGGGTAGGGAAAGGAAGAGGAAGGCAGTAGCAATAGGGGACTCAATAGTTAGGGGGGTCAGATAGGCGATTCTGTGTAAGCAGTCAGGAGACCCGGATGGTAGTTTGCCTCCCTGGTGCCAGGGTCCGGGATGTTTCTGATCACGTCCATGATATCCTGACGTGGGAGGGTGAGGAGCCATAGGTCGTGGTACATATAGGTACCAATGACATAGGTAGGAAAAGGGAAGAGGTCCTGAAAGGAGAATATAGGGATCTTGGAAGGGAGTTGAGAAGAAGGTCTGCAAAGGTAGTAATCTCGGGATTACTGCCTGTGCCACACGGCAGTGACAGTAGTAATGGAATGAGGTGGAGGATAAATGCGTGGCTGAGGGATTGGAGCAGGGGGCAGGGATTCAAGATTCTGGATCATTGGGACCTCTTTCGGGGCAGGAGTGACCTGTACAAAAAGGACGGATTGCACTTGAAACCTAGGGGGACCAATATCCTTGTGGGGAGATCTGTGAAGGCTACTGGGGAGACTTTAAACTAGAATGGTTGGGTGGTGGGAATCAAATTGAAGAGTCTAGGAGAGAAGAGGTTAGTTCACAAATAGAGAAAGCTTGTAGACAGTGTGAGGAAATCTAGGAATAATGGTGCATATTTCCCTGAAGGAGGAAGCTCATGTGGTGGTGAAGAAAGCTTTTGGTATGCTGACCTTTATAAATCAGAGCATTGAGTATAGGAGTTGGGATGTAATGTTAAAATTGTACAAGGCATTGGTGAGGCCAGATTTGGAGCATTATATACAGTTCTGGTCACCAAATTATACGTAAGATGTCAACAGAGAACAGAGATTTACTAGAATGTTACCTGGGTTTCAGCACCTAAGTTACAGAGGAAGGTTGAACAAGTTAGGTCTTTATTCTTTGGAGCATAGAAGGTTGAGGGGGGACTTGATAGAGGTATTTAAAATTATGCGGGGATTGATAGAGTTGATGTGGATAGGCTTTTTCCATTGAGTGTAGGGGAGATTCAAACAAGAGGACATGAGTTGAGAGTTAAGGGGCAAAAGGTTAGGGGTAACATGAGGGGTAACTTCTTTACTCAGAGAGTGATAACTGTGTGGAACGAGCCTCCAGTGGAAGTGGCAGAGGCAGGTTCGATTTTTTCATTTAAAAAAAAATTGTATAGGTATATGGACAGGAAAGGAATGGAGGGTTATGGGCTGAGTGCAGGTCAGTGGGACTAGGTGAGAGTAAGTGTTCGGCACGCACTAGGAATGCCGAGATGGCCTTTTTCCGTGCTGTAATTGTTATATGGTTTTACCGCGTATGATTCTGGTCTCCATATCCGACAGCGGGGAGTTTTAACTCATATGGGGACCAACTGCAGCTCAACCCCAGCTGATGCGGGTGTTTCCCCTGTTCAGGTGGCGGTGAGGAAGGGGTTAATCTCGGGTTGTGTAAATCGAGGGCTGATTGCTGTGGGAAAGGGGTGGGACCGAGCCGGCAGCTGGAGGCTCCGGGCTCTCCAGTCTTGCATCCCTGGTTTTAGTTTTGCACCGTGTCGGGATCGCGGGATCAGTTTGTTGTGGTTCCCCAAGCTGGGAGGGTGGACGTGGGTGAAGGGGGCCTGTCTATGTGTCGGTGTGGGATGAATGGTCAGAAGGGTGTGGGGCCACTGGCGGGACGGAGAGTGGTTGGGGTACTGTGGGTGATATGACGTGGGTGGATGGGCAAGGGGTAAATTACGTTGTCAACGAGGGTGGAACTGGTCCAATGAATCAGACAGCTCAGCTCGCATGTCCTTTCAGGAGGCCACAATTCTCTCATCATCTTAATCACTGACTAATCTTCCTGTTAACATTGAGTTTGTTACAGAGCCCCAGGGTCTGGGAATGGCTGGGTGGTAGGAGGCAGAGGGTGATGATGAGAGGCTGTTTCTTGGACTCGAGTTCCATGCTTCGTGACGTTCCCTGGGGTTACACCCATTGCTACTTGTCATCTATGTCAATAATTTGGTTGAGAAAGTACAGGGTATGGGTAGAGAGTCTGCAGCAAGTTCAAACAAATACTGTTTTTGAAAGACAGTCAGTAAAAACACTCCCCTCTCTTTCCCTCTCCCCACTCAGATCTGACCAAAAGCTACTTCAGAGGATGCAGGATCTTTTACTGAGTAACCACTGTGAGGGAATGGGAGTGGTTTCAAAGGGCCGGGCTGCTGGAAGCACATTACCAGACCTGGAGTGATTGCAACTGGGTCTGACAGAGGCATAACTGGTTCTTCTGGGCACATTCAGTCTCACTCCAACTATTTCCTCCCTTCCTTTGTACAGGTATGTAATGTCTAAAGGACCAGTGTTTGAGTAAATGAGACTCACCAAACTTTCTCCTGACTGAATCACTGGAATCTCCGAGTCAGATGGGTCCTCTCCAGTCGGTGCTCTCAGTCCTCGGGCTGGTTCACTTGTTGCTGTTCCCTCGTCTTCAGTCGTGGTTTGCGTCCAGTTGGGGTTTTCCTTCCATGAAACCTCTCACCACTGGTCGAACTTTAAACAGAGAGACAATGAAGCACATTAATAATGAAAAGGAGAACTAAACATTTCTGTGTAATGTTACTAAGAACAAAACTCACTGAAATTTAAACACTGAAGGCAGATGTAATGATCTCAGTAAACAATCTTTTATTGTCCCTCACATGTCACAGACGATATGGGATAAGAAGGAGCCATCATTCAGTCACGGTAAGACATACGACACAGGAACAGAATCAGGTGATTCAATCCATCTGGTCTGTCCACCATTCAACCAGGGCTGATTTTTATTCCAACAACATATTCCTGCCTTCCTCCTGTAACCCTGAAGCTACTCAGCAATCATCAGTATATTAATCTTCACAAATATACCCAAATGGCAGCCTCAACCAACCTCTGTGGCAACAAATTCCACAGATCAGACATCTTTTGGCCATAAAATGTTTCTCATCTGAGTTTTAAGGGGAAGCATCTTTATTCTGAGACTGTGTTTTCAGATCACAGACTCTGTGTCTAATGGAAACATCCTCTCCATGTCCACTGTATCCAGGCTTTTCAGCATTCGGTAGGTTTATTAACCATACATCCCTCCACCACCCCCACCGTCCCTCTCAACACCATTGAGCACAGGTCCAGAACCATCAAATGCTCCTCATTCATAACACCGATCGTTCCTGAGATTATTCATGTAAACCTTGTTAGGAACACTGTACTGAACACATTTCCAGGAAAAACAGAAAAATCGGTTCCAGGATAATTGACAGGGAAAAGATGTGCTTTCATTACTGTTCTACTATCACATGTGCTGGCGCGTGGCCAAGTGGTTAAGGCGTTGGTCTAGTGATCTGAAGGTTGCTAGTTTGAGCCTTGGCAGAGGCTGCCTGTGTGTCCTTGAGCGACAACACCGGTGCCAAGCTGTATGGGTCCTAATGCCCTTCCCTTGGACAACATCGTTGGCGTGGAGAGGGGAGACCTGCAGAGACTCTAACGGAGGCCTACAAATTATCACAGCCATTTTCATTTCCAGGTTAAAACAGGTCCATTTCATGAAATATAAACCAAGAAATAAAAAGAAACTGGAATTACCAGAAAGACTCTGCAGGTAAGGAACAGCTTACAATACAATTCAATTAATAATATTTCATCAGATTCAGTTCAAACATTTTCAGTTTTTAGTGCAGATCCCCAGCACAGCTGCCTGATTTCCACTGTGTGATTTCCAAACACAGTTTGAACACCAGACTCAGGGACTAGTTCTACTGTTGTAAACACGGAACAGCCCGTTTACTCACAGCCTCTCCCTGTGAGGATGGAATGGGAACTCATCCTCTCTTCAGACTGGCAGTCATTGCTTCCAAAGGAACTCCAGAAACAAACATCTGATCCCAGACCAGAAATACTCGATCAACACCTCACAAGCCCAAACAGCTCGATCCCTGGGTCCACTTTAGCTGGATTAAAAACTATGATATCCCAGGACCCAACCACTCAGAGTCACACAGCTTAATCTGCCACTCACCGACCCTGAGAGTCTCACACATCGTCCCCACATCTCACACTGGGTAGTGCAATCTAGGATTTCCCCACAACCAATGTCCAGCTGCTTGAAATTTCTGCTTCATTGCAGGACGAGCATCCGGCCCCTTCTGTAGAAGCTCAAACCAAAGTCAAAGCTAAAACACCAGCAGTTCCATTTGCCTGGAAAGCCGATCACAGGATTAGAGCCCAAGCACCAACTCTCCCAGTACTCTTTGCTGCCAGCAAAATGCTGCAGTGTGTCAGCCCGTCACTGTTCATAAACGAGCACCTCCACACCAATGCACAACAGAAATGGGACCTGATGACCCTCCGGCATTCCAGCTAACAAAAGCCGATTCTGGAAATGACTCAGCGAGGCCAAAGGTACAAAAGAACACTTCACAATGAAGACAGAGATTGGAAGAAAGATTGCTGATATATAACATTGAGGAGGTGGGATACAGGGTGGACCGAAGATGACCCAGATGGGAGATGTAAATCACTGAAGCAGGAAGATGGGTTTAGGAGACTGCACAGAGGTTGAACAAGATGAGCAGAGATAAGCAGATGGAACCAGGTGGGAGAAGGGATCGTACATTCAGAGGTGCAGTGCTACCAGAGCTCACCGGACAACTGCTCCGATACCTCTGTAAAAAAGTCAAAATAAACAAGCGGGTAATTTAACAGCAGCTACATATTAAATAGAGGGAATTCTACGGAAGCAGGGGGTTGGGAAGTGGGGGTGTTGGCTGGTGGGGAAAAGTACCACTAATAACATTAGGATATTTGATCGTTTTTGGTTTAATCCTGGAGCTGTGACTGTTTTTTATTTAGGTATTTGTGAAATTCCTTCTCGCTCGACCCATTGTCCAAGGAAGCTGGGAAATACCTGTACAGAAGTGCAAGCATTTCCCTGCTCTTTCCAATGGGTACCATTGGATTCCAGGAAGCAGCTATATTAAGCAAGGAATGAACATAGAAACCCAAGTTTAGAAGTTGAAAACAATGAAAGAGAAATTCACTGCTCGCTCATCTTCTTCCTGATTTTGATCAAATACACAAGCTAATCATCCAAAATCCTCTTCTACACCTGGATAAATTTAGTTTTGTTTTACAAGCTAAATGGAAAAAAAAAACATTTCTGGGCTATAAGGTAGTTTTACGTCATTTCAACTATCATTAATAGCGGATCAACCCCTTGGCCTCGCTCCACCAACTGTAGCTAATGGGAAAGAGGCTCTTTTTCTCTTTGTGTTGATAGGAAAAAGAGTAATTTAGTGAGGCAATGAATGAGATGAAATGCATTTCCAAAACTCCCAAATGGTTGCTGTCCTCCCGTTAACATTTGTCACTTCCAAACAACGATATTTTCTATTTGTATAAATGCGATAATAATTTATGTAAAGATTCAAACTTCTTTAACTTTTTATATATTTAAAGACTAAACAGGATCTGTAAAGGTCGAACTATGTAACACCCGACGTGTGAGGAGATTGTATCGACACTCACAGATACACTTCCCGTCCAACCATTTCTGCGAGAGAAATGGTACGAGGCAGATTTACCAACCCACCACTTTTGAGAATAACATTCAGCAATATTCGTGGCTTTTGCAATAGTTCATCAGAGTTTATTTTTTCATACTTGATTACTTGGTTCCAATTTAGGTGGCTAAAATTGTAAAAAATGAATTGCTTTATTTCTGTTATTTTTATACCTCTGAGGAACACTGCTAAACGCTGCAGGCCCTGCCGTTTGCTCTGACTCAGTCGTATTAGTAAGGCTACATCTATGGTGGTCCGTGGATTACTCGCTAATCCTAAAGTAAACTTTTCTCAGTAACAACCCTTTGGCTTCTAAGCAAACAAAGTTATTTTACTTGCTTGATAATTATATTTTATGATAATTGGTTAAGTGCAACAATGCAATATTTTGTCATATTATTAAATTAAGTATTATATGTTTAATTTTACCAGTTATACACTGAAATGTAATGATAGGCTGTCATCTTGTTAATGTCACTATATTTCTGTGGAGCTCTGGAATTCATATATTTCTTTCACCTTGGTTTACTGCTTGCCATTATAGGAAGCCCTATATATGTCACATCCAATTTGTGCACCTGCTCATTGCACGTATGGGGCAAGGCAGTTGCTCAGTAAATGAAATGAGCATGTACACAAATTGGATATCACAAACTGGAAGTGATTGATAAGTTTATGGCCTAAGGTGGAAGGAGTCAATTTTACAAAACCTAGCAATTTTCAATTATCTGAAACAGAAATACCACAAAAGTTATTAACTTCAAACTTACTGCATATTCACTCAAAGAGTTGAACTACACGTGCAGGCACCGAGCGCTGTATAACTTCAGGCCTTCCAACTTAGGCCACGAACTTATCAATCAAACCACCACACCCCCCCCCCCCCCCCCCCCCCACAGCTCCGGCAGCTACACAACACCGGGATCATTCCCGACTCATCCCTGCTCGAATCGGAGAACCGCCAGCAACAGCGGCACTCGGCACCGCGCATGCGTTCAGCAGGCGTTTCTCCGCAGCACCACCGATGGCCGGAGGTCTGCACATCGTCTCCGAAGGCCGGAGATCTGCACAGCGCCACCAGTGGCTGGAGATCTATACAGCGCCACCAGTGGCCGGTGGCCGGAAGGACAACGGAGAGGTAAATCACAAACACGACAAAGTCTGTAGATTCTGGAAATCCAAAGCAACACAAACAAAACGCTGGCCGAACACAGCAGGCCGGGTAGCAGCGGGAATGGAAATCAGAATGAAAATGTTTGGACACCGGGAACTCCCGCACGGAGCGGATAGTTCAAAGGTTAGTTTATTATTAGAGCAGCTATCCATAAATAACACTGAGTTTCTGTTTCTCCATAGAACCACGAAACAAAGAAAGAGCATGAAAGTCGCTCAGGAAGAAAAATCAAACTCCCACCCCACCCCCCGGTTCAAGAAGAACGGGATCCCAATCATCAAACCCCAAAACCCACCCCTCCGCACAAAAGGGAACAATAACATCGAGTCCCACATAAAAAAAAACACTCCTACCCCGCACAACTGCGGTGGAGCCGGTGTCACCAGTGTAGAGGCGGCCGCATCGGGAGCAGCGGACACAACGGGCGACCCCGGAAGATTCACAGGTGAAGTGTCGCCTCACCTGGAAGGATGTTTGGACAGCGGAGAGAGTTCGGCCATCCGGCCCTTTCATTGTGACACCCCAAACTCCACGTCAAATCCGTCCAAACGAATCTGGGTGAATTTTAATGACCAATATATATCGATCAGCTGTCTGAATGATCCCCTGACTCTGAGAGGAAGGGGTATCTATGGTCCACACTGTCAGGGTGTTGAGTTTACCAGGAGACAAAGACTGCAGGGACGAAAGGTTTTCTGTTGGCTAATACACTGTGTGTGGACCCCGCTGGCAATTCTGGTGTTGTGACCCGAATCGGGACAAACACCACGCTGCCCACTCCACCAACAACACGGCACAGCCGGACACATAACAGGGGACTTTACATCCCACAACACTGGATTCAGTGATGAAACCCGTGATTAATGTTGTTGTCCCACTGAAAAGTCCATTAAGGTGCTTTTAAATGCCTGCGCTCTCCCACAGGTGACGTCACATAGCTCCTACCCCCCCACGCGCCTGACGTCACACATGGGCTCCCCACACCGGGATCTGCCCTCACGTGCGCGGTGTCTTACGTCACCCACGCGCTGCTGTGCACAAGCTTCATCGGTTTAACGGCTGGGCTAATAATCACGTGACCAGCCCCTCTCCCACCGCTGTCAACAGAGGATTCAGGAGCTACGTTATTCCCATTGGTGCGAAGCGATGTCAATCACTGGTTACAACCAGTCACGGAGGCGGAAAAGCCGAGTGGGCGTTACCCCGCTGAGTACGTCTCCCGCTCAAGCGCCGACCGCCTCCTCAGAGCGGAGAAAACCTCGAAGTAAAAGTCCGCTTTCTGATTTATTTCCATTTCCCTCCGAGGGCAGTTGGGGCGTTTGTGAAGCGTCTCCTGCGGCCGGAGTCTGATGTATCGCTGAGAGGTAGGAGGAGACCGCTCGGCCCGTCGGTTCGATGCCGGTTCCCCGGGGAGGGAGGGATTTTATTGAAAGGATGAAGATGGTGTGAGAGGGGGCGGACAGGATGTTTGTCCCGGTGGGGACAGGAGGGGCTCATCTGTGGAAATATCTGAGCCCACGGTGGTGTCGAGCAGAGGGATTCACCACATGGGGGGCAAACACCGGCAGACTGTTGCCCTGCAAGCGGGGCCAATGGTCCGGGCAAAGTGACAATTATTTGGGCTTTGTTGAGATTGTACCTGGAATATGGTGTAAAATCCCGCTCCCCAAACTAACACGGGTTATACAGACCAAAGAACAAACTGCCGGAGGAACTCAGTGGGTCGGACACCATCTGTGGAGGGAAATGGACCGTCAACATTTCGGGCCGAGACCCTCCCTCTGGACCGAGAGTGGACGGGAAATAGTCAGAGAAAAGAGGTGAGGGGTGGGGATGCGGCAAGAGCCGGGGAGTGAGAGGTGGATCCAGGTGAGGGGGGAGGTGGGAAGGTGGAAATAGTGACAGGGGTGGGAGGTGAGTGGTTGGGGCAACACGGGGCTGAAGAATATGAAAATTCCATAGAGGATTAACAAAGAGGTTAGAGAGTATTTGTTATAGAGAGTGCAATGAAGATTCACCTGAATGATCCCTGGTGTGGTGGGGTCATCATATGAAGAAAGATCAAATGTGATAACCCTTTCATTTAGAGTATCGAGGACTGAGAGGTGAACATTGACATGCACAACTTCATTACCGGTTGAACTAGGGATCCCAGTCTCTGAAACAGGGGGTGAACTGCCCGGGACTGAGATGAGGGGAATTGTTTCCACTCTGAGGGTGGTGAATGTCTGTAAATCCCCACCACAGGGGGCGATTATTCTACCTAGAGATTCTACATCTTCCAACCCTTTACAACCTCGTTATAATGAGTTTATTTAATATTTTACCAAAAGAGCCACACAGCCCTACTACCGGCTCGTTATTTCAAGAAACATATAAGTATCTGGGAAACGAGAGGACCTGCAGATGCCAGAAATGGAGAGAACGACACATAAAGTGCTGGAGGAGCTCAGCATGTCAAGCAGCATCTATGGATGGGAATCAACATTCCTGGCCAAGACTCTTCTTTATGACTCGATACCCACGTATCTGGAATATCAACAAGCAAAGACAATAGAAAGTAGTGTGAAATCCATAAAACCTTTGACAAAATTTAGTTCATGGCTTCAAAAAAACCTGCCAAACAGAGCTCAATAGGAAACAAATACAACAAAGGCAATAAACACTTGCATCAATACCGAGATTGACTTTTTTAATGAAAATATCTTGGTCCCATTTCAATCAGTAAAATTTACAAAGACAAATAAGAACTGAAGAGACTTTAGAAAAGTCTATTTACACGAAGTCCCACTTAGATTAACGACTACCTTGGACACAAGGAGGAACAGGAATAACACACATGAAAAAAAAATCACACAACAGTCAGATAAAACCTAAATATATATTTTCATCAAAAATAAACAGGATACAGCACTCCATGTGTGTATATGCAATCGTGATAAGAAATACAGACCAGAAAACTTAAATGAGAGGCCAACTCAGAACAATAAGTCATCACTCTGGAAGAAAACATTAACCAGTGGAATGAGTATGACCCTCCATGGGAGACATCCCAACGATCTGAGCAGACTAGATGGTGTGAAGGAAGCATCGAGCACCTGACTGAGAGTTGGAGATCCCTTCCCAGAATCAGCGGGGTTCCTTGCAGAAATACAGGACAAGGTGTTTAAGAAAAAGAAAAAAATCTGAAATACATGGAATTCAAGCAAGCAAGACACTAAATGCAGAAAATGCCAAGAGACACCAGACACAATCCAACACATTCCAGGATCCTACAGCAGTTTAACTCAGTCTGATTACTTATGCAGGTACAATCAAGTGGAAAATGTCATTCACCAAAATCTTGCTTTAAAATACAAATGGATGAATGACCACGGTAACTTCATTAAGGCACTATAAATTCAAGCCTGATTCAGTTAAGGACATAATCTCACAATTTATATGATAATTAATACATTATTAGAGATAGGATCATCTCAAATAACCATTCAGATATAATATTACAGGATAAACAAGCAAGAATAACTCCCTCAATAGGTATAACCATTCTCAACACACACATGTGCCTCGACCAATGGGGCCTCTCACCACAGGCATTGTTCATCAGTCAGATAACAAAATTATTTTGTCTGCCAATTAACGTCCAAGTGTTGCTACTCTGTCATTCGTTGCCATGCCCCACTGTTGATTCCTTTCTCCTCATCATACGTTCTTACCAGAACCATCGTCCAGAGTCCCAAACTCTGCCCTGTGCAGACCCGCCTCTGGTTTCTGACCCTGCTCCTTTGAACATCCTACTTATGGTTTCCCATTCCAATTTAAGTCTTTAGAGGACAGTGGTGTTTCCAACAACCCTTTAGAAGCAGCGAAAATGAGTCATAATGTGGAAATAAGTTGTGATTAAGGAGGTTAACGAACAATGTCATTCTTCATCAGCCCAGAGATTAGAACTGCAGTCATCTCGACTTTTTCAGTCTGCAGAGAATTCAAGGGAAACAACAGGGGAGGATTTAAATGGACTGATGTGGAACAGATTCACTGGCCGGGTTCAGCAGGCCTGAGTACACCAGTTGTGTTATAAATTCACTAAGCACCAAAGACAGAGTTTATAATAGAACTGGTTTATTTGTCACAGATGCAGAATATTAAACTCCAGCCCCATTAAAGGTGAATGTGCAGCAGAAGAAACACCTCCCATGCCCAGTGACCAGGGTGCAGAACTGGGTGTGGTGAGCAGCAGCAATAATTGCAGATTTCAGCAGCAATAGTCGCTCTCGAAATTGCATTCAGCAACGGTGATGGACAAATATCCAGCATGCAGCTCATTGAAACTATCTCCCCAGTTTGAACCTGGTAGTGTGTCACAAGTGTAACACACTGTAAGGTTTCACTGCTGAGGTAATGGCTTCCCTGCAGCAGCAATGTTTAGGTTACGACTAGAGATAACAGGGTTTTGGAGTGTGGGACTATCCAATGAGAGAAATGTTCTTTCTTGTGAGTCTGGAAGAGAGATTTTCATGGCCTTTTGCTGGGGAGAGATGAGAAGACGTGAATGGAGAGACTGGGCCCTTTTTCTTTTTTTTTGTTTTCTTTACTAACCCTCTGGTCAAAGTAAGAATTATAAATCTTAATAGTTTAATCACATATTATGTACAATTTGTTACTTCAGGTGTCACACAGACGCAAACCAATAAAACTACCAGCAACAATTAAACACACTTGGAGTCTAGTTTTGCAGTTAACAAACAAAATTTTATTGGTAACTACTAATAATAGTGAACTTAAACCAGATAATCCAAGGGTTAGCAATGTTATGCATATATAGGTGTGAATACAGGTTTCCCCCGGTATCTAAAGCTAGAGTGTTACTATGAAACCATTTGTAAGCCGAAATGTCATGAAGTGAAGAAGCAATTACCATTAATCTAAATGGGAAAAGATTTTGGATGTTCCCAGACCCAAAGAAAACCGACCAAATCATACCAAATAGCACATAAAACCTAAAATAACACTAACCTATAGTAAAAGTAGGAATGATAAAGTAGAAATATTGTATGTACGGTGTAGTTTCACTGAAAATCAGGAAGATAGTGAACTGAAATCGATTTGGAGAGAAAAAAAATCGGCACGTGCACGCATGCGTACACAACTGCCGCACAAGGCTTCACGGTCACCCTAGTCTTTCTCGGGGTAAACTCACGTATAAAGCAGGCATCATCTTTATCGTAAAAGTGAAAATCCTCTTTGGTTAGCGAAAACAGGTACTAATGTAGGTCTTTCGTAACAGTGAGCTGTCGTAAAGCGAACGTCCGAAAAACGGGAGCCACCTGTATATAAAATCCAAAACCAAGGTGGTAAACGACATTGTCTTACAATGATGTGGTAGATTCAATTTAGTTCACAAGATGGGGGGGAGGGGGGATAATAGACTTCTCTGTAAGAAGTCGCTTGCTTGTTCTGTGTTGGTAAAGGATCATTCTGACCTTGCTTAACCACACAGAACATAAACATTAGCTGGTCACCATAGCAACCCAGCACTTCTGCAGAAATCCAACAGCGTGTCCAAGGTCAGTCTCGGTTCTCTTTGCACTTTAAAGAGACAGTCCACAGAGAGTATGAACCCCAAGGGCAGATTACACAGGGGACACATTGCTCAGTATCCACCCAAACGAGATTCTTCAGTTTGGCCAGACTGGGGGCTATAACCCCCTCTGTTAAGCTGCCAGCACAACTGGAAGCTACATAACATTAGATGACTGAGTGAATTGCTTCCGACATTCACAGCAGGTGAACGGCCTCTCCCCAGTGTGAACTCAATGATGCACACTGGTTGTTTTGGCTGAGAGAATTTCTTCCCAAAGTCCAAGCAGATTGGTCTCTACCCAGTGTGAAGGCGCTGGTGTGCCTTTAGGATGGATGACTGAGTGAATCCCTTCCCACATTCTGAGCAAGTGAACGGCTTCTCCCCAGTGTGAACTCGCCGATGTACCAGTAAGGTGGATGACTTAGTGAATCCCTTCCCACATTCTGAGCAGGTGAAAGGCCACTCCCCAGTGTGAACTTGCTGGTGTGCCAGTAGTTGGGATGACCGAGTGAATCCCTTCCCATACTCTGAGCAAGTGAACGGCCTCTCCCCAGTGTGAACTTGCTGATGTACCTTCAGTTGGGATGACGAAGTGAAACCCTTCCCACAGACTGAGCAAGTGAACGGCCTCTCACCAGTGTGAACTCGCTGATGTATCTGCAGATGGGATGACCGAGTGAATCCCTTCCCACAGTCTGAGCAGGTGAATGGTCTCTCACCAGTGTGAACTCGCTGATGTATCTTCAGTTGGGATAACGAAGGGAATCCCTTCCCACAGTCTGAGCAGGTGATTGGCCACTTTCCGGTATGAACTCGCTGATGTATCTTCAGATGGGATAATGAAGCAAATCCCTTCCCGCAGTCTGAGCAGGTGATTGGCCACTCTCCGGTGTGAACTCCCTGGTGTGCCTTCAGTTGAGATAACTGAGAGTATCATTTCCCACAGTCCGAGCAGGTGAACGGCCTCTCCCCAGTGTGAACTCGCTGATGTATCTTCAGATGGGATGATGAAGTGAATCCCTTCCCACAGTCTGAGCAGGTGAACGGCCTCTCACCAGTGTGAACTCGCTGATGTATCTTCAGATGGGATGACGAAGCGAATCCTATCCCGCAGTCCGAGCAGGTTATTGGCCACTCTCCAGTGTGAACTCGCTGATGTACCTTCAGTTGAGATGACTGAGCGAATCCCTTCCCACAGTTTGAGCAGGTGAATGGCCTCTCTCTGGTGTGAACTCGCTGATGTACCTGAAGTTGAGGCAACTCGGTGAATCCCTTTCCACAGACTGAGCAGGTGAACGGCCACTCTCCGGTGTGAACTTGCTGATGTCTCAGTAACTTATATGTGGAAGTGAATCCTTTCCCACAGTCTGAGCAGGTGAATGGCCTCTCCCCGGTGTGAACTCGCTGGTGAGCCATTAGGACAGATGACCGAGTCAATCCTTCTCCACAAATTCCTCAGATGACCAGCCTCTGCCCAGTGTGAACTGACTGGTGTGTCCGCAGGTGGGAAGACCAACTGAATCCCTTCTCACTCACAGAACAGGTGAATGGCCTTGCCCAGTGTGAACTTGCTGATGTACCTTCAGTTGAGATGACCGAGTGAATCCATTCCCACTGTCTGAGCAGATGAATGGGCTCCCCCCATGTAAACTAATGGGCGTGCCAGTTGGTCAGATGATCGAGTGAATCCCTCCCCACAGTCTGAGCAGGAAGGATGATCAAGTGAATCTCTTGCTCCACTTCTTAAATATCTGGAGAGACAGCAAAACTAGCGTGTTGTGTTCGAGATTCCCGTAGGCAAATTCCTTGTCATTTTTAACCTGTAAAAAGATTTACAAAATCCATCAATGGGTGTAGGACAACATTTCAGATGAGATTCCTTGAGTTGTCAAGGTGTGAGCTGGCATCACACTGTTTCAGTGAAGTTTAACCCAAGTTGGAGAGAGAAACTGGGCACAGTGCTGGTATCTGGAATGACCATCAATTCCCTGATGCTCTTCCTGTCTCTATAAGAATGGGGCATTTCTGCCATCTCCAATCTGTGTCCTGGCTCAGTTTGACTCTCTCCGTTGGTATTGTTCCCTGTTCCCACTGAGCTGCATGGGTTCCTGGCCCCACAGTAACTGAAACAATCTCACGCAAGTAGCCTGCAATCCGTTCCATGCACCCACAACTCTCAGTGTAAATAAAGTTACCCCTGACATCCCCTCCATATCAACTTTCAAGCACCTTAAAACTATACCCCTTCACATTAGCCATTTGAGCCCTGGGGTAAAAGCCTCTGGCTATCCACACGATCAGTGTCCCTCATCATCTTATACATCTGAAAAAGGCTCTAAACATAAACAAAGATATTATACATTTCTTTGAGGATTTGTTGGGAATAGACAACATTATGACAGTATAGATAGGGTACAGGTACGCAGCTTTTTCCACTGAGGATGGGTGCGATGACAACCATAGGTCATGGGTAAGCGGGGAAGTGAAAATTTAATGGGAACATTTGGAAAAGCTCTTTACTGAAATGGTCGTGAGAGCGTGCAGTGAGATGCCAGCACAAGTGGTGAATATGAGTTCAGTTTCACCATTTAAAAGAAGTTTGGATGGGAGCCTGGATGGTAGGGGTATGGTGGGCGATGGTCCCGGTGCAGTTAGTTGCATTAGACAGTTTAAATGTTTGTTTGGCATTGACTGGATTGGGCAAATAGCCTGTTTCCGTACTGAACTTCTCCATGTTTCTGTGACAGAGAAGCTGGCCAAACTTGTTTGGAAGGGAAAAGGTAGGAGAGACAACGGAGCAGCAATGGCTGGAGTTTCTGGGAGAATTCAGGAGCTGAGTGATCGATACATCCCAAAGAAGTGGAAGCATTGAAAAGGCAGGAAGACACAACTGTGGCTGAAATGAGAAGCCAAAACCAACATAAAAGCCAAAGAGAGGGCATTCAAAAGAGCAAAAACTATTGGAAGCTTTTAGAAACCAACAGAAGACGACTAAAAATAAGTCTGATGAGCTCGGGGGTGGAATTATGCTACTGTTGTCATTAATGAGTCTTGGTAGCACCCAACAGTCTGAGGCATTTAGAGGAACAAAATATCGGGGGCCTCAATATCTCTTGAAAACCAAGGTTCCCTGCACCAGTTACCTGTCAACATACAAACTCTACACTCCCAAAAATGTCTCTTCTGAAGGCCTCCCGCTTACCAAGTACTCCTTTGCCAGAAAACGGCCTATCCCAAACCACACTTGTCAGGTCCTTTTGACACCATCAAAACTGACCTTTCATCCCCTCTGTTCTGTTCTCCTAACTAACAAATCCCCTATCACCCGTTTGACTTTCCTCTGCCAGGTAATCCGTCCCTCCCCAACAGTTTGTAAAGCGGCCCACCTGGCTGTTGTGTGGGATGGCAACAAGAGTACTCTGTGATGGCTATTTAACTTCATTCCCCTTCATGTCTCTCAACCAGTCTCCTGTGTCCTGCACCTTGGGTGTAACTCACCTCTCTTGATATCATATCTATCACCCCCTCCAACTGCTGGATGATCCAAAATTCATCCATTTTCAGCTCCAAATCCTCAAAGTGCAGCTGGGTGCACATCTTGTAGGTGAGGGTGTCAGGGACACTGGAGTTCTCCATACCAATGTCCCCTCTAATTTGTAATTACCAGTGTGCACATAAATCTTGTACTGTGCATTCTTTTACCCAGTGACGACATGTGCACTGTAAATTTTATATAGAGAGGTATTCATTTTAACAGCCAGCAAATCACTGTCTGTAAGAACTGTGATCTCCTCTGGGCTCGATCCAGTTCATCTGCCCTCTCACACCATGTCACAGGCCTGTAACGGGTAATGAAGGATTTTCTCTCCAGTGCTTTTGCACTTTGTCCATAAGTGGTTTGCTTGCTAAATTATGCTTTAAAACGTCAGATTTCCAAATATCACTCCAATTCTTCCCTCTTGTAAACTCTCCAACAACTTTTGCATCACCACAATACACACAGGTATCACCAGTTTCTGTATTGTACATAAATATTTCCCCTGAAGTCTCCCCCAATGACTGACGGTGTTGAACTCAGTGAATGAAATCCCAATGAATATGAAGGGAAGGGCAGTAGTCTGTCTCACTGGAGTCTGGCACATTTGTGAGGTGAAAGCTACTTGTTGCCCAGGGCAAAGGTTTTTGATATCATTATCTTCCAGAGAGAATGGTACAAAACATGTCGTCACGGGTAGAAAAGTCCAGAACAAAAGGAGGTGGAACAAGCATCACAAACAAAATGCTGGAGGAACTCAGCAGGCCGGGCAGCATCTATGGAAAAGAGTACTAATGCTGAGTTCCTCCGGCATTTTGTGTGTGTTGGTTGGATTTCCAGCATCTGCAGATTTTCTCCTGTCAGTGATCCGAGGTAGAACAAAGGCGAATTTCTCAACTGGTGATGTAAAAGATTTTGTTCCCTTTCTCCGAGTTCCTAATCCTTGCATTTAGATAGCTGGAGCTCAGCTCTGTCTGAGAGATCCATCGGTTCCCATTCACTCAGCGGCCGGAAGCTCCCCGGGGCCCGTGTACGGATCGTGAGGCTGAGAGAGAGGGAAGAGAGAAGGACTGTCCCGGGATTGCGGACTGTGATGTCCGGATTTCACAGGAATCGTTCTGAAGTCGGTGTTTCAGAGAAAAACTCGGAGAATCACTCTTACCTCCATCCGACATTTTCAAGGCCTTCAGTGTACTGCGCGCATGCGTGATACTCGGTGTCGTCCTCAGCCTGACGCCTGCGCATTTCATCGGTGCCTCAACGACGGCGAAATTTTTAACGCATGGCCCTATGGGTAATCACGGTGCCATTAAAGATTTGTGCAGTTAACGGTTCAAGGTCCATACCTTATTTTTTTCGTGTGTATCGAAAAATCTGCAGCTGTTTTACCGCAGAAAGCGGCTCCCATAAGCAATATACTCAATATCAATGCCTATCGAATGCCAAAGTAAAATGCAGTTATAAAACACAAGAGATTCTGCAGTTGCTTGGAATACAGAGACGCACACACACAAATACTGGAGGAACTCTGCAGTTCAAGCAGCAACTAAGTAGAGGAGTACACAGGCTAGGCATGCTGAAAGGGCTCGGTGTAAACGTTGTCTTTTTATTCCTCTTCACAATTGCTGCCTGACTGTTGATTTCCACCAGTATTTTGCAGAAATTAACCACCTTTTTTTTCGATCAACCAGTTTCCAAATGCTTCTAATCTTTCTTCTGTAGCCACATCCAGCTGGTCTGATTCCTCCTCCTCGTAAACTCTAGACCCCAACTCTCTTTGCAGCCCCAAAGCCTGACTCAATCTGGCAACTCTTTGGTTTCTGACTCTGCACCATCGAAGATTCACTCGCTAGTCTGCTGTCAGACTTTAGAGGTGTATTGTGTTACGAGACTGCAGGTTCGTTTACTGCGAGTGCGTTTTTAGTGCCTGATTGAGGTCTTTGACGTAAAACACAAAGGGTGAGGGGGGCGGGAGAGGGAGAGGGGGAGGGGAGGGGGGGGGAGGGAGAGAGGGAGGGGAAGGGGAACGGGGAGGGGGAGAGATGGGCGACGGGCGAGAACGTCACAACCACAGTGAGCTCATCGTCTTATTCACCCCGGAGACAATCATTCAGGTGTATAAGATGATAAGAGGCATTGGTCGTGTGGATAGCCAGAGGCTTTTTCCCAGTAGGAAAATGGCTAACACGAGGGGGAATAGGTTTAAGCTGCTTGGAAGTAGGTACAGAGGAGATATCAGAGCAATGTTTTTTAAGCAAAGAGTGGTGTGTGTGTGGAATGCACTGCCAGCGACGGTGGTAGAGGCGAATACAATAGGGTCTTTTAAGAGACTCTTGGATAGGTACATGGAGCTTAGGAAAATAGATTTCTGTGATTCTATGAAATTCAAGGGAAATCTTCTATTCCACGGAGTGGTGACTAGTTGCAACCTGTCACCTCAGGGAGAGTGAGAGGGGAACGGCAGGGGTAGATTTTGATATACGGATATGGAACAGAAACATGGGCAGGAACCAGATGGGCCGAGTGGCCTTTCTAGTTGACATTGTGAGTGTGGTAGAGACAGTAAGTACCTGAAACACGGGATTTTATACAAAACTGTTTTAACTTTCACAGATCCACAATATTAAACACCAGTCTAGTTTAAGACTAACATCAGCAGAACAGACTCCTCCAATGCTCAGTGACCAGGGTTCAGTCCTGGGTGCGATGAGCAGCCGCAAGAACTGCAGAATCTGACAGTAACAGTCCCTCATGAACCTGCAGCTGCCTTCAGTCACAGTGATGGTTAGACTTTTAACACAGAGGTGATTTGAACTTCCTCCCTGATGTAGGAGGGTTCAGACCGAAGATGTAGGGGAGAAGGAAAACAAAAAGATAATAAAGTTGCGTGCACCGTGAGGGATAAACAGAGAGGAGGAGGTGGAGAGTTTCTTAAATGCATTTATTTTAATGCTACGAGCATTGTCAGATAGGTTAGAGCATGGATTGAGACATGGCAATATGATGTTGTAGCTATTAGTGAAACATGGTTGCAAGACAGGTGTGATTGGCAACTAAATATCCCTAGATTTCGTTGCTTAAGGTGTGAAAGAATCGGAGGGGCAAGAGGGTGAGGCATTGCATTGTTTGTCCGAGAAAATATTACAGTGGTATTTTGACAGGACAGATTATAGGGCTCGTCTCGGGAGACTACTTGGATGGAATTGAGGAATGGGAAAGGTGTAGTAACACTTATAGTGGTGTATTATAGACCATATAATGGGGAGCGAGAATTGGAGGAGCAAATTTGTAAGGAGATAGCAGATATTTGTAGTAACCACAAGGTTGTGATTGTGGCTGATTTTAATTTTCCACACATCGACAGGGAAGCCCATACTGTAAAAGGGATGGATGGTTTCGAGTTTGTAAAATGTGTGCAGGATAGGTTTTTGCAGCAATACATGGAGGTACCAACTAGAGAAGTGGCAGTGTTGGATCTCCTGCTGGGAATGAGATAGGTCAGGTGATGGAGGTATGTGTTGGGGAGCACTTCGGGTCCAGTGATCACAATACCATTAGTTTCAATATATTTATGGAGAAGGATAGGACTGGACCTAGGGTTGAGATTTTTGATTGGAGAAAGGCTAACTTTGATGAGATGCGAAAAGATTTAGGAGTGGATTGGGACAATTAGTTTATGGGAAGGATATAACAAAGAAATGGAGTTCATTTAAAGGTGAAATTTTGAGGGTACAGAATCTTTATGCTCCTATTAGGTTGAAAGGTTAGAAGTTCGAGTGAGCCATGGTTTTCAAGAGATATTGTAAACATGGTTCGGAAAAAGAGAGAGATCTATAATATAGGCAGCATGGAGCAAATGAGGTGCTCGAGGAATATAAAGAATGTAAAAACAATCTTAAGAAAGAAATTAGAAAAGCTAAAAGAGGATCTGAGGCTGCTTTGGCAAGTAAGGTGAAAATGAATCCAGAGGGTTTCTACAGTTATATTAATAGCAAAACGATAGTGAGGGATAGAATTGGTCCCTTAGAGAATCAGCGTTGACAGCTATGGGGGAGATTTTGAAAAATGATTTTCATTGGTATTCACTAAGGAGAAGGATATTGAATTGTGTAAGGTAAGAGAAACAAGTACGGTAGTTATGGAAACTCTGATAATTAAAGAAGAGGAGGTACAGGAGCTTTTAAGGAATATAAAAGTGGACAAGTCTCTGGTTCCTGATAGGATATTCCCTAGAACCTTGAGGGAAGTTAGTGTAGAAATAGCAGGAGCTCTGACGGAAATATTTCAAATGTCATTAGAAACGGGGATGGTGCCGGAAGATTGGCGAATTGCTCACGTGGTTCCATTGTTTAAAAAGGGTTCTAAGAGTAAACCTAGCAACGATGGGCCTGTAAGTTTGACGTCAGTGGTGGGTAAATTAAAGGAAAATATTCTTAGATATGGTATATAATTATCTGATTAGACAGGGTCTGATTAAGAACAGTCAACATGGATTTGTGCATGAAAGATCATGTTTGACAAGCCGCATTGAACTTTTTGAAGTGGTTACTAGGAAAGTTGACGAGGGTAAAGCAGTGGATGTTGTCTATAGGGACTTCAGTAAGTCCTTTGACAAGATTCCACACGGAAGGAAGTTAGGAAGGTTCAATCATTAGGTATTAATATTGAAGTAGTAAAATGGAATCAACAGTGGCTGGATGGGAGATGCCAGAGAGTAGTGGTGGATAACTGTTTGTCAGGTTAGAGGCCGGTGACTAGTGTTGTGCCTCAGGGATCTGTACTGGGTCCAGTGCTGTTTGTCATATACATTAATGATCTGGATGATGGGGCGGTAAATTGGATTAGTAAGTAAGCAGATGATACAAAGATGGGTGGCGTTGTGGATAATGAAGTAGGTTTTCAAAGCTTGCAGAGAGATTTAAGCCAGTTAGAAGAGTGGACAAAAAAATGGCAGATGGAGGTTAATGTTGTTAACAGTGAGGCGCTACATTTTGGTAGGTCTAATCAAAATAGGACATATATGGTAAATGGTAGGGCACAGAGGAATGCAACAGAACAGAGGGATCAAGGAATAATGGTGCATTGTTCCCTGAAGTTGGAATCTCATGTGGATAGGGTGGTGAAGAAAGCTTTTGGTATGCTGGCCTTTACAAATCAGAGCAGTGAGTATAGGAGTTGGGATGTAATGTTAACATTATACAAGGCATTGTTCAGGCCAAATATGGAGTATTGTGTGCAGTTCTGTTCATCGCATTATAGGAAAGATTTCAATATAATTGAGAGAGTACGGAAAAGAGTTACTAGAATGTTACCTGGGTTTCAACACCTAAGTTACAGAAAAAGGTTGAACAAGTTAGGTCTTTATTCTTTGGAGTATAGAAGGTTGAGGGGGGACTCAATAGAGGTATTTAAAATTTAGATGGGGATAGATGGATTTGAAGTGGATAGGCTTTTTCCATTGAGAGTAGGGGAGATTCAAACACGAGGACTTGAGTTGAGAGTTAGGGGGAAAAAGTTTAGGGGTAACACGAGTGGGAACTTCTTTACTCAGAGAGTGGTAGTTGTGTGGAGGAGCTTCTAGTAGAAGTGGTAGAAGCAGGTTCGATATTTAAAAAAATGTATAGGTATATCGACAGGAAAGGAATGGAGGGTTATGGGCTGAGTGCAGGTTGGTGGGAATAGATGAGAGTAAGCTTTCAGCATGGACTAGAAGGGCTGAGAAGGCCTGTTTCCGTGCTGTAATTGTTATATGGTTATATAATAACCATCCAGAAATTATATTACAGGATAAACAAGCAGGACTAACTCCCTCAATAGATATAACCATTTCCAATACCCTCATTTCCCTTGACCAATGGAGCACTTCACAACAGGCATTGCTTGTGTCATCAGTCAGACAAACGAATTATTTTCTGTCAATCAGCTTGGACATGTCCACACTCTGTTATTCGGTTCCACTCCCTGCTGCTGATTCCCTTCTCATGATCCGTTCTTACCCCAACCATTTCCCGGAGCCCCACACTCTGCCCTGTGCAGACCTGCCTCTGGTTTCTGACCCTGCTCCGTTGAACATCCAACAGATGGTTTCCCATTCTGCTTTCAGTCTTTAGATGACAGTGGTGTTCTGTAACAACACTTTAGAAGCAGGGAAAATGACCCATAATGTGGAAATGAGCCCTAAATAAGGAGGTTAACTCATCCTTATTCTTCCTGAGCCCAGAGATTAGAGGGACAAAGGACATCTGAGACAGAACTGCAGTCAGCTCGACTTCTTCAGTCTGCAGAGAATTCAAGGGAAACCTCTTCACCCACAGAGTGGTGACTGTTTGGAACCCATCACCACAGGGAGAGCGAGAGGGGAACAACAGGGGAGGATTTAAAAGGACTGTCGTGTAGTTGAAACTCTGGCAAGGTCCAGGCGGCCACTCTCTACTGTACACGAGGTGTGTTATAAATTCACTAAGTACCAAAGACAGAGTTTAAAATAGAACTGATTTATTTGCACATATCCAGAATATTAAACTCCAGTCCCATTAAAGGTGAATATGCAGCAGAAGAAACTCCTCCCATGCCCAGTGACCAGGATGCAGAACTGGGTGTGGTGAGCAGCAGCAAATATTGCAGAGTTCAGCACTGACAGTCACTCTCGAAATTGCATTCAGCAACGGTGATGGACAAATATCCAGCATGCAGATTATTGAAACTTTCTCTCCAATGTGAACCCTGTAGTGTGTCACAAGGTTAGATTACTGTCTGAAACCATTCCCAGATTCACAGCAGGTGAACATCCTCGCCCCAGTGAGAACTCAATGATACGCATTCATTTGAGATCACTGAGAGAATCTCTTCCCAATGTCTGACTGATAATGTTTTAAAGGATTTGGGGGATACTCAGATTCATGTAAATAATGGGTTGAGGTTGAGTACCAACTGTGCCTGTGTTTGTGAATGGCTATATTTAAGATGAAGTCTCACAGCTGCTTTTTGGAGCGACATAAAGGTTGAAGCTCATACAGATCCAAAAAAGACGTCTCCTGATAATTCACACCTTTGGTTTCGACAAAAGATGGTTGCTCATGAAGATAAGACAGGACATTCCTTTCTTAATTACAACTTAAAGTTGAAGGTGTCTCTTATCTAAGTTATTAAGCTTTGCTTTATTTGAGCAACTGGAATATCTTTGGAAGTGATTGTTCTTTTTTATCGGTGGCCTTATAAATTGTAGCTATTCTGGAAGTCGAGCAGTGAACTTGTTTGAACCGCCAGAGGGATGAGACGCTTTTCCCCTTGATGTCGGGACAAAGTTACCTAGCCGGAGGAGCTCGAAGAAATAACCTGGTGAACGGATAAGTAACGATCTTTCAGGGCTGTGGTTACTTGATCCGGTGAATTTAAGTCTACACTTATTGCTGTGGCTCGAATCCCAAAATAGGGAATGTCGCTCTGGGCTGAATAGGTGACTGAAGACTTGAGTCGAATCGCAATTGGGTAGCAGGGCGTCCGAGGTACATTTTTACCTCGCCCACGGGATTGGTACCTTGACCAGATCAAAAGAACTATTCGGACCAGGATTTAAGGTAAGCAGTTGTCTCGGTAAGGTTGCTGCGGGTGACATTGGCTATTCTGTATGACGGCCGGAAGCGGGATTGGGGCCCAGGTCGGGAGAAGCGGTCGCTGCTGCCCGGCGAATTCGATAAGGGGTCACGCAAGTTTCAGAATATGGCCGGTTGAAATTTGATAAGGATGCGACACTGGCAGCCCGGTAAATTTCTCACCTCGGCAGCAGAATATGGCCGGTTGAAGTTTAATGAGGCAAGTTCAGAGAAATGAAGGAAGGGAACCTCCCACTCCTCCAGAGTATGTGAGTGTTGTTTTGTGAAAATTAACGGAAAATAGGCTAGCAGGTTTTTGTGATAATTAAAGTCTGCCGGTGACATTGGATATTCAGTATTGTTCCTAAAGAAAGAGTCGGGAATGGGGACCCCGGTCAGGAGAAGCGGCCACCGCTACCTAAGGGATTTGGCCATATCAGCTGCCTCCTGATAATATGGCCGGTTGAAGTTGATTAACGAGGAGGCAGGCTGGCTAAATTTCTCACCCAGCGTCATAAATAAAAGCAACTGATATTTGGGCCCCGGGGGGGGGGGGAGCGGGGGAGGAACTTGTGTTATAGAATCATGTAAGCAAGCGGTTAATTTAATCTGGAAAAAGAACTGTGGAAGGAAATGGAAATTCCTGATTGAGGAGTGGGAAGATAAAGCGGATGTAAAATTGAATAATACTTTACTGGCCAGTTGGAGGAATAATGCATGCAATACAGAAATAGAGGCATGTGCTGTTGTCGGAACTCCTAAGAGTCGGGAAACCCTTAAAGCTGAATGTGAATGGGTGGATGGGAGAGGAAAAGAGAGAAATAGCAACAGTGAAAACAGCAAAAGGCCGACAACGACAGAAAGGAGGGATTAAGGCAACAGCGCTGAACAAGAGCTGAAAAGGGTCCCGGGATCCCGATCCTATTTTTGGCATACAGACCCTGCTTGATGATTCAGAAGACACGGATTGGGATGAGGAATGGGGATTATTCCCAGAGTTCCGATACCTCCGTCCCAAACCAGCGTTCCTCAGCACCCCCTCCGCCTTATAATTCTACATGTCCTTATCAAGACACTAAGGGATCAGGTATAGGGGAACGAGTAAAACTAAATCGAAGAAATAAGGGGCGTAAAGAAACAGAATAGAGATCAGGGTGAAGAATTAGCCTAATTTACTCAGTAAATGGAGGAAGTCCAAATTAGCTCCCCGGGGCAATATCCCACTAGACAACTGCCCAATCCACGAGCAGCAGACGATATTGTGGAATCGACTGTTGAGGTTTATGTCCCTTGGAAACGGCCAGAAATGATCATGATAATGAATCAAACCCCAGACCGGAATGAAAAACCAGCTAAGATTGCCCAGTATGTCCGGAGTACTATTAAAATGTATGTGGCTACTACTAAAGATTTATTTGGATTATGTTGCTTGATTTTATCCCCAGAAGAAAAAGGTAAATGATTGGAACAAATGAATGATGATACGGGGCCGGTTCGAACTCATGACGATTTACAACAAAATATCCCTGATGATCATTACTGGATTAACCATTTGATTCAAGCACTGGAGCGAGCCCTTCAGCGAACAGGGTGCTGGAATGCAACCCAAGCCTGAACAGACAGGAAGTGAGAATTGGGAAAGTTTTGTTGCCTGTTATGGTGCCTTTACCGGAGATTTAGCTTTAAACTAAGGACAAGATTCGCTCCTGTTTAATGCCATGTTATTTTAGTGTGTTCCTCCCATGTTGCAGATATGCCTCGGACGAACAATATCGATTAGTCTGACAATACTCGAAACCAGAGGAGATGAGTTGTTGTTTATTATTGGAGCGGTCAGAATGAGTCCAAATCACGTTTCAACCCCAGGTGAGAACTGAGCATGTTCAACGAACACGAAGGCAGACGGTAGTAAAGCAAGGGAATACTTTGGACGGTGGGGAGGATCCTGGAAATCCTGACCAGAGATACCCGGACTGGCCTTCTCCTCCGTTCCCCAATCCTGATATGGCAGACTGGGGCCAATATACAGGATGGGATAAGTACCTCCATGGAGGGAAGAATTTACCTCAGAGACCGGCTCAGCTGAATCCACCTTCTAACCCCTTCCAGCCGGGACCCTGGAAGGGGAATCGAGGAGGACCTGATAGTAGACCCTGGTCGCAGGGAACCAGACCTCGGGTACCGCCCAGAGATGAGCCTCGACCTGAAGCAATGGCTAGACCCTGTTTTAATTCTGGAAGATATGGCCATTGGTGGGCAAAATGTCCCTATCACTTTAGGGCAGAATCACCCTCCAGCGGACCACCTCGAGCCTCATTCACAATGAACAATCCTTTCGCATGAGGCAAGGGACAAAACATCCCAGTCGTCAATACGTCCCCTAATCAAGAACCACATGCTACGCTACGAGTGGCAGGAACTCCAATTCCGTTTATGATTGATACGGGGGCAACCACTTCGACCCTCGTTCAGGAGAGTGTAAAGGACAAGGGATACGACTGTGGTTTTATCATGATTTGAGGGATAGGTAAATGTTGATTGTCAGACTATGCCGCTGCCTTTTCAATCCTGTGGACAAAACATTTGCAGTCACCAGCAATCTCGGATGCAATTTGGCAGGGAGAGATTTGCTCTGTCCACTAGGGGTTGAAGTACCCTGCGCAGAGGGGGGCATCAGTTTGGGACTGACTGGGGGAAGGCAGTCCCCCCAGTTTGCTGTTCACCAATGGAGGGGAATCAGCCTAGGTCCATCCACTTTTGTGCCTCCCTTCCCAACAACTGACTCTCAAGTAACAGTCTGTTGTGTCGCTACTGGGTCTTCGGTTGAAGATGACCAGTATTATACCTCTCCCGAAGGAAAGGAATATTCGGTTTCCATTATCGGAGAAATAGAAGGTAAGAAAGTCTCTGCTTCCCTGGCTCAGATCCTTGGTTGCCTTTGGCGATAAACAGGACTGGTGGATCCGCATATTACCCGAACTGTTAATCCAGGTTATAAGGCAAAGCGTCTGGGCACTCTCGACGATATCTTAACGCAACTTGCCCAGACTGTTAAAGGATCATGGCAGCAGCTCCCTCAGGGACGTCTATAATGTTGTGAGTGCCCACAAAAGCTGACTGGACGGTTGACCCGGCATGCATCCAGCATTACCCAATGACAGCGAGAAACACAACTACGGGCGACCTCTCCCCCCACCCACGAAGTTGGGCGGTCATCTTGCACCCCTGTCCGCATTGAACTGAAAAAGGATCAGGTGTTTCCTTCAGTTACTCAGTAGCCCTTGAAACCAGAGGCAGATGAAGGAGTGCGACCCCTTATAACCTCCTTGCTGGCTCAGGGAATTCCGGTCCCTCGCCAATCACCTTGCAATACGCCGATCTTCCCCGTTCCAAAGCCAGAAAGAAAAGAACGGCGCCTAGTACAAGACATCAGGAAGATAAATGAAATCGTGGCACCCCTACATGCCCTTGGCCCAAGCCCTGCAACTATTCTGAATTGCATGCCTGCAGCCGACTGCATATTTACAATAGTAGATTTGCAACATGCTATCTTCGTCGTTCCAATACATCCAGATTTCCATTACTAGTTTGCATTTACGTATCAAGGACAACAATACACCTGACTCGCTTGCCCTGAGGGTTGATTCATTCTCCAACGCTATTTTCGCAGACTCGCCAGTGCCAATGACGTGAGTTGAGGTTGTCTAGTAGCTCAGCTTTGATACAGTATACAGATGGTTTACTGATTGCCAGCCATAGCGCTTCCGCCTGCGAAATTGTCACGACGATACCACTGAACTTTCTCCACTCGTTGGAGAACGTGACCCCGCCGCATAAAGTAAAGCGTTCCCAGAAAGAAGTGAAGTCTCTAGAGGTCCTGCACTCAGCAGCCGAACGGAAGCTGACAGAAGACCGAATACGACCCCATTTCAGATGCCCCCATTTCAACTTCGCCGAAACAGACGAGGGTCTTTTTCGGACTCCTGAATTTCTACAAGACAACGAATATTGAATATTGCCATTTACACCAGTCAGCTATCTCAACTGGTATCACTAAACGCTCCGCCTACCTTCACTCTGACTGCCGAACAAAGAGAGGCTGTCACTGAATTAAAGGACAGTGTATTACGAGCCCCTCCCTTGGGGCAGTCCCTCTATACGTTCAACTATACGTCGCCATTAAAGACCGTTGTGCCACTACAGTACACACTCAAAAACATGGCGACCGACAGCGTCCTATTACTCTACCAAATTAGATCCCGTAGCAGCAGGATTGCCACTCTTCATACAGTTACCCCCGCTGTACACACGCTTGTGTTGGCCGCTTCAAATATTACCTTACACCTGCCAGTTGCTGTGCTCACACCACAGTCCACGGTGGAATTACTCAATAATCTCCAGACTCAACATCCAACACAAGCTCGGCAAAGGCGATACGAGATGGCTCTCCTTGATAATACCCTACTGACTTCTTCTCACTCTGAACCCTGCGACCTTCCTAAATGACCCACCACAACCCTTGAACGTTCCAACGCATGCTTTTCTATTACAAAATTGTATTTTCACCACCACACGAGAAGATTTGTCCGGTCAGCCGTTGTCTAATGCCGACCTCCACTTCAGAGTCGTTGGCATTTTTTTGTCAGCCCCACCAACAAACCATGCTCAGGGTATGCCATCGCCACTGACTCCACAGTTATTGGACAAGGATCTTTAAGTCCCCTATATTGGCACAAATGGCAGAGCTTTCTGCCCTCACCCGCGCCTGTATTTTAGCTAGAGGCAAATCAGCCAATATTTACACTGAATCCCGCTACGCTTTTGGTGTGGCCCATGATTATTGTTGCTTCTGTGGGAGCATCGTGGATTTGTAACCTCCACTGGACAGTCTATTATTAATGCCCTGTATGTTCGTCACTTATTACAGTCTCTTCAGATCCCATCTCAAGTCGCTATTAATAAATGTTTAATACACGAGCATCCGATGAAGTATCCCCGGGAAACGCCAGGGGGGGACGAGCCGGCAAAGCAAGCCGCTCTCCTCCAGCCACTTATTATACTTATGGGGTACAAAAGTCCACAGTCCAATCACCACAGCAAACGGAAATGCCAGACATGAGGGAAATGCGCGCATTTCAGGGGGACGCCCCTGCTGAGGAACGCAAATTATGGTCCCAGATTGGATGACACTATGATAAAACACTCAATTGTGGCTGACCCTTGCGGGACAGGATTTTTTCCAAATTTCTTTTTACCCACCCTGATTGATTATGTGCACAATTGTACCCACCTGGGCAAGGAGGGAATGGTAACCACATTATTACAATCCTGGTGGCACCCTGATTTCCAAACAGCAACTGAAAAAGGAATAAAAACATGCCTATTATGTAAAAAGGCCAATGCTGGGAAGGGTATACCTTGTGCCTCCGGGAACACCCTCTTGCCAGGTGTCTGCAACATGATTCTATTGGACTACCTAGGGTGCATGGTTATAAATATTTCTTGCTAATAGTAAATCTGTTTAGCAGATGGATAGAGGCTATACACAGTACTCATAATACTGCTATGTCGATTCTCCGTTACGGATTACCCGAATCAATAAGCACAGACAATGGACATTTTATTGCTAAGATAAATGAGAAAATCTGTAAAGAACTGGCAGTAAAACAGCAACTCCACTGTGCTCATCATCCAAGTGCAGCTGGTATAGTGGAGCAAGCAAATGGAACCTTAAAGAATAAACTAACTAAACTTATGCAAGAAACTGGACTAATCTGGCTTAAGGTTTTACCTGTGGCATTGTCCCATATGAGAGTTACATCCCCGTCTAAAATTGTATTCCCAGCAGAAATCATCTATGGAATGCCTATGCATACCCCATGGACGCCGGGGTTAAATTGTCCATTTCCTGATAAGATAGAAATGCATGCTCTAGGGGAGGAAATGGGAATGTATTTGTGTAAGCTGACCAAAATTTTCCATAGTGTGCATTCGCGGGTTCGCCAGGCCCACCAAGCTGACGAGGATCAAGTTAAAGGGGACTATCCCACTGTTGATCCTGGAGACTTTGCGTTGATAAAGAATTGGGACAGAAATAAATTGGACACTCGGTTGTAAGGACCCCATCAGGTGCTGCTGACCACACCTACGGCCGTGAGGTTGGAGGGGCAACCAAAGTGGGTACATCGAACCGACTGTAAACCCGCTGTAAAGGAAGTAGCAGAAACGGAGGGGGAATAATATCATGCTGACAGTACTAATGTTACTTTTCGTACTGTATACACCACGTCTACAAACAGATACTCCCCTTTCTCTGTGCCACACACATGCAGAACAAATATGGCAGTCGGCGTGTTTGGTGGGTCCCAGTTTACCCCAGCATGCGGAATCGGGAATGCCCTCGGAACGTGTACTTTGGAGTAGTAGTGAGATGTTAACTGTGAGATTTCTGAATTCTTTGAGTAAAACATCAGACCCATTTTTGGATCGATGGTGGATATCAGGATGTAATAGAAACCAGAATTGCGGGTGTCTCTGTTTTAAGGGATTTACGAATCCCTACAGAAGTGGCTGAGAGACTTGCCCATAGAACTTGGCCATACTCTGAGTAAGGTAAACGGGACCGGTTATTGCCGAACTGGAGCAATAGAGGAAACGTTATTGGGAAATAGCTCTTGTACAGAAATTAGAGCTGATTCCCCTCCGTTCGCTGATAATGGAACTGACTGGTTATGTGGTAAAAAGGTATATCCGTGGCTGTCAGGGCCTTATGATGACAAGGGAACCATCACAGCGAGAAATTGGACGGGGTGTTGCTGATTACCTTATGTAGCACCCTTTATATATTCATTAGCCAACATTTCTCATCGGAGCTAGAAGGAAATAAAAGATGAATTAGAGAAAGTGAGAGATTTTGGACGAGAGTATTTCCTTTGCATGAGACAGCCCGAAATTCGAGAGAAGAGATCAGGTTGACAGCTGTACCAGAGGAGTTGGCGAACAGTACTTCTCGGGTTTTACCGATGTCGAGACCCAGATTAAGGATTTAACTACTGAAATAGTAGCTCTGAGGATAGTAGCTTTACAGACTGGGATGGCATTGGATTTATTGCTAGCAGAGAAAGGGTTGTCATAGACAATAGACAATAGACAATAGGTGCAGAAGTAGACCATTCGGCCCCTCGAGTCTGCAACGCTATTCTGAGATCATGGCTGATCATTCACTCTCAATACCCAGTCCCTGCCTTGTCCCCATATCCCTTGATTCCCCTATCCAGTAGATATCTATCTAGCTCCTTCTTGAAAGTATCCAGAGAATTGGCCTCCACCGTCTTCCGAGGCAGTGCATTCCACACCTCCACAACTCTCCGGGAGAAGAGGTTTTTCCTCAACTCTGATTTAAATAACTGACCTCTTATTCTCAATCCATGCCCTCTGGTACTGGACTCTCCCAACATCTGGAACATATTTCCTGCCTCAATCCTATTAAATCCTTTAATTATCTAAAACGTTTCAATCAGATACCCTCTCAATCTCCTCAATTCCAGCGTGTACAAGCCCAATCTCTCCAATCTCTCTGCGTAAGACAGCCCTGCCATCCCAGGAATCAACCTAGTGAATCTACGCTGCACTTCCTCAATTGCCAGAATGTCCTTCCTTAAACCTGGAGACCAAAACTGTACACAATATTCCAGGTGTGGTCTCACCAGGGCCCTGTACAAATGCAAAAGGACATCCTTGCTCTTGTACTCAATTCCCCTTGTAATAAAGGCCAACATTCCATTTGCCCTCTTCAATGCCTGTTGCACTTGTTCATTCACCTTCATTGACTGATGGACTAGGACACCTAGCTCTCTTTGCATTTCTCCCTTACCTAACTCTACACCGTTCAGACAATACTCTGCACTCCTGTTGCTGCTTCCAAAGTGGATACCTTCACATTTATTCACATTGAATGACATCTGCCAAGTATCTGCCCACTCACCCAGCCTATCCAAGTCTCTCTGTATTCTTCTAACGTCCTCTTTGCATGTCACACTGCCACCCAGTTTAGTATCGTCAGCAAACTTGCTGATATAGTTTTCAATGCCCTCATCTAAATCGTTGACATAAATCGTAAAGAGCTGTGGTCCCAATACAGAGCCCTGTTTTTACCCCACTTGTCACCTCCAGCCAGTCCGAGAAACACCCATTCGCTGCTACCTTTGCTTTCTATCTGCCAACCAGTTTTCTATCCATGTTGAAACCCTGCCCTCAATGCCATGAGCTCTGATTTTACTCACCAATCTCCTATGTGGCACCTTATCGAATGCCTTCTGAAAATCTAGGTATACAACATCCACTGGCTTACCCTCGTCTAACATCCTTGTTACACCCTCAATAAACTCCAACAGATTAGTCAAGCATGATTTGCCCTTGGTAAATCCATGCTTGCTCGGCCTAATCCTATTACTGCCATCAAGATCTGCTACTATTTTGTCCTTAATAATGGACTCAAGCATCTTCCCCACGACTGACGTTAGGCTATAGTTCTCCGTTTTCTCCTTCCCTCCCTTCTTGAAAAGTGGGATAACATTAGCCACTCTCCAATCTTCAGGAACTGATCCTGAATCTAAGGAACATTGGAAAATGAATACCAATGCATCCGCAATTTCCTGAGCCACCTCTTTTAGAACCCTCGGATGCAGACCATCTGGACCCGGGGATTTATTAGCCTTCAGTCCTATCAGTCTACTCATCACAGTTTCTTTCCTAATGTCAATCCGTTTCAATTCCACCGATATCTTATGACCCTGGCCCATCGGAACATCTGGGAGATTGCTTGTGTCCTCCCTGGTGAAGGCAGATCTAATGTACGCATTAAATTCTGTTGCCATTTCCCTGTTTCCCATAACAATTTCTCCCAATTCATTCTTCAAGGGGCCAACATTGTTCTTAACTATCTTCTTTCTATTCACATAGCGAAAAAAGCTTTTGCTATCCCCTTTTATATTCCTGGCTAGACTGAGCTCATACCTGATTTTTTCTCTCCGTATTGTTTTTTTAGTTAAGATCTGCTGTTCCTTAAAACTTTCCCAAACATCTGTATTCCCACTCATCTTAGCCCTGTCATACTTCTTTTTCTTTAATACTATACAATCTCTGACTTCCTTTGTCAAGCACTGTGGACCCTTCCCCCTCTTTGAATCCTTCCTTCTCATTGGAATGAACTGCTTTTGCATCTTTTGTATTATCCCCAAGAATATCTGCCACTGCTGATCCACTGTCTTTCCTGCCAGGGCATCCGCCCATTCAACTTTGGCCAGCTCTTCCCTCATGGCTCCGTAGTCTCCTTTATTTAATTGCAACACATAGGAAACACAGCATAGGAAAGGAATGCTGTACTTATATTCCAGATAAGGCTTCTATTATTACATATCTGTCTCAGCTTATCACTCGGGAAATCCAGGAAATTAAGGGAATTGGAGAAAAGATGCTTGGGCTTACCGATGGTCAGGCAACCTGGCCATGGTCTGTTAACATTTCGGAGACTTCTGGGGAATGGTTCTGTATATAGCTGTGATAATAATTTTAATTATAACCATAGTATTTCTTATAAGATATATTAATCCTCTTATAGTTTGTTGTAAACCTAATAGATTACTTTATATTTTGTCATCAAATAATAAAAAAGGAGAGAATGATAGTTTTAAACGAATTGGGGTATTCTCAGATTCCTGTAAATAATTAGTTAACGTTGAGTACCGACTGTGTATTCTGATTTCTGAATGGCGACTGCATGTTTACGATGATGTATCTAAGCTGCTTCTTTGGAGCGAGATAAGGGTTAAAGCTCAAGGTTGAGTACCGACTGTGTATTCTGATCTGTGAATGGCGACGGCATGTTTACGATGATGTCTCTCAGCTGCTTCTTTGGAGCGAAATAAGGGTTGAAGCACACATAGATCCACAAAACTCGTCTCCTGACTTTTCACACCTTTTGGGTTCGACAAAAGGTGGTTGCTGTTGGAGATAAGACAGGACGTTCCTTTCTTAGTTAAAGATTAAATTTGGTACAGTCTCTTATCTAAGTTATTAAGTTTTGCTCTATTTGAGTAGCTGGAATGTCTATCGAACTGATTGTTCTTTTTTATCGGTGGCCTTATAAATTGTAACCATTCTGGATTTCGAGTAGTGAACTTGTTTGTACCGCCAGAGGGATGAGACGCTTCTCCCCTTGATGTCGGGCAAAGTTCCCTCGCCGGCGGAGCTCGGTGAAAAGATAAATAATGATCTGTTTTCTGCTGTGGTTATTTGGTCCGGTGAATTTAAGTTTACAACCTGGACCAAATGATGTAGACCTTAGAGTTCCGAAAGAGGTGGCTAAAGAGAGTGCACTTACTTTATTTACTTTGCCTTATTGTCACCAAACAATTGATACTACAGCGTACAATCATCACAGCGATATCTGACTTAGTGCTTCGCGCTCCCTGAAGTACAAATCGAAGTAAATATAATAAAAAAATAAATTTTAAATCATAATTAGAAAATAGAAAAGGGAAAGTAAGGTAGTGCAATCCAGGTCTGGATATTTGGAAGGTACGGCCCAGATCCGGGTGGAGATCAGATCAGTGTGGAGATTTAGTGATGATTTTTCAAGAATTAAAGTATTCTGGTATGCTGCTGGAAGACAGGAATGTTGGAAATACCACTTCACCCTTCAAGTAGATAGAGAGGTAGAAGAACCGAATTATAGGCCAGTTAGTCTGACCTCACTGGTTGGGAAGATATTGGAGTCAGATTTTGAGGACGTGTTTTCAGTGTATTTGAGGCTCATGGTAAAATCGGCCATTTTCAGTATGTTTTCCTCGAGGGAAATTCTTGTCTCACAAGCGTGTTGAAATCTTTTCAATGTATAGAAGAATTAACAAGCAAGATATACGAAGGACAATCGGTTGCTGATGTGCGCCTGGAGCTTCAGAAGGTCGTTGACAAGGTGCCAGACATGAGCCAATAATATTACAGGAAAGATTTTTGCATGCATAAAGCAGTGGCTGATTTGCCGGAGGGAAATAATAGAAATAAGGGGTACCTACCGGTGACCAGTGGAGTTCCACAGGGATCTGTGTTGAAACTATTTTTTTTATGTTGTATGGCAATGACTTGATGCCAGAATTGATTACTTTACTGCAAAGTTTGCGGATGATACCATGGTAATTGGAGGGTCAGGCAGCTTTGAGGACGTAGCGAGGCTGCAAAAGCATATCGACGTCTGGAGAAATGGGCAAAGTCTTGCAGATGGAATACAGTGGGGAAGTGTCATGCACTTCGAAAAAAAAAAATAAAAGAGTAGAATATTTTCTAAACAGAGAGAAAATTACAAAAAACACGATGTGCAAAAGGACTTGGGAGTCCCTGTGCAGGATTCTCTCTATCCAGACCAGCTCTATCGCAGCTTCCATGTTTTTTTGCTCTGGACTTATCCCGTCCAAAGTTCATGTTTAGATCTAGAAAATAGCTCAGCTATTTAAATTAATTGTTCTGCCTTTGATGAAGGAGTGATCGTCCGCCTATAGAGAGTTTCTCAAAATATAATATTATTATTTTATCGTTTCTCAGCTCCAGCTGGTAAAACTTCACGTACGGGCATGGCGAAGCGCACTCATTTCTCAGTTTGCTAGGAACTTTTCTGCCCAAATCGCGGGGATGTCTTCTATATTGGGACATGAGTAGTTAATTTTATCTTTTATAGTGACTATTTTTGTTCAGATTTCTGGGTTGTACTTTCATTTAAGTTTAGTGGTGTGTAGTTCTTATTAGTTTTACATATTCCGGCATGGAGTGCTGCATCCTGGCTTTGTTAAAGTAAGTATATCCTTAGGAGATTGTTTTTATTTCACCTCTTCCACTCTCACTCTTTCACGAATGACTTACCAACTTGTAAAGCTTCTTTCTGTCTCTCCTGCACTTCTTACTCTGAATTATCATCTTTGTTTCCCCCAAAAAGGCCAAAACCGCCAGTGTGGGGACAGATGTGAGTATAGACGCTATGAATTAGGAGGGAATGTGCGACTCTATAGAAAACTCCAAATGAGGTGATCGCGCTCTTCATGTTTCTGTGTTAGTCTCACAGTCAATTAGCAAACCCATGCTCCACGTTCCCCTCCCTTTCTGCAGCGGCGATTCCACAACCCCTTGTGGAAGTGTTTTCTAATTTTATGTTACAGCTAAGGCTAATAAAATGGCTTCTTAGTTATGCTAAAAGTAAAAACGCTTCTTTGTTATGTTAACTGGTGAGAGAGTGGGTTCTCCCGCAGCTTGTTTGGATTATAGTTACTGATAACGAGAATTGGATTAATTTGTTAACCAATTGGGATAGGTGTTATTCTTTCTTGTGGGGCTGTAGGCTAGTGTTGATGGGCTTTTGGGGAGTCGGCGCGAAGGGTTTAGAGAGAGAAGACGCGATGCTGTAAGCTGGGCGACGGAACGGACCCCGAGCGGTGGTCGGATGCCCAGGTTTTCGTCGAGGTGAGTAGATGAGGACTTATTCGTGTGGAGCTTCTGCTCGAGCACAGTTGTTGGTCCCAGGCGGCGGGTCGAGGAGGTTGGAGGGGATCGAATGGTGGCAAGAAGACGTCGTAAACTGGCTCCAACGGTCGTGCAAGAAGTGGTTGGACTTGATAAGTTTGGCGCCTTTTACTTTTCCTTTTATATTGGATCTCTGTTTAGTACATAGTTCCAGTAAGATCTAGAAAGTGCTATCATTTAATCGCACATGGTGTACTGTCTATGATTTGGGGGGGGGGGGGGAGTGGGGACATCACACAGCAACTATCCACGCTGATTAGCCAGATTGGCGGGGCCAAAGGCTGCTCCCCCTAAAAGGAAGCGATCTGAGCAAGCCTGAGGATAGCCAGGGGGCTACACCTGTTTGGCATCGCACTCACTTTACACTCTTTTACCCGACGCTGTCCATTAAAAAAAAACATAAAGCCCGTAAAGTTCTGAAGCCATTCTTGCTCTTGTGACAGTCGAGTGTCTGTGATAGTTCGGAACATACTTTAACCAATGTAACAATCACGCCAGCAGCATTGAGCGTTTGTATTGCTACCTACCTGAACTGTGTGAAGTCAGCAATCCTCCGCAAATTCTACAATTCCCGGTTGACCAGGGATATGATTGTTTGAATTAATGACATATTTGCCAAGCCTGTTCATTGTAAAACGGCTTTATTTGAAAATTCGCTGAATTGCCTTTAGAGGCGGGCGTTATCTACACAGATGGACATTTAATGTAAAAACATATGTCATTCCATTCCTCAGCTCTTCTCTGAATTTCCTCTGTGTCAGTGTATAGATATAAGTGCTGGTGAACACGCTGAGAATTTGCAACATGAACCCAAATTGCTGTAGGATGTATACCGGGGAACTCAAATATCTGTCCTTGTAAAAATAGTTTTCCGTTTGTCATTTCAGGGTATGGGCTACATTGGGCATCCAAAGTAATATGAAATTAGCTGATATAGAAAACAACAAAATTATCGATTTTCTGCGTTTTTCCACCTCGGCATCTTTCTGATTGTCGCTGCTGTGCCGAAGCTTTCTGCGGACTCTATTTGCCACAACGATATGTCTTACGGTTAACCCGTTAAACACCAGGATTAAGCCGATTGGTATCATTGGTGTTAAAATACTGTCCAGTATTGCATATCCTTACCACACGGGTGAAGTGGCGTATTCATATGTGGTGGTGCACCGCCACGGCGTGTTGTCAATGATGACGTAAGGTTCAAGGCCGAAGTATAACGGGACACATCTCCCGCAGCTCACTATAGCCACGGTCACGATAACCACCGTCGCTGTTCTCTCGGTGCAGTATCGCTCCCGCAGCTTTCGGCAACATATTGCGATGAAGCAATCGAAGGTAAAACTGACCGTAAACCAAACAGAACAATCTGTCGCTGCGACCCGAAATACAAGTGTCAGAGCGCATACAGGAGTGAGGAGCAGGGATCTGGAATAAATGTAGATACTGTTGGTCTGTTCCACTAAAGCAGCAACGATAACCACCATCAGATCCGCTGTTGCCATTCCAACCAGGTAACGGGTGATGCATTTGGAGAGTCGCATTTTCCCCGAGATAGGATCACAATCGCCGTTAAGTTAACTGCAAGAAATTTGGAAACAAAATAGAAATACGGTCAGCTCCCTGAATGCCCCCATTCTACCGATGCTGTGCAGGGTATGGTATGTTTGGAAGTGGAAAGCGGGAAATCCAGTGTGTGCGGTCTCGGTCGCTGCACTCCGGCTGGAGGACAATGACGGATGTGAGTGTCAGTGGATTGGCGACCTTCCCACAGTTTAGAGCGAGGCATCTGAGTTCCAGGACTCACGGACCGTTGAGCAGTCGATCGCTGCTGTAAACAACACCATTTCCGTTATTAGAGGTGAAATAGCTGAAGGGATTGTTTGTAGCCTTGTTTGTAGTGCAGTCAAGGAGATATAAAGCACGAGTTCTCATTTATTGACTTACAGAAGAAAAGACCTACGTGTCGAAAATAGACTGGACCGTCATTTAAGTAAGCTGCCGCGTTGTTATAATGTCGAAGTGTCTGCACTGATAGAGACACGGACATAGAAAAGCAGAGACCGGCATCACTTCAGAAAGACTAGCGAGGTGAAATTATGAAACAGTGACGATATCGACACTAACGTAATTAACAAGAGAAAAAAACACTGCGATCGAAGTACGAAAAATGAAAATAAAACAACCAGATGCCTGAATCCTCCATTCCGGAAGCACGTTTCAGCCGACGGTAGCATCTGTGCTCAGTAACAGTGCGGATACCGCAGCAGAGTAACGACGGCACCGTACATAAAGTGACCAGCTCCGGCATCTTACCGGGGACACCAACCGCTACAAGTGTGGGATAGAAAATTGCCGCGATGTAGTAAATCGCCGGGTATCCCATATTCCGTCAGAAGCAGCGTTCAGTTGTACGGAGCCTTACAGCTGCTCAGCTGGACTGGTGATCGGTTTAGCAGACTTTTTTTGAGGTGAGAGCAATTCCACTGAGGCAATTAGCGTGGCTATCACGTCAGGGGCATTAGTGACAACCAAATGCACAAACACTTATCTTAAACTATTTATACTTACCCTGTCCCTGTGTCATGAATTTGACTCATCAAGGGAGTCTATTACTATAAAATAAAATATGATATATTTTTCACTGTTATTTTCCATGATACCGGCTTCAGCTATTAAAACAGCATATTGTTATATCATTGTTCTTTTAAAACAGGCATTCATCTTGAAGTCAATCTACTTTGTAACCTTTGACCGTGCACATTCGCTTCTGAAATTGAGGGAAGGAGTTTGTTCTGGCGGGTGAAATAGAGAACACTTCTTTATTACAGGGGAACTTTCGTTCATCTTTTCGTTCGTTCATACCAGTCATTCCGGGGTTTTGAGTGATGGAAATCACTGCGATAGCTGACATGTGTTACAATAAAATGCAGTGCACAAATTCTTGCAAACACTTTAAAGATCCACAGCGATATTTCGGAGACCTGTTATCAAAGAGGCAGAGTGTCTTCCGGAAATTAGCGAGGGCTGTGGACAGTTTGAAGAACAATGTTTTCCAGCGCACACATGGGCCGTTTGGCAGGAATCTGACCTCTGCCAGTGAAGGACTTGACCACCCCATTCCCGTGACTTGCCATGGAGGCGATTTAAATTTAAAGTTATGCTCACACCTGCCACAATTCTACCACTATTTCTCCATCCATTCTCTGTTTGAACAAAAGTGATAAGTCAAATCTGAGAATCCTCCGCAGGTTCCCGGGCTGTTCTATTATTTGCCACAAGTTGTCTTTTCTTCCTCCTGATTTACTGTCAGGTATATTGCCTTTCGAGCGTCACTGTGAGTATGTGCAGAATAGCGGATGTGTTCAAGCTCACCTGCCAATCACATTTCTTCCTGCTCCTGCAGCGCACCGCTCCGTGCCGATTGTGGTTCTCGTACAGATGAGCGGGCCTCGGCGTACTAGAGAATGTCTCATCACTCTGTTTCCATTGTGGAACTCGTACTAATGAGCGGCCCTCGGTTGACTCGAGAATGTATCACCTCTCTGCCTCAAATTCATCCTTCCAAAGTGAATCACTAGTAATCTTCCGCATTGAACTCCGTCTGTAACTTCTCAGCTCTGCTCTGCGTCCTGTCACTGTCCTGTTGTAAACTCTGACTCTCTTCAGCACGAGCCATGATTCCACCAACTTCCACATTATTGCAAATACAATAATTCACCGTTCCACTTACTTATTCACATCATTTATAAAGCACAAAAATCCGGGGGTCTCAGAACAGATCTCACAGGACACCACTGGCACCAACATCCAGGGAGAAAACGCTCGACCCACAACTACCCTCTGCCTGCTTGGGAGTCAGTTCTGAATCCACAAGCCAACTTTTACAGGGTACCAAGTTTTCTAACGTTCTCAAAGGTCCAACCATGGTTAACCGAAGGATGACCGTCAGATCCTCATAGAATTGAACCAGGGAGGTGAGAAATGATTTGCCCTTCACAAAGCCATACTGATTCTCCCAAATCAGTTACTGCTTCTGGAGGCTCTCGTAAATCCTGTGCCTAAGAATGTTCTCCAATAATTTGCCCGTCACTGAAGTAGGACTCACCGCTTCCCGCAGTCACCCAGGCTTTCTTCCGACCACACGAGGACTTACCTATCCTAATGCTTTTTTCAAAAGCTCTAGTACATTCTCTCTCTCTTAACCTCGACATGCTGTCGCATATCGGCCTGTTTAGCGCTCTCCTCACAAATATCCCTCTCACTGGTGAACACTGAACTGAAGAATTCATTCAGGACCTGCCCTTCTTCCCGCGAGTTCAGAGGTTTGTTTCACCTTCTGTCCTCGACCGGTCCTACACTCACTCTAGTCATCTTTTTCTTCACATACATCTAGAAAGGCTTGTTTTCCTGAAAGTTACTTCAGACCTACTGTAGACGTCTCTAGTTCTCCTAATTCCGTTCTTCATTTTGTCCCCGGCCAATTTCTAAATCTGCAGTCATGCCTGATCCCTGTTTTCTAATCCTGAGGTCAGCTTCCTGAAGCTTCTTTGTTTCTCTGGACCAGGTTTATCACGTCTCTTGTCAACCATGGTTCCTTCACCCTGCAGTCCTTCCCCTGTCTGAATGGGGTAAATTTTATATTAGTTTTACACATGCCGGCATGCAGTGCTCAATTCTGGTTTCATTAAGAAAAGCATATCCTGAGAAGGTACTTTTTAATCAACACCTCCCCTTCTCCCAGTTTCACAGATGAAGTACTTCCCTGTTGTTCTTCCTCTTCTGCCCACTACACTTCTTACTCTGACATATCATCTTTTTCAAAATAAAAAGCCAATAATTCAAGAGTATCGTGGACAGAAGTGAGTATAGATGCCATTACTAATGTGAAAATGTGCTTTGGCGGCTTGAACGCCTGGGGGTAGATAAGACTCCTGGACCAGATGATGTACACTTCAGGGTTCAGAAAGAGGTAGTTGAAGAGTTTGTGAAGTCATTAGAGACACGGAACATGACAACACAGGAAAATGCCTTTTGGCCAGTCTAGTCTGTGCCAAACCATTAGTCTGCGTAGTTCCAGCAACCTCTAACGGGACAACAGTCATCCATTCCCTCCCATCCATATACCGATCAGAACTTCTCTGAAATGTTGAAAATCGACCGTGCCACAAACTCAGGCGGCATATTCCACATTCTCACTGCCCCCTCATGTTTCTCTTAAAAAATCAGTAATCACCTTTCAAGATTGTCTCGATTTTGGAATCTTTTTGCCAAACTAGTAAGTTGCAAATGTCTCCCCAATCTTTAAGAAGGAAGGGAGGCAGAAGAAAGGAAATTATAGAACAGTTAGCGAGGGTGCGATACAGTTTGTTTAACTTGAAAGATATTCACAAAACTGCCACAATTCAATCAAAACTGTCATAATTTTTCCATCCATTCTCTCTTTGAACAGAGATAGCAAGTGAAATCTGTGAACAATCCACAGGTTCCCATTCTGTTCTATTATTTTCCATGAAATTGTATTTTTTTTTCCTGATTTACTGTCAGGTATATTGCCTTTCGAGCGTCACTATGAGTCTGGCACAACACCGGATGTGGTCAAGCTCACCTGTCAATCACACTTCCTTCTTCTCCTGCAGTGCACCGCTCCGTGCCAATTGTGGTTCTCGTAGCGTTGAGCGGCCCTCGGCTTATTGGAGAGAGTCCCATCACTCTGTTTACATTGTGGAACTCGTACTAATGTGCGGCCCTCGGTTAACTCCAGAAATTATCACCTCAGCCTTCAAATTCATCCTTCCAACGTGAATCACTCCGTAACGTTCCGGGTTGAGCACCATCTGTAACTTCCCAGCGCTCTTCTGCGTCCTGTCACTGCCCTGTTGTAATCTGTGACTACCTTCTATACTATCCACGTCATTGCAAATATAATAAACCGCTTTTCCACTTCCTTAATCACATCATTTTTAAAGCACAAAAATCCGGGGGGGGTCTCAGAACAGATCTCTGCAGGACATCACAGGTTCCAGCATCCAGGGAGAAAATGCTCTATCCACAACTATCTTCTGCCTTCTTGGGCATCCGTCCTGAATCCACAAGCCAGCTTTTCCAGGATACCAAGTCTCCTAACGTTCTGAAGGATCCTACCATGTTTAACCGAAAGATGACCGTCACTTTCTCACAGAATTGAACCAGGCTCTTGAGAGATGATCTGCCTCTCACAAAGCCACAATGATTCTCCCAAATCAGTTACTGATTCTGGAAATTCTCGTAAATCCTGTTTTTAAGAATGTTCCCCAATAATTACCCGTCACTGAAGTAGAACTCACCGCTTCCCGCAGTCACCGAGGAATTCTCCCGACCACACAAGAGTACTTATCTATCCTAATGTTTTATTCTTCAAACGTACGGTACATCCCCTGTCCTAACCTTGGTATGTTGTCGCACATCGACCCGTTTAACGCTTTTCACACAAATGTCCCTCTCACTGGTGAATACTGAACTGAAGTCTTCTTTCAGGACCTGCACATCCCCCGGCCTCGGGGGCTTGTTTCATCATGTATCCCCGACCAGTCCTACAATCACTCTAGTCATCTTTTTCTTCACATACATCTCCAATGGCTTGGGGTTTTCCTTAAAGCCACTGCAGACCTCCTGTAGATGTTTCTAGCCATCTTAATCCCATTCTTCAGTTTGTCCCCGGCGACTTTGTACATCTACAGTCATGTCTGATCCTTGCTTTCTAATCCTGAGCTCAGCTTCCTAAAGCTTCTTTCTTCTTCTTGACCAGATGTTTCACATCTCTGGTCAACCATGGTTCCTTCATCCTACCATCCATTCCCTGTCTGAATGGGGCAAACCTGTCCAGAACCCCATGTAAGTGCAGCCGAAAATACTTTACACATTTTCGTTGTGCATTTTTCAGGACATATACATTTCCGATTTATGCTTTGATGTTTCAGCCTAATAACTTCATAATTCCATTTACACAGTTAATTACTTCTGAAACTGACACAGAGCTGTGGGACGAGAGCGTGTAGAGTGATTAACTTAGACGCTGACACGGGGTAGTGGACAGAGAGTGAGGCAATAGGATGGGTATGGGGAATGACACGAGCTTGTGGGGACAGAGCGGGGCATTGAGATTACTTGGTAACTAACACGGGCCTGTCTGATTAGTGTATGTAACCGTTTTACGAAAGGAGGGTGCTGGACCCCTTATGATTTGCCTACCGACACAACCGATCGACAGACGGCACAATAGACACTGCTCTACACACCGTCCTTACATATCTGGAGAAGAAGAATGCTTATGTGAGAATGCTATAATGCTATTCTTGGACGACAGTTCAGTATTCAACACCATAATCCCCCACCCCCAGGCTCGACAGGAAGCTCAGAGGTCCTTGACCCTGTCTCTTAGATCGCCAGCAGGTTGTAAGAATGGGCTCCCTCTCCTCTACCCCACTGACTTTCATCACAGGAGCCCCTCAGGGCCATGTACTGAGACCCCTCCCTTACTCCCTGTATATCTATGACTGTATCGCCACCCACAGCTCCAATCTGTTAATTAAATTTGCCGACGATACTATGTTGATTGGACTCATCTCAAAAAATAACGAAGTGTCCTACAGGGAAGAAGTTATCTCTCTGACACACTGACGTCAGGTAAACAACCTCTCCCTCCGTGCCGTAAAAACAAAGGAGCTGATTGTTGATTACCGGAGGAATGGAGACGGGCTAACTCATATTGACATGAATAAATCTGGGGCTTAGAGGGTAAATAGTTTTAATTTCCTCGGCATCCACTTCGCCGAGGACCTCACGTGGTCTGCAGACACCGGCTGTGAAGTTGAAAAGGCACAACAGCGCCTTTTTCACCTCAGACGATTGTGGTTTGGACACCGAAATCCTAAGAACTTGCTGCCGGGGCACAATTGAGAGCATCCTGACTGGCTGCATCACTGCCTGGTATGGGAACTGCACTTGCCTCAATCGCAGGACTCTGCAGAGAGTAGTGTGGACAGCCCAGCGCATCTGTGAACATCCCACGTTTCAGACATTTCCAAGGACAGTTGTATAGAAATGGCCCGTAGGATCACCCTAACCATAATCTATTCCAGCTGTTACCATCCGGAAAGTGCTTCGTATGCGACCACTGACATCAGGTGGACTGCCACCCGAATGGTAATCCACTTGTTTGCAAAGGCTGCTGCGGAGAGTTTAAACTGGAATTGCTGGGGGTGGGAACGGAACTGAAGAGACGGGGGAAGAGGCTGATGGCTTACAAACAGAGAATGCTTGTAGACATTACGAGAGAGAAGATAAGCAGGTGATAGAGAAAGGACGCGCTCAGATGGTTTGAGATGTGTCTATTTTAATGCAGCCAGTATTACGAACTCAGTATTATGATCTCAGAGCTTGGAAATATGAGGTTGTGGCCATTACAGAGACTTGGATGGCTTAGGGGCAGGAATAGCTCTATCGAGTGCTAGCCGTTAGATGTTTCAGGACGGAATGGGAGGGAGGCAACAGAGGTGGGGGTTTGTCACTACTGATCAGAGATAGTGTCACGGCTGCAGAAAAGGAGGAAATCAGGAAGCTGCTGTCTACAGAGTCTCTGTGGGTGGAAGTTAGGAAAAGGAAGGGATCAATAACACCAATGGAGTTATCTTCTGGACCACCCAATAGTAAAAGGAAGATCACGGAGCAGATAGGGAGACAGATTCTGGAAATGTGTAAAAATAACAGGGTTGTCGTGGTGGGAGTTTTTAATTTCCCAAATGTTGATTGACACCTCCCTGGATCAAAGGTTTTAGATGGGGTGGAGTTTGTTAGCTGTGTTCAGGAAAATTTCTTGACATAATATGCAGATAAGCTTACAGAAGGAGATGCTGTACCTGATCTGGTATTGCAAAATGAACCTGGTTAGGTGTTAGATCTCTCAGAGAGGGAGATCATAATTCTATCTCCTTTACCATAGTAGTGGAGAGGGACAGGAACAGAGAAGTTAAGAGAGCGTTTAATTGGAATAAAGGGAGATATGAGGCTATCAGGCAGGAACAAGGAATCTTAAAATGGGAGCAGATGTTCTCAGGAAAATGTACGGAAGAAATTTGGCAGACGTTCAGGGTATATTTAGGTGGAGTTCTGCATATGAAAGTTCCAAAGAGACAGGGAATGTATGGTAGGGTACAGGAGCCATGGTGTATCAAGGCGGTTTAAATCTAGTCAAGAAGAAAATGAAACCATACAATAGACAATAAACAATAGACAATAGGTGAAGTAGACCATTCGACCCTGCGAGCCTGCACCGCCATTCTGACATCATGGCTGATCAACTACTCTCAATACCTGATTCCTGCCTTGTCCCCATATCCCTTGATTCCCCTATCCATAGGATATCTATCCAGCTCCTTCTTGAAAGCATCCAGAGAATTGGCCCTCACGGGCTTCCGAGGCAGTGCATTCTAGGCCCCCACGACTCTCTGGTAGAAGTTTTTTTCTTAACTCTATCGTAAATGACCTACCCCTTATTCTCAAAACATGCCCTCTGGTGCTGGACTCTCCAAACATCTGGAACATATTTCCTGCCTCTATCTTGTCCAATCCCTTAATAATCTTTTATGTTGCAATCAGATCCCCTCTCATTCTCCTTAATTCCAGCCTGTACAAGCCCAGTCTCTCTAACCTCTCTGCGTAAGGCAGTCGGGACATCCCAGGAATTAACCTTGTGAATCAACGCTGCACTTCCTCTACAGACAGGATGTCCTTCCTTAACACTGGAGACCAAAACTGTTCACAATACTCCAGGTGTGGTCTCAGCAGGGCCCTGCACAAATGCAAGAGGATTTCCTTGCTCGTGTACTCAATTTCCTTTGTAATAAAGGCCAAAATTCCATTAGCCTTCTTCACTGCCTGCTGCACTTGCTCATTCACCTTCAATGACTGATGAACAAAGACTCCTTGATCTCTTTGTATTTCTCCCTTACCTAACTTTACACCACTCAGGCAATAATCTGCCTTCCTGTTCTTACTCTCAAAGTGGATAAATTCACACTTATTCACATTAAACGTGATCTGCCAAATATCTGCCCACTCACCCAGCCTATTCAGGTCGCCCTGAATTCTCCTAACATCCTCCTCATATGTCACACTGCCATCCAGCTTATTATCATCAGCAAATTTGCTAATATTACTCTGAATACAGTCATCTGAATCGTTGACGTAAATCGTAATCAGCTGTGGTCCCAATACCGAGCCCTATGGCACCCCAGTAGTCACCACCTGCCATTCCGAGAAACACCCATTCACCACTACCCTTTGCTTTTATCCGCCACCAGATTTTTTATCCATGTCAATATCGTCCCCCCAAAGCCCTGAGCTTTGCTTTGACCCACCAATCTCCTATGTGAGACCTTATCCAATGCCTTCTGAAAATCGAGGTACACTACATCCACTGGATCTCCCCCGTCTATCTTACTGGTTACATCCTCGAAAAACTCCAAAAGATTAGTCAAGCATGATTTATCCTTGTTAAGTCCATGCTGGCTCGGTCCATGCTATCTAGATATGTCACTATTTCATCGTTAATAATGGACTCTTGCATCTTCCCCACTACTGATGTTAGGCTGACAGGTCGATATTTCTCTGTTTTCACCCTCCCTCCGTTATTAAAAAGCGGGGTAACATTAACCATTCTCCAATCCTCAGGAACTGATCCTGAATCTAAGGAATATTGAAAAATGATTACCAATGCATCCGCAATTTCCTCGGCCATCTCCTTCAGTACCCTAGGATGCAGACCATCTGGACCTAGAGATTTGTCAGCTTTCAGTCCCATCAGTCTACTCATCAACGTTTCCTTCCTAATGACAATCTGTTTCATTTCCTCTGTTACCCCATGTCCTTGGCCCAACCATACGTCTGGGAACAACATAAGAAATGTTGGGAAAAATATCTCGAAGAACTAGCAAGAAGGAGGTTAGGAAGGAAATTAGGAGAGTCAGAAGGGGACATGAGAAGGCCTTGGCGGACAGGCTTAAGGAGATTTCCAAGGCATTCTGTAACAATGTGAAGAGAAAGAGGATAGGACGTCAGAGAATATGACCAATCAAGGGTGACACTGCAGAAGTGTGTATAGAACCGGAGGAGATAGCAGAGGTATTTAACGAATACCTTGATTCAGCATTCACTACGGGAAAGGTTATTTTCTATTGTAGGGATGACTTACAGCGGACTGAAAGGCTTGAACCTATAGATATTAAGAAACAGGATGTGATGGAGCTTTTGAAAAGTATCGATTTGGATAAGTCACAGGGACCAGACGAGATGTACCCCAGGCTACTCAGGGAAGCGAGGGAAGAGATTGCATCGCTTTATCATATATTTTATCCATTATAACTGCGTTGCTATTATATTATTAACTGCACAACACATCCTCCTGGGTCCTGCACCCACAATCCTGAAGCGTTCCGATCCGTTCCTCATAGTCGGGCCACTTTCTTAATGTATAACTAAGAAAGTACTCTCTCCAATAATCCGACCCCACACCTCCGGTTCTTTTCCTCCTTTCGATTTCCGATTTCAATATATTATCTAGTTGGTGGTGCAACTCAAATCTGGAATGCAAAACAGAAATAGACTCTCAAACTTGCTCAAACTCTATCCGTTTCTCTGTCGTCCGACCCTCTGCACCGTTTTTTTAAAATCTCTTCTGCACTCATTTCTGTTCACAGATTAGCTTCAAGTATCACCAAAAACAAAAACACACACACGTCATATGATGATACATGTCGTTGGCATGAACGTTGGGCACAATCCGAAGAAGTGCTATTTTCAGTCCGCAAATGTCGCCATGTCGCAAATGACACCAAAACATCGAATGACCATTTGCATCAACAAGAAGAGGATTTAACAATCGACCCGAGCTTATAGAATTGTGATATATAGACCACACGGCTAAACTTAAATTAAAGCGCAACTAACAGAAGTAATAAAATGATCACTGCAGAAGGAAGAGTTAACCAACAGAAGAGCAGGACCCTCCAGGGAAGACAATCCCCACCATCTGTGCAGAGTCGATGTCGCCAAGGAAATGTCCAAAGCGTAGCGCAGAGTTGGAGACCTCTTGTGGCAAAACAACGCAATGTGGTTAACACAAAAACAACATAAAATACAGAAAAAAATCAACAAATTCAAGATAACAAATAGAGAAACTGACAAGCGACACCAGGGACAATCGAGCACATTACAGGATCTTGCAGCAGTTTAACTTAATCTGACTACTTACACGGGCAAGATCAAGCAGCAAGCATCATTCACCTTAGTCTTGTTTTAAAAAGCTGGCTCATAAAAGGTTGCTATCAATGGAATCCTGATCCAGTTTTAGAATCGGAGTCCTACGATTACATTACGGTCAGTCCATTATGACAGAAAGACCAATCCGCAATGTCGGTCCGGATGTCGTACTCGAACACAAAGAAGTAACAGAGAGTCATTGGAAACCTAGACGACATCCATAAATCAATAAGTGAAAAACACCATAGATATGCTGATGAACGAGAAAATTATGCTACATGAACAGGGAACACATTGCCCCAGTATTAATGTCTAAATCTAGTTTCATCGCAATGTCACAACACTGTCGCATTAAACAATTAGGCCGACACTACTACATTTCTGTCAATCTCCTAAAAGCCACAATAATAAACACCACTAGAACAGTCCGAAAGTTCATAGCATTTCAGAAATGAGTGAGCTTGGCCATGCCCGTACCTCAGCTTTTATCAGCTTGAGCTGAGAAAAAGTGAAGATTTACTCAGTACTACCACCACTACCACTACCGCTACTACTACTACTAATAATGATAATCCGATAGTACTGTAGAGAACGCAAAGGGTGTTCCCCTTGCTGTTTGCCTGCGTGTACATTATTTTAGAAACCAGTAAGTGAATGACATTGTTTCCTTGAAGCAGTCTTGGCACTGGGGTTTTCCACAAAAGTGTGCACAACTATGAACTGATTGCACGAGTTCTGTTAATAGACAATAGACAATTGGTGCAGAAGTAGACAATTCGGCCCTTCGAGCCTGCACCTCCATTTTGAGATCATGACTGATCATCTACTATCAACATCCGGTTCCTGCCTTCTCCCAATATCCATTGATTTCTCTATCCATAAGATACCTATCTAGCTCCTTCTTGAAAGCATGCAGTGCATTGTCCCTCACTGCCTTCCCAGACAGTGCATTCCAGACCCCCACAACTCTCTGGGAGAAGACGTTTTTCCTTAACTCTGTCCTAAATGACTTACCCCTTATTCTCAAAACATGCCCTCTGGTACTGGACTCTCCCAGCAACTGGAACATATTTCCTGTCTCTATCTTGTCCAATCCCTTAATACTCTTATATGTTGCAATCAGATCCCCTCTCAATCTCCTTAATTCCAGCCTGGACAAGCCCAGTCTCTCTAGCCTTTCTGCGTAAGACAGTCCTGACATCCCAGGAATTAACCTTGTGAATCTACGCTGCACTTCCTCTACAGCCAGGATGTCCTTCCTTAACCCTGGAGACCAAAACTGTACACAATACTCCAGGTGTGGTCTGACCAGGGCACTGTACAAATGGAAGAAGATTTCCTTGCTCTTGTACTCAATTCTCTTTGTAATAAAGGCCAACATTCCATTAGCCTTCTTCACTGCCTGTTACACTTGCTCATTCACCTTTAGTGACTGATGAACAAGGACTCCTAGATCTCTTTGTATTTCTCCCTTTCCTTATTTTACACCGTTCAGAAAATAATCTGCCTTCCTGTTCTTACTCCCAAAGTGGATAACCTCACACTGACTCACATTAAATGTCATCTGCCAAGTATCTGCCCACTCACCCAGCCTATCCAAGTCACCCTGAATTCTCCTAACATCCTCATGACATGTCACACTGCCACCCAGCTTGTTATCATCAGCAAACTTGCTGATGTTATTCTCAATGCCTTCATCTAAATCGTTGACGTAAATCGTAAACTGCCGTGGTCCCAATACCGAGCCCTGTGGCACCCCACTAGTCACCACCTGCCATTCCGAGAAACCCTACCCTTTGCTTTCTATCTGCCAGCCCGTTTTCTATCCATGTCAATGTCTTCCCCCCAATGCCATGAGCTTTCATTTTACCCACCAATCTCCTATGTGGGACCTTATCAAATGCCTTCTGTTATGCATGTCATTAAAAGAGGTTTAACTAAAGCGAAGGACAGGTACAGTGTTAAATGTAAGACGTGATGACAGTTAACTTTCTTCTGTGTTTCACTCTAATGCTTATGACTGAAGCAACTAGCAGGCGGTGTTTCTGCCTGCTTGGTCTGCTACACGTACCAGTTGTACTCGATCCACAAGAGTGGGAGGGAACTCGTAGGAAACGGCCAAAGTAATGTTGCTAATTGTCTGAGGTAATATCCAGGCCATGTTCCGCCTCCCACTAATCTATAATCTCGGTAATTAAATGTGTCACCTGTCTCACTTCTTCCAAGTAACTGCTCAGCAGTTGCTACAAAGTGGTTGGAGTTCAGAAACACGGAAATAATATTATTTATGTACAAAGTATTTTGATGCAGGAAGTCACATAATTAATGTCTCACAATTACTGTATCTTACTTTCTGCTCAATTCATTAATCCGCCGGTAATTGTGCAATCTTATTGGACCAGGCTTTTGGAGATTGGGGAAAGGGAAAGGAGAGGGGATGGAGCAGCCAAAACCGGGCAGACATTTTGCAAAGATCAATAAATAAATTGTTTGTAATCAAATGTCCTTGCCTAGTGTATCAAGGCTAGGTATGTCAGCACTGCGTAGCCCCTCCCTCCCTCCTCCTGGCACTAATATTCTGCCGCCTGTCCTACACCCCTCCCTCCCGGAGCGCTCCACCTTGCCCGTTCCCACCATGCTTTGTTCCAGATAGATTTACAAAGACACAAGAGATACTTCAGACGCTAGAGATACACGCCAATGTGCAGTGGGAGTTCAGCAGGTCAGATATAATCTATGGATGGAAATACGCAGTCGACGCTTCGGGCCGAGATCCTTCATCAGGACTGGAAAGACAGAGGGAATGACTAGAAAGGAAAATTTATAATCTCGCTCTCCTCTCCACGTTAACAAATACTGGACTATGCAAGGTCTCAGGCACCCTAGCCACATGAATATGCCGCTGACTTTTGCACAGAACTTTATATGCGTGCATTGTATATTTGGGGTAAATAGTAATTTCGAGCTTTGGTATGGAGCATGGGTGTGGAATAGATATCGTTAGCCTTAACTGTGATCTGTGTGTATAACTACAGGGAATGATTGAAGTATTAAATGAATGCATTTCATCTATGTCTACTAGTGAGACAGACATAGTCTGTGAGTTCACTGGATAGGACAGTGCACATCAACAGTGGAACGAATGAAGTGTTGGATTTCGCAATTAATGTTCTCTGATCCCGGCCATCTTCATCACAGGATATCATGGGAATCAGGAGCAGGGATTCTTGTAAATTTGACAGAGATCTTTGTGCCCTCCTTATCAAAATGTACTGTATCGAAAGGCCGGAAAAAGCTAAATTTCTGTCTTTACACAAGGAAATCAGCGACAAGCCAGTGGACTACTGGGAGAGGAGTTTTACAACATTGGAGAGTCGGTTTATGGATGGGATTCAGATAGACAGGCTATGCCTGCAGAGGCAAGTAATGTCGCTGGGAAGGGATCAGTTCGACAACGTGGGCAAAGTGGCGGTGGAATACAACGTATGGAGGTGTGGTGTGTGAACTTTGTAACAAACGATTAATGTATTCAAAGGTGTCTGAATGGGGAGAAAATTCAGAAATACGAGACGTTAATGGACATATGAGTCTTGTTCTGGATTCCCTGAGGGCTAAGCTGGGGGTCACCTCGGTAGTGACGTAGGCAAATGCAATATGTGCATTAATTTCAGGAGCACTTGCATTTGATGCAATGGGAGATGGAGATACGAAGTCATTGGATATAGTGAAGAAAAAGGTTAAACGATTCTGGGAGATGAAAGGAGATTGGGGTTGAGGGACAGAGCAGGGAGAGGCAGAACAGGGAGAACTCGATTGAACGAAAGGACCAGTTCTGTCCCTATACCCTGTTGTTTAGTGGTGCTAACCCATGCGATTTCACTGTATAAATTAACCATTGAGACTTCGCCCAAAACTGCACTGAAGTGCACATTGACAGCTTCCATCGTGTTGCGTTCATTAAAATTCTTCGTTATGTCCTGATTAACACCTAGGAAGATGAGGAAGATAGACGCGTTCCTCACAATGTCCAGCAAGACAGTTTGAGAAACAGACGTTCTGCAGATAATAATTAGACTTTGTCAACCAATTCCCTGTACAGTTGAACAAATCACAACATTGATACCAACCCACTGGACACAAGTAAACTTGCCAATTGAAGATAGGATCCACATAAAGGTGCTCGTTGTCTGCTCATAGAGTGTTGACCGACGTGACAATACTGGATGTAATCCGCTAAATCTCTTTGCTGCGCTGTCTTTCACTGCGACCATCGACCAGACCCGAGCTGAACTCCGGGACGCTCAATGCGAATTCAGCCGGATCTGATCGTGACGGCAGAGTTTCCGACAGATGTTCTGTTCCCTCTCTGTCACCGAGAAGCAACGGCTCTGGGCCGATGAAGATTTACGCTGGAGTGCGGGATTTACTGTTGAAAGTGGCTCAGCGGTGACGAGCCGGGATATTATGAAAATAGCGAGAAGGCAGGATGAATGTAACAACTGGTTCGAGGTGGAGCTAGTAGCTGCGGTTGCTTGAGTCCCTGTTCTCCTACTGTGTCTCTCTCGGGCTCTGAACTAGTGCGAGATTTACTGTTGAAAGTGGCTCAGCGGTGACGAGCCGGCATATTATGAAAATAACTAGAAGGCAGGATGAGTTTAACAATTGTTTGGCGGTGGATGTCGCGGCTGCCGTTGCCGAAGTCTCAGTTCCGGCGTTGTGTCTCTGAAATCGTGTTCTCGCTGCTGCCAGGTTTTCTGATGACCGGCAGTCTGTATTCTTAAAATGTAAAACCCTGTGACCGCCTATGAGAAAAACTTAGATAGATTGTTTATTTATTAATTAGTTGATTAATTGACACGAGCGGATATTTCGTTGCGCTGATGAACTGCTCTCTGAACTTGGACTGAGTTACCCCGTAAATAAACGTGTTTGTGCAGCAACTTAATATCATCAGCATCTCTCCGGATTGTTGAAATATGTACTCCGAATCGTTGTAATTATTTGGATCCCGTCCGGCGATGATGTAATAAAGGAATTCGGCAACATTCACCGACCACAGGATGATGAAGTTTCCGGAGATGGTGAGAAGTAAGATCACAGACCTCCTCCTGCTCTCCATCTCCGGGTCACTGCGGTTCTCCGCCTTGCTCTGACCCCTCAGCCCCTTACGGACGCGACTCGTCACTAAAATGTGTCTGACTGTCAGAGCGTTGAGCAGGAGTATTAACACGAACGGGAGTAATGGAGTTAGAACGGTAGATAACCATCTATATCCCACCCACCCTAGATCCGTATAGGCGTCTGGCTTTGGAATACAGTCCCAAGGAATATTGTCAATCAGTTTCGTCGGATGATATATAAACAAGTGGGGCACATTATGTAAACAGAACAGAACTCCGGCTGTTGACAAAACCACAGCCGCAGTTTTCCCGGTGCAATACTTTGCTCTCCGCTTCTGGCAGCATATCGCGACAAATCGGTCAAACGTAAAACTAACAGTAAACCAGACAGAATAGTCTGTGGCTGCCGCTGCCACGGCAGAGATCACACTGCACACGGGGGTAATGTCCAGGAATGTACCGGGGAAGTAATAATAACTGATCCGCCACAATATTACACGAAAGATAATGGTCAGTAGATCCGCCGTTGCCATGGTTACCAGATAGCGCGTGGTGCAGGTGGAGAGGCCGCACTTGCCCCGGGAGAGGATCACAATCGCCACTAAATTCACTGGGGGAACAGAAAAAAGAATAAGTGAACTACTGTCTCGCCGCTCCCTGAGCATAGGTAATTTAGAAAATGAGAACAATCAAATTCTTCAGGCAACTCATTTCGGGAGGTTTAAAAGGTGTAAAGGCGAATTCACAAATACTTCACAAGAAAATGCATGTCGGGTGAAACGGTGCGGTATTCTGTACTGGGAGAAGAACAGAGTTTGGAAAGGACGTATTGTGAAATGATCGCCAAGGCGCTTTGGAATCATAGAAACATAGAAAACCTACAGCACAATACAGCCCCTTCGACCCGCAAAGTTGTAACGAACACGTCCTTACCTTAGAACTACCTGGACTTACCCATAGCTATTTTTCTGAGCTGCATGTACCCATCCAAGAGTCTGTTAAAAGACCCTATCATTTCCGCTTCCAGCACCACTGCTTGCAGCCTATTCCACGCACTCACTACTCTCTGCCTAAATGACTTACCCCTGAAATCTCCTCCGTACCTGCTTCTAAGCACCTTAAAACTGCGCCCTCTCGTGCTAGCCATTTTAGCCTTTGAAAAAAAAACTTCTGACTATCCACAGATCAATGCTTCTCATCAACTTATACACCTCTATCATATCATCTCTCATCCTCCATCGCTACAAGGCGAAAAGGCCGAGTTACACAACCTATTCTCATAAGGCATTCTGCCCAATCCAAGCAACATCTTTTTAAATCTCCTCTATACCCTTCCTGTGGTTCCACTTTCTTCCTGCAGTGAGGCGACTAGATTTGAGCACAGTACTCCAAGTGGGATCTGACCAGGTTCCCATATAGCTGCAACATTACCTCTTGGCTCTTAAACACAATTCCACGATTGATGAAGGCCAATACACCGTACGCCTTCTAACAGCAGCGTCAACCTGCGCAGCAACTTTGAGTGTCCAATGGTCTTAGACCCCAAGATCCCCCGATCCTCCACACTGCCGAGTCTTACCATTCATGCTATAATTTGCCTTCATATTTGATCTACCAATAAAAACCACATAACATTTATCTAGGTTGAACTCCATCTACCACTTCTCAGACCAGCTTTTCATCCTATTAATGTCCCGCTGTACCCTCTGACAGCCCTCCACACTATCCAGAACGCCCCCAACCATTGTGTCATTAACAAATTTTCAAACCCTTTCCTCGACTTCCTCATCCAGGTCATTTATAAAAATCACAAAGAGTAGAGGTCCTGGAACCGATTCCCGAGGCACACCACTGGTCACCAACCTCCATGCAGAATATGACCCATCCACAACCACTCTTTGTCTTCTGTGGGCAAGGCAGTTCTGGATCCACAAAGCAATGTCCTCTTGGATCCCATGCCTCCTTACTTTCGAGAAAGCAATGTAAGTTTCCTCCGTCAGGTTTTGGACCTCGGCAAATTTCTTAGCTGTGGTGATTGCCGCGATCCTGCCACCGATGTTCTGGCAAATTTCACGCTCCAGAATTTACAAAGTTCAAAGCGAAATGATTTTCACTGCGTCCTCCTAGACTCCCGATTTGTCACTCGCCAACAGGTCCACGCTTGGGTCACGTCTTTTAAATTCAGTAACTGCCTTTGGCTGAGTTTTCTCAAATAATCCGATCAGAATGCTCAAAATTTACCTCTAAAGGATTCTGAATGACTTGCCGAACTTTCTGTTAAGTATTTTGCACGTGAGTGCTTAATACATCAAAGGCAATACTTACAAACATCTGCCTCTTTCGGGGTTGCTCCAAATTACAGCAGTTTATTGATTCAAACCGGTGTATCGAAGGAACCTTATCCCATTTGACCCCCAACTGACACCGCTGGATTGGCTCTTAACTCCAGGGATAACAGGCCCTGGACACAAGTCCTGCGACAATAAAACGCACACAGAGTCCGGTTTGACTTTATAATCGTTCGGAGTACACATTACAAGTGATGTCTACCACGCTCCCCTGAATCTCAAAGGCGATTCGTTTACCGTCTCCCCTTTCAATTTGCAGTAGTTTCTTGGAATAGAATACCATGAAAACATGTTTCGTTATTGATAGGTAATAAAAGTAAGCAGCAGGGAAAAGTTGACGAGCTCGCTGGATTATCGGAGTTTACTCTGACAGCGGCTTTGCAATGGTAATTTAAAACTGTCTGTCATGAATCGACAGAATGAATCCATCTTTCCGATTCTCGATTGTTCTTTTCATTCAACTGTCGGTTGACTCTGTAAACTGCAAGGGAACTTTCGACCGAAAACAATGGATCCACAAAATAAGTCTATCTCATCGATCTTCCTGCTTACTTCTGTTTCAGCAGCCGATTTATTTTCAGCCGAATGATGGATTAAACTGAAAGGGAACTTCTGAACGAACGCAGAGTTTTGACACAATGTCTGCACCACACTCACTGATACACCAGCATCTCAGCAACAGAACGCACAGAACTACAAACCTAAGATCGCCCCTGTTCTTACCTGGAACGCCAATAACGGCAATGATCATGTAATATATCTTTCTCACACTGTACAATGTTTGAAGCATGCTGTGAGAGATTCAGCCTGACTTCTGGCTGCCAGAGATCTCGCTGAAGAAACTCTGAGCTGATGAATCTCCACGGTCATTCATTTATACTCGCTCCAGCTCGTTGAATATTCAATACCACACAAGGCTGATGTGTCTTCCAACAGCTGGGGTAAAGATAAACATGACGTAATTCGAGTAAAATCCCAATTGTGATGATGTATGGATAGCTTGACACGAAATTGCGAAATCTGAAAGACGAAGGAATGACGATCCGAGAAGACTGTGAGTGCTGTTTTGAACACTCTAAGGCGGATCTCTCGCTTTCATGTTGGTTATTGTTGAGCCTGTGCATTCCTAAACCCCATGGGTTTATCAAGATGGACCAAAGCTCTCCTGTCATTGTGCTGCTCTTTTTCACTCTGGAAATTGCCCCGGTTATAGATCTTGCAATCAGAATATATAAAGAAGGATTTGTTAGTCCGTAGCCACTTCTGCTGCTGTGGTGAGGCCACACAGTATGGAGGAGCAAAGATATATTCCGTCTGGATAGACTCCAAACGGATGGCAAGATCATCGATTTATCAAATTTCCATTATTTTACCCGCCCACCTTGCCATCCCCATTCCCGTTTACCTCTCTCACCTCATCCCCTTACCTGTCCATCAACTCCCTATGTTACTCCTCCCCCTTCCCTTATGTCACCGTATTGTCTTCTCTCCTATCAGATCCCTTCCTCTCCAGCACCGGAATACCAATACAGTTCTTTAGTAGAGCAATGCTGAATACGTGGAATCCAGTACCACATGAAATGTTGATGCCAAATCATTGAGTTTAGTTAAAGCGGATTTTGCTTAAAAATCTTGACTTGTAAGGGTGTCAATAGTTACTGGAAGAAGGCAGGAGATTTTACTTTCAATTAGTTAGAGATGTGGCGCAGAACAGGCCCTTAGAGATGAATGATCCGTCACCCTACCCTCCAGAATCCCACCTATTGTTTCCCAGCCGAATCACGGTCTGCAGGGCGAATGCTGTCACATCAGTAGCTTCGCTAACAAGGTCAGGAGAAAGAAGGAATTAATTCCGGATTCGGGAAACGAGAAGGAATACACCGGTTCTCATACAGTGGTCTGTTGTGGGAAGAGTGAGCAACTTTAGGTTGCTGGGCGTGAGCATCTCAAATGGTTTATCTGGGCCCAACAATATGATGACGCGCCTTCGAGGAAGGTACGCCAGCAACTCCACGTCCCTACTTCATTAGCAGCCGGAGCAGATTTGTTCAGTCACTGAAGGTTCTTAAAAATATACACAGATGTATGGCGGAGTGTGTTCTCACGGATCTCGTCACACACTGATATTCTGTAAATGACAGGATTGCAAGTACTAATAGACTGTTTACCCTGTTTCAGCACGGCACAACCGGAAATGACATGTTTAAATGAGAGCATCGCACGTATTTACAGAGTGTTTACCCTCTTTCAGCACGGCTCAACCTGATAAGACATGTTTAAATGGCAACATCGCAATTATTTACAGAGAGTTTACCCTGTTTCAGCACGGCTACGTCCTGACATGATGTCTGTGAGTGAGAGGATCGCGTGTATTTACAAAAGGTTAGACCATAACTATAGGAGCAGAAGTAGACCAATAAGACTGCTCCGAGCCTGTTGAGCCGGGTTCATCACGGTCACATCCTGATATTCTGTAAATCACAAGATCGTAATTACTTATAGAGTGTTTACAATGTTTCATCATTCACACAATATTCTCCGCCATCAAAGTTATCTTCAATAGACCGTCTGATGTAGGGAGCATTCGACAATAAGCATTCTCACCATGCAGGTCATGCTCTCGTCTCGTTACCGCCATCGGATGGGAGTTACAGATCGACAATCGGCGTTCTAAGAACCGTTTCATCTCTACACACTCAGACTTCTGAATGGACAATGAACTCATGCGCAACACTTACATATTTAATTTTCAACTATTTATTTGTTTTTGGGAACTTGGGTAACCTGATATCTTACACTGCAATATTTCCGCAAAGAAACAATTTTGACAACGTACATATGTCAGCAATGATAAACCTAATTGCAATACTCATTAAATGTTACAATGATAATGGGTACTTGGATCTGCGAGTACATGGGAAAATTAAGACGGGATTGGACTGCAACAATAATGAAGACGGATTTTATTGAAACCTGCCGGATACTGAAAGGAGAACGACAGATTTGCCAGAACAGCCTCGGACTGAAGCCTCGTCCATTAGATCTCAGACAGGATGAAGATTCTTGAGACATGGGAGTGTTGTACCTGTGGAATGTGTTTTCAAAGAGGACCTTGGAAGCTAACTCATTATGTTTATTGAAGATAGAGATGGATAATGGGGCTAGCTCTTACTCTGACTAGGCAGGAGACTGGTTTTGAAGAACATCAGCTGTCAGTAAAAGAACACATACAAAATGTTGCAGGCAGCTAGCTGGTCTACAACACCTATTTATACATATGAATAGAAGTTCGAAGTTTCGGGCCTAGAGTCTTGTTCTGGACTGGAAGGGAAGGGGAAAGACGCTGGGGTTATGAAAGGTGAATGGAGGGTACAATAACTAGAAGGTAACAGCTGAAGTCAGGTTAGTCGGAAAGATAACGGTCTGGTGACGAAGAATTCTGATAGGACAGGAGTAACGGCCATAGGATAGATATCGGAGGGAGGTGTCCCGGGGGAAATGATAAGCAGGTGTGAAGCGGAAAAGTGTGGGGAATAGAAGCAGAGGGAAGAAGCAGGTTTATTATCTTTTTCCTAAACGAAAGGCGAAATCTATATTAACGTCATTAGTTTGGATGCTAAACAGACTGTGTATAAGTTCTTGCTCCTCATTTTGGTACAGGAGAAGAGCACCGTCCGACATGTCGGAACGGGAAAAGCTATCGGAATTAAAATGTTTGGCCTCCTCTACAAAACAAGTGTTGTCTGTGACCCTGTTTAGAAAGTATATTAGACTAAGGAAGCACCAAGTTGCACAGCGGATTTGTAAAATGACAGAAGCAGTTGTCCATTTTTGTAGGTAACATATCTGAGAAAACTTCTGATGTGTTCAGCTGGACATGTGTTCATGAAGCAACATTCTCTCTGCTTCGTCAATTTATAAAGTTTAGAGTTCGAATCAAATTTATTTCCCCCAAGTTCATGCCTTAGTCTCTTCTGCGACTCCCCCGTTTCTCAAACGCCACCAGAAGTCCCACTTGACGCGCTTCTTTAAAGATCTGCTGCTATTCTTGGGCGCGTATCGAGCAGACTACATCAAGGAATTCGATGAGAAAATTCTCATTCTCGTTTTTAAATACACGGACTGACCCATCGAAGTTTCAAGTATTTCAGACGAGAATGCTTAAACCATCCAATTTCTTAAGAAAATATAATGTAATTGTTTCAAAATATCTGCCTCCCCTCCCTCGGGTTTGCTCCAAGGAACTGCGGCATTATTCCAAATGCTTCGATGTTAATTAATAGACAATAGACAAAAGACAATAGGTGCAGAAGTAGACCATTCGGCCCCTCGAGTCTGCACCTCCATTCTGAGATCATGGCTGATCATTCACTATCAATACCCAGTCCCTGCCTTGTCCCCATATCCTTTGATTCCCCTATCCATCAGATATCTATCTAGCTCCTTCTTGAAAGCATCTAGAGAATTGGCCTCCACTGTCTTCCGAGGCAGTGCATTCCACACCTCCACAACTCTCTGGGAGAAGAAGCTCTTCCTCAACTCTGTTTTAAATAACTGACCTCTTATTCTCAATCCATGCCCTCTGGTACTGGACTCTCCCAACATCTGGAACATATTTCCTGCCTCAATCCAATCAAATCCTTTAATTATCTTAAACGTTTCAATCAGATCCCCTCTCAATCTCCTCAATTCCAGCGTGTACAAGCCCAATCTCTCCAATGTCTCTGCGTAAGACAGCCCTGCCATCCCAGGAATCAACCTAGTGAATCTACGCTGCACTTCCTCAATTGCCAGAATGTCCTTCCTTAAACCTGGAGAGCAAAACTGTACACAATATTCCAGGTGTGGTCTCACCAGGGCCCTGTACAAATGCAAAAGGACATCCTTGCTCTTGTACTCCATTCCCCTTGTAATAAAGGCCAACATTCCATTTGCCCTCTTCACTGCCTGTTGCACTTGCTCATTCACCTTCATTGACTGGTGAACTAGGATTCCTAGGTCTCTTTGTATTTCTCCCGTACCTAACTTTACTCCGTTCAGACAATATTCTGCCCTCTTGTGCCTGCTTCCAAAGTGGATAACTTCACATTTATTCACATTGAATGACATCTGCCAAGTATCTGCCCACTCACCCAGCATATCCAAGTCTCCCTGTATTCTCCTAACGTCCTCTTCGCATGTCACACTGCCACCCAGTTTAGTATCGTCAGCAAACTTGCTGATATAGTTTTCAAAGCCCTCATCTAAATCATTGACATAAATCATAAAGAGCTGTGGTCCCAATACAGAGCCCTGTGGTACCCCACTTGTCACCTCCAGCCAGTCCGAGAAACACCCATTCACTGCTACCCTTTGCTTTCTATCTGCCAACCAGTTTTCTATCCATGTTGAAACCCTGCCCCCAATGCCATGAGCTCTGATTTTACTCACCAATCTCCTATGTGGCACCTTATCGAATGCCTTCTGAAAATCTAGGTACACAACATCCACTGGCTTACCCTTGTTACACCCTCAAAAAACTCCAACAGGTTAGTCAAGCATGATTTGCCCTTGGTAAATCCATGCTGGCTCGGCCTAATCCTATTTCTGCCATCAAGATGTGCCACTATTTCGTCCTTAATAATGGACTCAAGCATCTTCCCCACGACTGACGTTAGGCTAACAGGGCGATAGTTCTCCGTTTTCTCCTTCCTTCCCTTCTTGAAAAGTGGGATAACATTAGCCACTCTCCAATCTTCAGGAACTGATCCTGAATCTAAGGAACATTAGAAAATGATTACCAATGCATCCGCAATTTCCTGAGCCACCTCTTTTAGAACCCTCGGATGCAGACCATCTGGACCCGGGGATTTATTAGTCTTCAGTCCTACCAGTCTACTCATCACAGTTTCTTTCCTAATGTCAATCTGTCTCAATTCCTCTGATATCTTATGAACCTGGCCCATCCATACATCTGGGAGATTGCTTGTGTCCTCCCTGGTGAAGACAGATCTAAAGTACGCATTACATTCTGTTGCCATTTCCCTGTTTCCCATAACAATTTCTCACAATTCATTCTTCAGGGTGCCAACATTGTTCTTAACTATCTTCTTTCTCTTCACATAGCTAAAAAAGCTTTTGCTATCCCCTTTTATATTCACAGAGCTCTGTTCCAGAGCAGAGTGTTGCGTGAATGTCTGACCTCCAGCGGACTCGGCTGGGTTGGCTCTGAACTCCCTCTGCACTTCACAAAATAGGGCGTGGAGGCAAACACTAAAACGCACAATGACCCTTATCTGAATTTCGAAATTCCCAGTGGTTCCGGCTCTAATACACAAGTGATGTATACCGTTCCTCCCCAGAACTTCGCCGGCGATTGCTTCCCGCATTCCCTTCAAACTTACATTAATTTTTCACAAAGACAGCAGAATAACCTTATATTTGAATACGGAATAACACCAAGTTACCCGTAAGGATGCGGAACAAGCTATATTACTGGAGTTTAATTTGAGCAGCGAGATGCATTGATAAAGCAAAAGTGCTTGCCATGAATCCACAAAATGTATCTATGTCTCCCGTCTTCCAATCTACGTCTGTTTCAACTGCCGATTAATTTTTCGCCGAGGCCACTATTAAAATGAAAGTGAACTTCGGAACCAACACCAGGTTTTGTCACAATGTCTGTTCTGCTCTCACTCAGACAGCCTTTTTACAACGTTGTCGGCAACTAAACTAAACGAGTCCACAGACAGCGCACTCAAAACTGTTCGTTCACTTCTTTTTCTTACCAGGATCACCAATAACGGCAATAATCATGTAAAGTATCTTTGTAAAACCGTTAAATGTTTCAAAAATGCTGCGTGATATTCAGCCTGTCTTCCACCAGCCCGCGATCTCGCTGAAGAATCTCTGATCTGATGAACCTCCACGGTCATTCATTTATACTCGCTCCAACACACTGAATATTCGATACTACACAAGGCTGACGTGTCTTCCAACAGCTGAAGTAAAAATAAACTCGATGCCTTTGATGTAAAATTCCAATTCGGAAGAGGATTGATGCGAAATCACAAAATATCAAAGGCGAAGAAATGGCATGCAGTGAAGAGAGTTAAAATAAAAGAACTTCCAGGCTTAGGAAGATACTGACCGCAAGCAAACTGTTAATCATTAACAATTAATAATTGTTAACAATTGATCGAGCGCCTCAGCTCTGTGCAGAAAAAAAGCGGGAATTCTTAGAGGACAACTATTTCAGTACATCTGCCGACTCCCTTTGCGACGTACTTGTCCATGGCCTTATCTTGTGACATAATGAGACCACTTTCAGTTTGGATAGGTTACACCTCATAATCTGTGTAAGTAACATCTAATCTAATAGAATTAACACCGACTCTTTTAACTTCCGATATTTTACACTAATTCCTTCCCTCTTCCTCATATCTCCACTATTTGCCTCATACCTCTTCTCCTGTCCTGCAAAACTCAATATCCTGGCAAGTACTACTTTCTTTTCCAGCCCTGCTGAAGGGCTATGATACAACACGTAGACTGTTTATTCATTGCCATTCATTGCCTGACATACTGATGATCAGAACTGAGTCTGCCCTCTCATCACACACCAGTTCATTCCGCATCATGTAATCATCCATTCAACCGTTAACATCCCTGCTCATACACCAACCACTTTGCGCAATGATTACTACATCGTTATTACAAACCTTTGTAACCTTCCTCCACACTCCGGTTAATATCATCTCATCCCCTAACATCCTCTTGCTCTACACAACGACTACTACACTAGTGTTACAAACCCAGACTAAATTTCCTCCACACTCTGATTAATATCTTCTGTCAGAAAACATCCCCTCCCTCCGTGCACCCATTAACCGCCAATGAGTATTGTCACACACTGCCCTCCATTCAAAAACAATAATTAATTTCGCCGTCGTTTCGCACTCTCACTTCGCTCCCGTGCACACATTAATATCTCTTCCTGCATCATGTCACTTCCTCACAGCAGACATGAATTGATACCCGAACCGATAGAATTCCAAACTTTCCTTTATCCACTTTCCCTTGTATACCTCACTTAATGTAATTCCTTAATCTCCTTCCCACACATCCCTTAACACTGTACCCAGTATTATTTTTTTCGCCCCTTCCTCAACCCACACACTAATTAAGGATTGTTTATTTAATCTCTGGACTTCATCCACACGGCCATTAATGCAATAATTAGTATAATCTCTCTTCGCCTTTGAAATAACGACAAACTCAATATTTTCCATCATTCTGCACCGTGAAAGACAACAGCAGCTTGCGGATGCCATTAACAGAAGTGAGTGTAGTTGTTATTACGAAGGAGAAGGTGCTGAGAGACTGAGAAATGTGAAATTAGAATCACTACATCAGCTGGACCAGATGGAGGAGACCAGGATGTTCTGACTTGTTCTCTGTTACATTCACTTCTGATCCGTTTGTCGCAATCTGCTGCCAGATGCAAAGTATTGCACCGGGGAAAATGGGGCTCTGGATCCGAAACGGCCTGCGCTTTCCGAAAGACCTGTCTGAGAACCGCATGAGCGGTGGAGTTTGAGTAATCATTGGATTTTGGAATAGTCTGAAGAAGTAGAAAGTAGCCAATGTCAATCCACTCCACTCTGAGGAGAGAGGTGGGTAAATGACGGGAAATAATCCGCTGGATAACCTGGCCTGAGTGGTTGCAAAGATGTAGGGCTCCATTGTTAACGCTGAGAATTCTGGTACATGGAGACTCAGGATAAAATAGGGCGGATTTTACCATGTTGTCGAAGGGGAAATGTAGCGAGGTAAATCTGTTGGAATTCTTTGATGAAATCAAAAGGCAAATTTCATAAAAGAAACTAGTGGATGTTGTTTACTTGGATGTTCAGAACGCTTTTGACCAGATGCCGCACTCGAGAATTCCAAACAAGATAAAACACCTTGACTGCAGACATATGCGATGATAAATGGAAGATTGTCTGAATGGCAGAATGCAAGGAGTGGGACTGAACAGAGTTGATTAGTGGCTTTCGGTAGGGGTCGGCTCTGGTGCCGCCTCTGTTCGCTTTGAGTGAAGGGAAGGTTTTTATTGTCACTAAATATAATCTTCCATGGATCAGGCGGTCAAACTGTGATTTACTCAACTACGGATTTCGTCATGGTGTTTTTCGAAGAAACTTTAACCTGTATTTGCACGTATGTGCTTAGTCATTCTTCCAGCCAACTATTCATATCTCCTTCCTACGCTGCTTCCAGAGTTGTTGCTTGTCTCTCTGAGAGAGGAGGCAATTTTCCCGATATTTAAATCCGCGTGCTGACTCTGCACGGCCCCGTAGTGCTAGATATATCTCAGTACACGGTGGGGAAATGCTGATGTTGTGAGTTGGAACTTCGCAGTTCCAATAGCAAGCGTGGTTTAGATCGTTGTCCCTGATGTGAGGGGCGACATTATAGTTGTGAAAGTTCTATTTCATTTTGTGTTTGTCAGCCACCCAGTAAATGGCATGTATTTAACTGGAAACGGTGCAACTTAGAATTTGGTCTGAAGAATACAATTTCAGTTTACAAGAAGTAGATCCTTCTTTAATCACACAAAAAAATAACATGTTCCCACAGGGTTTCGTCAAGAGCTTGCAGAAAATACCTCACATACAATGTAAACCCGCTCACTGTCATTCATTTTGAAACCCTGGAAACTTCGCAGTTGCAATTCTGCGACTTCTGGCCGGTCCCTCCCCACCGCCCCCCACCCCCCGATTTTTCGTTTTTTTTTATCACAGAAGCAGCGAATATTCTCCGTTTGGTTCTGTTGTTCAACCCGCTTCGTCTCGCTACTCATTGTTGATCATATCCGAACAGGTGGTTTGTTTGCCTGATCTCGGCTTGACTATTCCCCTCAGCTCCCCGTCTTCTCCCAAGTTGAAGCCACGTATCTAACCGTTCCTAAAACCATGGTTCAGAAATAGCTGGAGCACTCGAACTGCACATCACCTTCACCGTTGTCCTGTTGATTAAATTCACTCAATTCAGGAATGAGGCCAGACACCAAAATACGCCTCTTTGATCCCTTTCAGTGTGACGAAATGCAACTATTGCCTGATTCGGAAAATTGCTTAAGGCACAAACTAATCACAAACTCAATTCATCTCAATCTTTACGATGGTACGTGTTAAGAATTTATATTCGGGCTGCCATCATTCATTATTTTCATGATCGCTCACATTCCGACCCCCCTGGCTCTCGCGGACACCGTCCCTCCACGTGTTACTTTCCCACCCTGTTATCCATTTGTTTTTGGGTGGAACTTCAATGTTGAATTGCAAAGGGTCGAAATGCAGGCAAAGCATGATGTAGTCTGCTCAGCGTAGTGCAGCCGGGAGGTCTATAACGCTTAATTTAGATCTAGTCTCTTGGGTGATGCGGCCTCGAATCCCATCTCTGCCATTGCACGATTGTCCTCCTGCGCTTTTTTTTCGAGAAGCTTCTCATTGGGTGAACAGTCCCGTCGGACATTCACCAATCTCCTTTTGTAGCTAAAACAGCTGATTCTTCTGACTCTCCAGAAAACTGACTCTGTTTTCACTCCGGTGCAGTCATAAGGTGGCTAATACTTTGTCACTGACTTGGATGCAGCTTCTTTCTTCTCAAGTGGAGTCTTAGCGCTGCTTCAGACATCATTGCGCTCATGTTTTAAATCCTTTCGACAAGAGCCGATCATCCACACACCGGCCAGACTGACCGGCGTACGCTTCCTTGTTGATAACTCGGTGATATAGACCATGTTTAATAGGAATCTGTCCCTCATTAACCCGTGGGATACAAATAGCATTAACATTTCCCCTCTGTGCTGCATTTAGCTCTGTTCTGACCGGAATCACTTTCACGCTTCGTTCACGCAATAAATATTTGTTTTGATTAGACGGCGTAAATTAAAGATAAACTTTATGACTTTGATAGCATGCTGCTTGAAGACTTCTGATACTTGATAACAGGAACTAGAATATAGACCGGTCCAGTGCTGTCAGCGTCCAGTTGTCCAGTGACACTGTGAGACACGGTGCGGACCAACCAAAGACAAGAGTGCAGTGTTTCCATATGTCATGGCCCTGACAAGGGGTTCAACTTGTCGACTTCGCCACCCGACTGCAGCTGTCGTAGTGACCCAGTGTCAAGGGAATGTAATCCAGTTTGTCCAGAGCCGGGCAATTCCTTTGTTACTTCTCACACTGAGCCTGCAGCGCACATAGTTCCTCTTTTGGACAGAGTTATGAATCAGTTCCCACGCGTCGCGTGTGATCAGACTCTGACACTTCACTAAGCCTCTGTTGAAGTGGGGAGTTCTTCGCCACTTCTACGGAGATGCTGAGCATCCGTTGGGGATTGTAAGTCCCTTCTCTCTGGAAAGCGATGATTCCAATATGACCTCTGATCTGACCGACTCAGTGCTGCTGAAAAATGCAACTATTTCTGCTCTCCTGTCATATGCTTCTCGCTTCCTTATGCGTGTTGTGAGTAATATCCTTTCACGATAGGTCGTTTAAAAAATAGGCCACTGATATCTTGGTCTGGTTTAACCAACGGAGCAGATTGGAATATTGTGATTAAAATGGAAATAATGGAACATGAGTGTGATGGTGTATTTGATGACAGTGCACCTCGATGGGATGAATTGCAATGGTTACGACACACAGCTGCGGGGATCTCACACGTCTCTCTTGCTTTCCCTGTTCCTGTTCACTATAAATGTAACTGCCTTATGATTCAGTCCCCTCCTTCAGTAAACATCTTACCTGAGCTGAGGAGAACGGAAGAGACTGACGGAGACTGGCGACGAGCTGACCTGGAGCGAGAACTCTCTAATACACCGGTGAATTATTCTGAAGAGGGGAGAGCCAGCCAGTGGTGAGCGACGGACACGGCAATGGCCAAGATGTGTCATAGCCTTGCTTTATATACGTCACATAGTTCGGCACTACGGAATCAGAATCAGGTTTATTATCACAGGCATGTGTGGTGAAATGTGTTACCTTAGCAGCAGTGGTTCAATGCAATACATAATATAGAAGAGAAATAGATAAATAAGCAAGCAAACAAGGATCAAATAAATACACACATACATAAAAATGAATATGCATCAATACATAATTACGGAAATACATATACAAATAAATAAATGCATATTCAATATATTAAAAATCGTGCAAAAATATTGTTGAATATCCTGGCCTGACCAACAAACCACAACAAACGCTTCTTGTTGTTCCTTGTTTCAGAAACCGGGCCGAGGGGCGACTGTTTTGCAATATATTTTATCTCTTTCTCTTAAGCAGAATATATTCTACTCAGGGGCAATGTGAGTGAAGGTGACCAGTGTTTGGGACAACGTTATAGACTATTATTGAGGATGAAGATTCGAGGTACTTCTAAGAACATGATAAAATGGTCCTAACCCATGTTTCGTTTCCAGCAACCTCGGGGGTTGGGACCACTTTTTTTGCGTTCTATGTCAATGACTTCGATGAAGTTGTTGATGGTCTTATGGCAGATTTAGGGTTGGGACAAAAACTGATAAGGGTCATATCCCATTGAGGTCATAGGAAGGCGAAAGAAGGGCACACGGATTAGGGAATGGCAAAAAAATGGCAGATGGAATACAATGCCGAAGGTACATAGGAATGCACTTTGGTAGAATAAATAAACGAGTAGACTATTTTATTAAGTTGTATGTGAAGAAAATGATGACTGGAATAAGTATATGACCTGTCTGGGATAGAAGATGAAACAAGCCCCTGAGGTCGGGGGAAGAAGGGCAGGTGAATGAATGAAGACTTTAATTCAGTATTCACCAGTTAAGGGGGATACTTGCGAGGAGAGCGTTAAACGGGCCGACGTGCGACAACATATCGAGGTTAAGAGAGAGGTTGTACTGGAACTTTTGAAAAAATAAATAGTAGGTTAAATACGCCTTCTTGTGTTGTCGGCAGAATCCCTGGGTGACTGCGGGAAGCGGTGAGTACTACTTTAGTAACGTGCAAATTATTGGAGAACATTCGTAGCTACAGGATTTACGAGAATTTCCAGAAGCAGTAACTGATTTGGAAGAATCAGTGTGGCTTTGAGAGTGGAAGATCATCTCTCACGTGCTTGATTCAACTCTGTGAGGATGTGACTGTCATCCTTCTGTTAAACATGGTAGGACCTTTCAGAACTTTAGAAAACTTGGTATCCTGGAAAAGTTGGCTTGCGGATTCCGGACTGACGCCCAGGAAGGCAGAGGATAGTTGAGGATGGAGCGTTTTCTGTTTGGATGTTGGCGCCAGTGTTGTCGTGCAGAGATCTGTTCTGAGACCCCCGGATTTTTGTGCTTTAAAAATGATGTGAAAAAGGAAGTGTAACGGTGAGTTGTTGTATTTCCAATGATGTGGAAGTTGGTGGGATTATGGATAGTATAGAAGATAGTCAGAATTTATAACAGGACAGTGACAGAACGCAGAGCAACGCTGAGAAGTTACAGATGGAGTTCAACCCAGAATGTTACGGACTGCTCACTTTGGGAAGAGTAATTTGAAGGCAGAGGTGATCCTTTCTCGGGTCAACCGAGGTCCGCACATTAGTACGAGTTCCACAATGGAAACAGAGTGGTGAGACTTTCTCCAATAAGCCGAGGGCCGCACATTAGTACGTGTTCCACAATGGAAACAGAGTGGTGAGACTTTCTCCAATAAGCCGAGGGCCGCACATTAGTACGAGTTCCACAATGGAAACAGAGTGGTGAGACTTTCTCCAATAAGCCGAGGGCCGCTCATCGGTACGAGAGCCACAATCGACACGGAGCGCTGCACTGCAAGAGCAGAAGGAAGTGTGATTTACAGGTGAGCTTGAACACTTCTGCTGTTCTGCACATACTCATCGTGACGCTCGAAAGGCAATATAACTGACAGTAAATCAGGAAAGAAAAATACAACTTCGTGGCAAATGATCCAACAGCCTGAGTACCTGCTGATTGATCATAGATTCTGCTTACTATATTTGTTCAAACAGAGAATGGATGGAGAAATAGTGGCAGAATTGTGGCAGGTCTGAGAATATCTTTAAAGTTAAACAGACTGCATCGCACGTCACGGGTATGGGGTGGACAAGTCCTTCACTGTCCTGCCAAACGGCCCATGTGTGTGCGCTGGAAAACATTGTTCTTCAAACTCTCCTCAGCCCTCGCTAATCTCCCGAGGACACGGTCCCTTTTTGACGACAGGTCTCTGGAATATCTCTGTGGATCTTTTAAAATGTTTGGAGGAATATGTCGTGTATTTTTTTGTAACGTATGTCAGCTGTCATTGTGATTTCCATCACTCACACCGCCCGGAATGACAGGAACGAAGGAAGGAAAAGAATGAACGAATGTTTCCCTTGGATGAAGAAGTGTTCTCCATTTCACCAGCCAGAACAAACTCCTTCCCTCAATTTCAGAAGCGACTGTGCTCCGTCAAATAATCAAAATAAATCGACTTCAAGCTGAATGCCTGATTTAAAAGCAACAATGAAAAAAATATATCTTTATTTAAATATTTGAAGCCAGGTATCATGGAAAATAACATGGAAAAAAAGCACAACATATTCTGTTTTAAAGGATTTACATTGCAAAATCCCTTGAGGAGTCAAATTCAGGACACGGGGATTGAGTGAGTACAAACAGCTTAACGTAAGTGTTTGTGCAGTTGGTTGTTACTAATGTCCCTGACGTGATAGCCACGCTAATTGCCTCAGTGGAATTGCTCCCACCTCAATAAAAGTCTGCTAAACCGATCACCAGTCCATCCAAGCAGCTGAAACGCTCCGTACAACTGAACGCTGCTTCTGACGGAATATGGGATATCCGGCGATTTACCACATCGCGGCCGTTTTCTATCCCACACTTGTAGCGGTCGGTGTCCCCGGTAAGATGCCGGAGCTGGTCACTTTATGTATGGTGCCGTCGTTACTCTGCTGCGGTATCCGCACTGTTACTGAGCACAGATGCCACCGTCGGCTAAAACGTGTTTCCGGCATGAAGGATTTAGGCATCTAATAGTTTTATTTTCATTTATCATATTTCGATTGCAATGTTTTCTTCTTTTCTCAATTAAGCTGGTGTCGATATTGTCGTTTTTTCATAATTTGATCGAAGTGATTTTTCTTTTATCAATTACGTTCGTGCCGATATTGACATTGTTTCATAATTTCACCTCGCTAGGCTTTCTGAAGTGATGCTGGTCTCTGCTTTTCTAGGTCCGAGTCTCTATCAGTGCAGACACTCCGTCATTATAGCAACGAGGAAGCTTATTTAAATGACGGTCCAGTCTATTTGCGACACGTAGGTCTGTTCTTCTGTAAGTCAGTAAATGAGAACTCGTGCTTTATATCTCCCTGACTCCAATTTTTCACCGCTACAAACAATCCCATCAGCTATTTCACAGCTAATAATGGAAATGTTATTGTTTACAGAAGTGATCGACTGATCACCGGTTCGTGAGTCGTGGAACTCGGATGCCTCGCTCTAAACTGTGGGAATGTCGCCAATCCACTGTCACTCACATCCGTCATTGTCCTCCAGCCGGAGTGCAGCGACGAAGACCGCACACACTGGAATCCCGCTTTCCACTTCCAAACAATCCATACCCGACATAGCATCGGTAGAATGGGGGCATTCAGAGAGCTGACCATATTTCTATTTTCTTTCCAAATTTTATGCAGTTAATTTAACGGCGATTGTGATCCTTTCTCGGGGAAAATGCGGACTCTCCAAATGCATCACTCGTTACTTGGTTGGAATGGCAACAGCGGATGTGATGGTGGTTATCGTTGTTGCTTTAGTGGATCAGACCAACAATATCTACATTTATTCTAAAACCCTGCTCATCACTCCTGTATGCGCTCTGACAGTTGTATTTGTGGCTGCGACGCAGGACTGCTCTGTTGGGTTCACGGTCAGTTTTACCTTCGATCGCTTCATCGCAATATGTTGCCGAAAGCTGCGGGAGCGATACTGCACCGAGAGAACAGCCACGGTGGTTATCGCGACCGTGGTTATAGTGATCTGTGGGAAATGTGTCCCGTTATACTTTGCCATTGAACCTTACGTCATCATTGACAACACGCCGTGGCGTTGCACCCTCATATACGAATACGCTACTTCACCCGTGTGGAGAGGATACCAATTACTGGACAGTATTTTAACACCATTACTACCAATCGGATTAATCCTGGTGTTTAACGGGTTAACCGTAAGGCATATCATTGTGGCAAATAGAGTCCGCAGAAGGCTTCGGCACAGCGGCGACAATCAGAAAGATGCCGAGGTGGAAAAACGCAGAAAATCGATGGTTTTGCTGTTTTCTATATCAGCTAATTTCATATTATTTTGGATGCCCCATGTAGCCCATTCCCTGAAATGGCAAAAGCAAAACTATTTTTACGAGGACAGATATTTGTGTTCCCCGGTATACATCCTACAGCAATTTGGGTCCATGCTGCAAATGTTCAGCATGTGCACCAATACTTGTATCTATACACTGATACAGAGGAAATTCAGAGAAGAGCTGAGGAATGGAATGACGTATGTGTTTACATTAAATGGCCATCTGTGTCAGCGGAGCTGTCAATTAAAGCCGTTTTGCAATTACCAGGTTTGTCAAATATGTCATAAATTCAAACAATCATATGCCTGGTCATCCGGAAATTGCAGAATTGGCGGAAGATTGCTTGTTTCATACAGTTCAGGTAGGTTGCAATACAAACGGTCATTGCTGCTGGCGTGATTGTTACACTGTTTGAAGTATGTTCCGAACTATCACAGACACTCGATTGTCACAAGGCTAGGGATGGCTTCAGGAATTTCCGGGTTTTTGATGTTTCAAAATGGACAGGGTCGGGTAACAGTGTGTAAAGGGAGTGCGATGGGAAACCAGGGATAGTATCACAGCTGCAGAAAGGGAGGATAACGTGGCGCGTTTGTTTGTTGATAGAGTGTGAGGCGAACACAGAAGCATGATAAGCCCACCAGATGAACCAAGTAAGTGCAATGGGAACGGTAAAGAGCAGATCAGGAAGCGGATACTGGACATAGGCCATGTTATTGGCAAGCGTCACTAAAACTTCCGGAATATTCTTTGGCACCTCCCCAGGGTAAAATGTCTAGGTATGGCATAATTTCTCAGTTGTGTCCAGGAGGGATTCATGTCACTATATGAAGATGGGCAGACTATCGAACAGTCCATACCGGATCTAATATTAGAAAAGGAAACGTATCAGGTGACAGATCTCTCGGTGGGTGAGCATTTCAGAGCAATAGGCCAGATCTGCCCTCGACTTTCCTCGCACATGGATAGGGCCACGGAGCATTTATTGTGTTTAATTGGCAGTCTGCGAATTATGGTGCTACCTGTCAGAAATTTGGGAACGTACATTGGGAAATGACGTACTCTGGGAAATGCGAAACAGATATGTGGAGATTGCTTAGCGAGCACTGTCTTGGGGTTCAGTAAGGGTTTGTCTCATTGTCGCAGGGCAAAGATGATAGCATAAGGTAACCCTGGGTGACAATAAAGTTGGAACAAGTCAAGAGGAAGAAAGAAAGGTACTTAAGGTTTAGGGAGAAAGGATCAGAAAGGGTTATGGAAGGTCACAATGCAGACAGGAGAGAGTTTAATAATGGACTTAGAAGAGTTAGAAGGGGAGTTGAGAAGTCCTTGCCGTGTTGCACTGTGAAGAACAGGAGGAGACTGGAGAGAGTGTGGGCAGATCGGAGGTAAAAGTGGAAAACCTGTGCCTGGAATCCAAGGAGGCAGTGAATCTTCTTACAACACATCGATGAAAGTGAACACAGCGTAAGAAGGCAGTTATGCTACAACATGCCGACGCTAAGAAAGAGGATGCACTGGAATCTTCAAAAATACTGTGATTGATGATTCCCTGGTGCTGGAAGGGATATAGTCCAGGTGATTTGGGAATGGAAGCGAAGACATTGATGAGCTTTTAGACAGGATATTAGTGTCTTCCCTGGCCACGGAAGTAGTACTAGAAGATTAGAAGTTGGTAAAATATTATTCATTTGTTGAAGCAAGATAATAAGCATACTCGTTGGAAGTATAGACCAGTGAGTCTTTCATCAGTAGTGGGTAAACTATTGTAGAGGATAATTGAAGAGGGAATTTATGAGTATTTGGTTATGGAGAGACAACATGGCTCTTTGAGATGTATGTTGCCCTATCTGAGCCAGATTGGATTATTTGTAAAAGTGAAAATAAAACAAGATAGAGTGAATACTGGCTGGAAGACAGCGGACATCCGCGTCCTGCTAGGAGGGTGGAAGTTTCGGGACATTTTACAACTTTTGGACTCTGCAGTTACCGTGATCCGAGAAATAGGGCTGAGGGAAAAAAACAAAAAGACAATTTAATCTGACCACACAGCAGCAGCGGGATAATTTATGTAATTAGGGCTGATGACGTAAGCAAATCGCTGAGCTATTGACTATACCGACACGTTATCTAAACTGACCTGTTTATTACATATTGCAGGACACATGCTACAATGACCGCAAAACAATCTTTTCCGATGGAAATCTACAACTTAAAAACAGCATTTAGAAGTGTTCAGAACAGCTTCTGGTGCTCATTACACTAACCAGCCTTCCAAAATGACAATTCCATATTCCCAATTCGTGTACTCACCAATTTATCACAATATCTCTGAATCGTGGTTCAATCGTATTGGTTGTACATACGCTCAAACTTCGATCCATTTAACACTAAATCCACGTGGCCGTTGTGAAATCCGCGTCTGCCTCTGAAAGTAATAGTAAATGAAATATACAAAACGACACAAACTAAAAACGCAGTGAGAGCAAAGCGAACACCCGCGCACATACTTGTCTTCTTTCAACACCGTCGCAGGCAAGTGGAGAATACAGAATAAACAACTCCAAAGCAAAAGACCTCAGTGTGGATTCTAAAGAACTTAGGACAGTAAGATGTGGAGTTCTGGGGCTAGCATACATCAGCTCTTCAGAGAATTTCGGAATGATATGCAGCCTTCGAATTTCGCATCAGTTCCTGGAAATCACTTCTCGCAAGGTGACACAATTTTTTGTCAAGTGCATAGAGAAAAAAATGATTAATTCAGTCAGACCCCCAACACGAACAAAAGAAACACGCAACTCACATAAAGCCATTCATGGCCGTAAACTTTCACTTTCTCTTCCAATTGAACTCACTTATGTCCAAACCTCGTGCTATATTTTTAAAACTGCAATGCATTCATATTTTCAAAATATCGCAGAAAATGACATGTCCTTATTTGTTCAATGGTTATCACGCATCTGTAATTGGAACCATACAACATTTAGTAAAGCCTTTCGACTCCAAGACAAAGAGACGCAGAAAGTAACTTATCGTCCAGGAAGTAATATTCCACACAATTAAAACATGACGTCTCCAAACATCCAACGACTTTCCAGGATATCTGACATTTCTGACCAGGGATAGGATTCGGATTACATGTCCCTATGTTGTATAGTATCAGGGCAAATGATCCCTACTACTACCGCTAAAGCAACAGATCTGTTCACTGTACTGGGACCACTGTCACACCCACCTCCAGCCCAGAAGTACTCTTTCTACCGCTTTACCTGTAGTTTGATACTCCCTTCATCATTTCACATCTGCTCTTCCAGCTTCTCATGCTATAACCATCCGTTATACTCAGTCTCCATGATTCACTGTGTGCAGGGACAGAGGCCAAATTTGGAATATTGTGTACAGTTCTGGTCACCGAATTATAGGAAAGATATCAATATATTAGAGAGAGTGCAGAGACGATTTGCTAGGATGATACCTGGGTTTCAGCACTTAAGTTACAGTGAAAGGTTGAACAAGTTAGGTCTCTATTCATTGGAGCGTAGAAGGTTGAGGGGGGATTTGATCGAGGTATTTAAAATTTTGAGAGGGATAGATGGAGTTGACGTGAATAGGCTGTTTCCATTGAGAGTAGGGGAGATTCAAACGAGAGGACATGATTTGAGAGTTAGGGGGCAGAAGTTTAAGGAAAACACGAGGGGTTATTTCTTCACTCAGAGAGTGATAGCTGTGTGGAATGAGCTTCCTGTAGAAGTGGTAGAGGCCAGTTCAGTTGTGTCATTTAAGGTAAAATTGGATAGGTATATGGACAGGAAAGGAGTGGGGCTTATGGGCTGAGTGCGGGTAGGTGGGACTAGGTGAGATTAAGAGTTCGGCATGGACTAGGAGGGCCGAGATGGCCTGTTTCCGTGCTGTGATTGTTATATGGTTATATGGGATCGGACAGTAACAACGATTTTCTAGATTGGTCGGTGCTGTGAGATACTAAAGTTCTAACCCAGACATACAGTCAGACAGCCACCGCACAGAAACAGGGTCTCCAGCCCATCCAGTCAGTGAGGAATTAGTTAAACTGTCTACTGCCATCGACCTCACCCGGACCGTGACCATCCATATCCCTCTCATCCGTGTACTTCACCAATCATCTCTTAAACGTTGAAATCGGAATCTCAATTACCATTTGCGTTGGCAGTACTGTCTATGCTCTGACCACCCACTGCGGGAAGAGTTTCCCTTCATGTTTCCCTTAAACATTTCACATTTCACCCTTCACCCGTGATCTCCAGTTGTATTCTCGCCCGACATCAGTGGAGAAAGCCCACTTGCATCTGCACTTTATATACGCCTCATAATGTTGTTTACCTCTATCAAATCTCCTCTCAGTCTTCTACCCGCTCGGGAATAAAGTGCTGACATATGTAATGTTTCACTTCAATTCAAAACATTCAGTCCCGGAAATGGCCGTATTAATTTATTTCTGCATTCTTTCAATCTTATTTGCATCTTTCCTGCAGGTGGTTGAGCCCAACAGCTCACAATATTCCAAACTGGGCCCCAATAAATCCTTAAACCATAGCAACGTAACATCCCAACTCCTGTACTCCGTACTTTGGTTTATGAAGGCCAATGTGCGAAAAGTTGTTTTTGTTTTTTACGGCCCTGTGTAACTGTGCCGCAACTTTCATTGAATTATGTACCCGCATTCCCAGATTCGCTTGTTCTATCATAGTCCTCAGTGACCTATTTCTCATTGTGTCAGACGACCCTGGCTGGTCCGCCCAAAGTGCAACATCTAACACTTGTTTACGCTATATGCGATCTGACAATCTTCAGCCATTTTGCCAGCTGGTCCAGATCGCGCTTAATGCGTCGGTCGTCTTCCTCGCTGTCGACTACACCCGTAATGTTGTTGTCATCGGCAAATTTGCTGATCCAGTTAATGACATTATTATCCAGATCGTTGATATAGATTACAAACAACAAAGGGCACAACATCGATCCCTTGGGCACTCTACTCGTCACAAGTCCCCAGTCAGAGAGACAACCATCCATTACCACACTCCAGCTTCCCCAGCATAGCCAATGGCGAATCCAATTCATTACATCGTGAAAACCAAGTGACTGAACCATCCCGAGCATCCTCCCATACGGATCCTTACAAACTCCTTGCTGAAGTCCCAGTAGACGGCATCCACTGCCTTGCCTTCCACACCATTCCTGGTAACTACCTCGGAAAGATCTGTGAGACTGGTTAGACATGCCCTACTACGCATTGGCCCATACAGACTATCGCTAACATTCCTGTTTGTCCAGATACTTCCCTTCATACCCCATGACCGGCACAGTCTGAACACCGAGGACAATACCTCATTTCGTAGTACTTGACGAGTCCCTACCAAGCCAAACTATTGATCTCATTCAGCGGCCGGCACTGACATTTATGGACTATTTTTAAATTCTCCTGTACCTTATTATCCAACGCATTGAGAGTTGTCTGGAAAAGGAAGGCGTCGCAGCTTTAAATAACTAATCGACTAGACCTACATACTAAGATAAAGCACACGACATAGAGCACAGAACGTAGAATATTGCAGCGCCGTACAGCCCATCGTCTCAGTAGGTTCTGACAGAGTTTCAACTAATTTCTTCAATTTAGCACGTCCCTTTTCATCTGAATCAGAATCAGACCCAGATTTAATATCACAGACATACGTCACGAAATTGATAACTTTATGGTAGCAGTACAATGAAATACAGGGTAAATAAATATAGAGAAAACAAAACTGCGATAGAGGTGGCAGCCGGGAAAAAGCTGTTCCTGAATCGCTGAGCCTGAGCTTTCAGGCTTCTGTATCTCCTTCCCGATTGTAACACTGTGTAGAGGGCACGTCCTGTTAGTGGGCAAATTTAATGATTGATGTCACTGTTAAAAGTAGCGCCCCTAGTAATAATGATTAGTGAGGTACAGAGAATCTGTTTTTAGCAAGGAGTACCTTTTTTTTTTATTTCAAATATAAAACACGTAGGTTTACACGCTATCTACCTGTGTGCACCCAACCAGATCCTTGAAAGTCCATGCACAGTCAATGAAGAAAAAAGTTATTAGCCGGAAAAGGAGTCGACGCTGGCCAGAGAGACAGAGGGACTGGGGAGAAAGAGACGGGGACATAGACTGGTGAGGTAGCGAGAGAAAGAGGAGTGCAGAGAAAGGTCAGGGGGCGGGAGGCCGAGGAAGTTGAGAGATCTGGTGTGTGGAAAGAGATCTGGGATTGGGGAAAGGGTTCAGATGGGGAAAGAGATCGGAGTCGAGAGTTCGGTACAAAGCGGGAGGGGAACGTCCGGGGAAAGGAGTGAGAAACGCGGAGGGAGAGGGAGATGGGAAAGAGAAGAGGCCGGGAGAATGACTGGATGAGAAAGAGAATGACGGGGAGAACGTCCGGAGGAGGGAGAGGGTTTGGAGTAGGTAGAGAGAGTGATGGGACAGAGAGTTCGGAGCTGTGGAGAGATGGGGTAGTGTGACTGTGAGAGACGGGTGTGTTGGAAAAGAGAGAGAGACAGATACCGCTTCTACCTCTTCCAACGATTCTGAGTGAGGCACAAAGAGATGTTTATTTACTGAAAATTACCTTTATTGTTCAAACCAACAAATACCTGAATTCATACAGTAAATACCTTGTGCGCACACCTGCAAAGTACCCCTGAGTCTCCTGGATAGTTAGAATTGCAAAGATATTACCCGGGCGGAGGAATTTACGCTGGCCAGGCGCTCCTTGTTCCTCGTGGTCCCGACTCACTATCTACGTGTTTCACGAAGGGTTCTTCTCGCTTGTGTCTGCGATGGTTATTCTTCGAAGTTACCGCCATCGGCACACACAAAGCATCCACGTTTATATCCATTGCTTATCAATTCAAATGAGGCATTCCCGTGTCATTGGCCGCAGTTCATGTGTCTGGCCCTTAGCACCTGGTCATTGGCTCTGGTCCAAGCCAGCATCCATTTATTGTCCTCTCCCCATCAAGGGACAATTACTGACTCGTGGCTGTTTGTTCTCAATCAGCAATGAGCTTGAATCACCTCAGGCATTCACAAGTCTGCATGTTATAGCCAACCAAAGAACACCTCACAAACAACTCCTTATTTGGAAATGACCTCCAGTCCAGCAGATTACCTTGTCCCTGTGTCTTCTTTAAAACACTAATCAAGTCAAGCATGTCACCTCACAAAATGGAGAATCGAGTGTCTTCACAAAATGGCAGCATCCATCCCCCAAGCACTCGGCAAGAACAAAGACCGCTTCCACTGTCATTGATTCATTTGAATTCACTGATTTGAAGATTGTCATTCTTTCTGGCCAATATATCCCTCCTCTTGATCCAAAGATTTATCTTAGGATCACTATCCTCCTCTATTCTATTGACCATCCACTGGATTGCCATGGATCCCCAGCAGGTATGCTGCACCTACATTATAACTTTTACTTACTAAATTCATGCAATTTTTATACTGGCCATCGTTTTTTCACAGTGCAAAATCATTCCCCTCTACGTTTTGCATAATTTCAGCCTTCCATCTTCTGAGTTGATACACATTAAATAATACAATCATCAGTGTGCATAAAATTAATGTTACTCCAACATGTGAGATTATTCTCACCCATGGATGTATTTGAACATTTGGTCCCCAATTCCAAAACTTACCCCAAAAGTCTAAGTCACTCAACATTTCATTTGTCTTCTCAGCATGTGTCTTAATAACTTTTGAATGTTCATCCCACTGATGAATTATTTCCTTTGCCTCATCCACCACTCGTGTCCAGTCTGCAGTCAAATGAGGAATCGGTGGCAACTCAGATACAACATAGTCCCACAAATATCGATCCTTATCAGTTCGTTGGACTGCAAGACATTCCCCCACTACCTTCTCCACTGCTGGCTTAGGCAAAGTTTGTCCTCCAATAGTCAGATTTAAAGTCACATCCTCAAGTGGAACATTGTGACTTTCCAAAGGACACTCTTTCCATCCCTTGGTATATAAAATCTCCCTTTATCGTCATCACAAGTACCCAGTACCCTATGGAATATTTAATGTTTTATCCACACACATCAAACCATCTGCCCCAGCATAATACAAATTCGAATCTTCCAGTTCTTCCACATGCACCCGTTTTACCCGTATCCGTTGAGAAAAGTTTCTCTTGATCACCAAATAGTCTTCATATAACGACCTTGTTGTTGACAAGTTCATCAGTAGTAACGTTTCGGAAGCACAACCAATCATGACCCCAGTCATGGTCAATTCCATCACCAAAAAATGCACTCTTCTCTCCATATTGAATTAAATCTGTAAATACACAAAGAGTAGTATGTGCTCTTATTTCCAGTTCCAATTACTTTAAATCCATGTTTTCTATCATGTTTTCTTACCCATGCAATCTAAGCTCCCAATTATCTTTGGACTCAAGTCGTCGATCTTTTCTCACCCAAATTCATTTCAAGGCAGGGGAGGCAGCAATCAATGAATCTCTCCTCCTTATTTTATTTACACATCTTCCCTGTTTTTCAAACTGGAAAATTCAAAAACTCCACCTTGGTCAGATCTGTTGCCATCTTCTTGGAATAACTGTTCCAAATTCAGATCTTCCAAATCAGATCAATTGTGTACATCAATTGTCAAGTTTCCAAAATTGGGACTATCATGTACATTAGTTGTTACATGTCGATGATGATAATTTTCCTGTTTCTCCCCCACCAATTTCAATTGGTTGATGTGGTACCATCCACTTTTATCTGGAAGTTAGCACCCTGTATACTAAAGGACTTGCTTTGTCTATGATTTCATAGGGCCCTGCAAACCTTGGATTTAAAAATGAAGTGTGTTAGTGTATTATAATCATCACCCTTTGCCATGGGCTTAATTCTATGGGACTGACTTTTGAGTCAAAGCAGGCTTTACTCTGCGGCTTCTTATTTCCTATTTGATGAGCTGCCACATATTTAGCCCCTTTTACTGTCTCTACCAACTGTTGCACCCACGTCTCTGACATAATCCCATCTATTTCAGGTTCTGACAAATCCAACCCTAACAACTCCTCTAACCCCTTCATGTTTCTTCCAGTCATGAGTTTATAAGGGGTGTAAACTGTTGAAGATGCCACTGTATTCCTTATTACCATCAACACATAAGGCAGAACTGCTTGCCATGTTATTCGATGTTGTTGTACCATTTTGGCCATCATGTTTGTTAAAGTTCGGTTCATTCTTTCCACAATTCCACTAGACTGTGGTCTACAGTGTATATGAAATCTTTGCTTAATTCCTAAAAGTGCCATGGCATCTTGCAATATCTGTGCCTCTATCTGACTCTATACTCCGAGGTAATCCCCAACGAGTAAAAACCCTTTCCAATAAGATTTTTGCAGTAGCTTTGGCTGTGTCACTCTTAGTTGGGAAAGCTTCCACCCATTAGTTGAAAGTGTCTACCACTACAAGGATATATTTGCACCCTCCTGTGGTTGGTGGCAAGGGTCTAACATAACCTATCTGCAAATTAGTCCAAGGTCCTTCCACTGGTCTGGTATGTCGGGGCGCTCCTTTCTTTACATTTCCGTCAGGATTATATTGTGCACAAATGAAACAAGTCTTGACATAGTGCTCCACATCCTCCTTCATCCTAGACCACCAACACACCTCTTTGATTTTTTCCAGGGTTCTTTCAGATCCCAGGTGTCCCCATAAATCATGGTACCAGTGGATCATCTGATTTCTTCCTAGCTCTGGAAGCACAAACTTTCCTTCATATAGGACTACTCCATCTTTAGCATGTACAGCCTTGTATTCTTCATACATTTCTGAACTTACACCTATTATTATTTTTTTTTAAATTCTTTATCCTACTTAAAGCCATAACCTTAATCTGTTGTTCTTTCTGCCTCCCCATCTCCCCAATCTGTGGTTGCCAATCCTGCCTATTTAAAGCACCTTGCTTTGTTAACTCATCATCCTTCTTATTCCCCCCAGCAGACAATTTAGACTGAGCTTTCACCTTTACAACTCCATCTTCTTTGCTTCTTCAAATATGTATTGCAGCAGAGCAGCAGATGGAAGGGGCTTTCCATCAACTGAAACAAACCCTCTTGCTTCCCGCAAAAGCAAATATTCTGCAAAGCTGTTACAAACATACATACATACTATCAGAGTGTATGAGTGATCCAGGTGGAAAATATTCTGGGTGGTTAACCACGTATGTTACAGCTGCCAATTCTGCTGCTTGTGCGCTCATGGTTTTGGGTAGCTTTAAAGTTATGCTATTCCTTTCCTGTCCCTGTTCATCCTTTATGTAAATGCCACACCCAGTTTTCCTTTCACCATCCCCGACTGATGAGGAGTCATCCACAAAATTTTTAAAATACGGTTTTCCCTTCTCCTTTGTGTCTTTGGTCCCAAGCATTATGTTGTCTGATTTGTCTCTACCCCTACTGTTTGTTTTGATACAAATGGTCCCTTGGGATAATTTGCTATCTGAACCTGACACTCATGTTCACCACCTTGGTACACCAGGTTGTCAGCTAACACAGTGGTGGTACTTACTCGTTTTACAGTTATATTTCTCCCTTGCTACAGCATCGTCCACCTGGCAATCCTGTTTTGGCTTACTGAGCCATCTTTAATCCTTCTATCTAACAGTAATTGTATGGGAGTATGTTCTGTCAATATCGTAAGTGGATTAAGTCCCAATATGTAGATGAAATGTTGTACTGCCCAGAAAACCGCTAACAAGTGTTTTTCACATACAGTATACCCCTGTTCTACTGGTGAGAACATGCGTGATGCATACGCTACTGGTCTTAACTTCCCATGTGTCTCCTGTAATAGGACTGCTGAGAGGGTGTTATCAGTTGTAGCCACCTCCAATGAGAATGGTTCATTCGGATTTGGGGTTTTCAAAGCAGGCGCCATAGCCAGTACTTGCTTCAGAGCTGTGATAGCCTGGGTGTGTTCCGATTTCCACTCCCATGCCACTTTCTTTTTCAGTAATTCCATTAAAGGAGCTACCTCAGTGGAAGATCCATCAATGTGATCCCTACAGTAGTCTATTAGCCGCAGAGAGGACCTCAGACCTTTCACATCTTGAGGAATAGGCAGTTTCATAACCGGCTCTACTCTTCGTTTATCAATTTCTCTTTTTCCCGGTGTCAAGGTCATTCCCAAATAACGAACTTCTTGTTTCATCACCTGTGCTTTTTAAGGATTTACCTATAGTCCCAATGCATGAAATAATTGCAGCAGTTCTTTTAATAGCTGATAATGTTCCTGCTTGGTTTCCGTCTGCAGGAGTAAATTATCTACATATTGGACCAAGCACTCAGGCTTTGAGAACCCCTTTAAATGCTGGTGAAATAAAGATGGGGAATTATGGAACCTCTGTGGTAGGGCAGTCCATGTATATTGCCGTTCCTGAACGGTAAATGCAAACTTGTATTGACACTTTCTTTCTAATGGGATAGACCAAAATCCATTGTTTATGTCTGAAAATTGTAAACCATTTTTCATTCTGTTTGACTACTGTTTCTGGGTTAGTTGCTACAGTTGGGGCTGTTAAAGGAGGTATTTTATTCAGCTCTCGATAGTCTATTGTCAATCTCCAACTATCATCTTGTTTCCTCACTAGCCATATGGGTGATTTATTATTTGAGGCTACGGGCCTCAGAACCCCTTGTTGTACCAAACTCTGTATTACCTTAACCACATCTTTCTCAGCTTTCTTTCGAAATTCATATTGCTTCTGTGGTTTGGGGTCTGGACCTTGTATGCACACTCTGCCAGCCATCTTTCCGCAGTCATGCTTGTACCATGCAAATGCCCCTGTTTTGTGTAATGATTTGCTCTACCATGTGATCATTGCTCATCTCCTCTGGTTTTATCCACATTTCCCCCATGGTGCAGATTCTATCCTGATATTCACCTACTGGAATTTGTCTGTGACATGTATCATTCATACTGGTTGGCATTCGCCAAATCATACAGTTAACTGGATCAAAACAAAGTCGCGCTTTGGCCATGTAATCACTCCCCAGTATATGTTCCTGCTCCCGGGGTAATTCAACCAGCACTATGGAATGTTCTAACGCTATGTCTCCTATTCTAACTTCTAAGGGTGCACTCACATGTCCTACTTGTGAATGAGCTGTAAATCCACTTAAGATCATTTTCCCTTGTATTTCCCAGTTTGCATTAGTTACATTAGTGGTGTTGACGGTGGTTCGGGATCCTCCAGAGTCCCATAAAAAGGTAACAGGGCGGCGTCTGACCCAACCGTTTACTAGAGGTCTTCCAGTTTCATCCCACCTTGTGTTACACACCCATGTTGATGAGGCCTGGCACCGTCATTGAAGCTCGGGGTAAAATCCCCCAGATGGCGATGTCTCCACCACATTGTTCTGTGGGCTTGGTCTGTCTGGCCCCTCCCAGGACACACCTCCTTGCCCTACTCTCCCACTTCTCAGGTTTGGACATTATCTCTAGATGTGTCCCTGTCAACCACAATTATTTCGTTTAAACACTCCACCTCCAAGTCTCCCTGTTCTCGACACTGTTTCATTTCCTCTGGTTCTCCTAGTCAGCTGATAATGTGGTGCGGTGATATTTGGAGTGGGTCCCCTACCCTCATTTCTCCAGGTAGTTGCCTTACCTCCAACAGACAGCAATTTCCCACTAGCTGGTTTATTTGGCCTTTGTGTCTCCTTTTCCCATGCTCTACTCTTTTTCTTCAGTATCCACGCCTCATTATGTGTAGGGTCAGTGGGATCAAACATGTCTAATACCACTTTAGATTAATCGGAAGAGTGAGCCACCGATTAACCATCTATTTAAGGGCTCTGGTCCTAAATGCTCTCGATCTACTGTTGTTCCATATACTCCTTGGAACACCGTCCATAAACGGGACGCAAACGCCGTGGGATGTTCACCTCACCTCTGGTAACATTTGGCTAACGCCTCTAAAGAATCGCCTCTGTTAATACACATAACCGTCAATATTGCCGTCTTTAATTCCTCATTTGTGCCCCCAGCTTGTTGTATGCTTGGCAAAGCCGAGTGTATATTTGGATGCAAACACATTACAATCAATTTCCTTTCCTCGGCGTCATCTAGACCGTGTATTATTCTCTGAGGATTAATGGCTTGAAACAGTTCCCGAGGATCATCGCCAAACCCACAAATTCCGATATCTTTGGCAATATCTCTGAGCTACTGTACTCCAAACGGAGTAGTGTATGTTATATTCTGGTTTTGATTTCCTTCCCCAGCTCCCCCCTCTCGAATAGTAACTACGGCGGCTGGTGGCGCCGTTGGCACCGGCGATTCCTTAGTATTGTATGCGGGCGGGGGATCCTCAGAAAAAAATCGCTTGGTCATTATATAGACCATATCTAGTCGCATCATCGGCTAAACCGTTCCAATCTATATCTACATATTCACTCTCCTCCACCTTTCAGATCCAAAAGTGCATATTATTCCCCTCTGAGCAGAAAGTTGGTCCTGTAGCTTTTGTATCTGCTTTAAACACTTTGTATGGTCGCTAGTATTACTTCTCTTTTCAGAAACTGATTTCTGTATCATATTTATAGCTGTTTTTAAATCACTGCACTGTTTCTTTAATTCTTCTGCTTGGTTCGGCTAAATTAGCTTCCTTTTCCAGATTGCTCTGTTCATTAACGAGTTTCTCGCATTTCAGCTGAAGCTGATTCATATGCACCAAATCCATACTTCTTTGTCCCTGTAAATCTGTAAAATTTGAGGATCCTTGAGGATTTGTAACTCCTTTCTCAGCATTTTGTTTTCGTTTTCTAACTCCTCTCGGATTCTTTTGTTTTCGTCTGCTAACTTATCTCTCTCAGCATCGGCTTCTATAAATTCCTCAATGAGGCAGGCGACTGCTGCTGGCTTCAGTAGTCGCTTAAATTCCTTGTCCGACAATTTCCCTCGGACGCCTTTACCGCTGGTGTGTCCAGCACACTCCCCGTATTGTGGCCATTTCCCCAATACGTGCTTCTGTAGGAATTCCCTCCAATCAAAACTATCCAAGTCCTTCGGACGTGCAGATTTCCCTAAATTCTTCATCTGGTCTCTACCAACCAGTCACCCAGCCCCGATTTCTCAGTTTCTCACCCACGTGGTCCGGCTCGAGTCTCGTGTTGACTCAACAACCTCGAGCCCAACCAGGGCCGCCAGTTCTGTTGGAAAAGAGAGAGAGAGAGGCCACTTCTACCTCTTCCAACGATTCTGAGTGAGGCACAGAGAGATCGGTATTTACTGACAATTACCCTTATTGTTCAAACTAACAAATACGTGAACTCATACATTAAATACCCTGTGCGCACAACTGCTAAGTACCCCTGACTCTCCTGGATACTCAAAGAATAGCAAAGGCATTACCCGGGCGGAGGAATTTACGCTGGCCAGGCGCTCCTTGTTCCTCGTGGTCCCGACTCTCCCTCCACGTGTTCACGCAGGGTTTTTCTCGTTTGTGTCTGCAATGATTATTCTTCGAAGTTTTCGCCACCAGCACCCACAAAGCATCCACTTTTATATCCATTGCTTATCAATTCAAATTTTGCCTTCCCGTGTCATTGGTTGCAGGTCATGTGTCTGGCCTTTAACACCTGGTCATTGGCTCTGGTCCATACCAGCATCAATCTATTGTCCTCTTCCCATCAAGGGACAGTTGCTGACTCATGGCTCTTTGTTCTCAGTCAGCAATGAGCTTGAATCACCTCAGGCATTCACAAGTCTGCATGTTGTAGCCAACCAAAGAACACCTCACAAACAACTCCTTATTTGGAAACACAGTCCAGCAGATTACCTGAAGTCTTTATATCTTCTTTAAAACACTAATAAGTCCAGCATATCGAGCTCACAAAATGGAGAAATCAAGTGTCTGCACAAAATGGCAGACTCCATCCCCCAAGCACACGGCAAGAACAAAGACCGCTTCCACTGTCCTTGATTCATTTCAACTCACAGATTTGAAGACAGTTATTCTTTCTGGCCAAGGGACCACACCGGTTTCCTTCCGGAGTCCAAAGGCGAGCAGGATACTGCTCCTTGTATACACGCATGAAATCTATATACAGAATACAGAAAAAAAAAGTAGTGATAAACTTTAACCTTAGGGCGTATGCAAATAGGAGAACTCTCGTAAAGTGGGAAATTCGGATTGAGAAGGATATTGCTGATAATGCTAAGATTAATTCCAAGAGATTTTGTCAATACCTCAGTCGTATTGAAACTTTAAGTGGGAAGATCAGTTTATTTGGAATAACAGTGGGGTATTAAATTATGCAGAGAAGGACATAGCAGATACTCTTAATTCTTATTTTGCTAAAGTGTTCACATTCAAAGATTTCAGCAATATGCCAGTAAGTGCAGACAAAAATAAAGTTGCTTAAAGTGACTGAGAGATCTTAGAAGAGTCAGCGAAAATTCATGACAACAATAAAGAGGTAAAAATTTACCTCGAGCTAAAGAGGTAAAAATGTACCTGGACTTTCAGAAGGCTTTTGGCAAGTTACGCCACAAAAGATTAATAACCAAATTACAGGATGTAGAGATTCAGGGTATGGCATTCGAATGTGTGTAGAATTGGCTAAAAAACAGAAAACAATGAGTTATGGTGAGGGAATCATTTTCACAGGCAGAAAATGTTAAATGTGGGGTTCCATAAGAATATGTTTTGCGGCCGCTTGTTTTTAATTTACATTAATGATATGGATAAGCACAGAACTATTTGATCTAGTTAAGTTTGCAGATTACATAATATTCGAGAGATAGGCTAATAAAATTCCCACAACAGAATCAACACATGTCGATCTAAACAAAATTCTGATGTGGGCAGATAAAATTCAATGTAAGTAAATGTAAAATATTGCACACAGGAAGTAGAAATATTTGATATAGTAATGAAGGATGAACAACTCTGATGGGCTGAAGGGTACAGAGTTGCCCATGTCCCCCCTCCCCCGGGAGAATCACAAACTGTTACTGTTACCACGCTGCTAACGAGAGAGAAAGAGAGACAAAGGGAAAACATACTGGGAGTGGAACATCTGCTTCAGATAAGGCAGACCCACAATATTATAACCCCTGAAAGACTTACGGCTTTCCGGAGAGGGCTGTTTACTTGGTACCATTCTGTTCAGTAAAATTCCTCAGTGGACAGCCGGAGTGGGCTGGTTTGATGGGCTAAGCCATTCAAAACTGATTGACTCCTGAGACCCCGTGAGTAGGGATAAAAGTGAGGCCTGGGGAGACACCCCTCAGACACAGCCGGAGGCACACTAGTGAGCACTGTTTGAGTGTTGGAACCCACGGGAAGGTGTGGGGCATCGGAGACCGAACAAAGGATCGGTCAGTTTAACTCAGAGTAATATAGCAGGGCGGATGGGGGCTTGTGTGTGTGTCCGCCCTTGCCTGGGTGAAGAGTCCACCATAGAATAACGGTCCAGCTGAAGGACAGAGGGGTCATACCTGAATGGCCACAACACTTCGACGGATCAAGAACGTAAAGGAAGGTTTGCCTGACTCTAGCTGTTACTGTTTGCTCGCTCTCTCTCCAACGATTACAATACCACGACCAACATCTACTCCAGTACGTATGAACTGAACTGAACTTTATATTCACATCCGACAATTCATTATCCCCTAGTCATCGATAGAGCTTGTTTAGTATTGATTATTATTTTACGCACACTTTTAGGTTTAGCATTGCTAACGCGTATTATCTATATATTTGCATTGTTGATACTGATTTGTATATTTTACTAATAAACACTGTTTGAAAATAGTTCCACCAGACTCCAACGTATACTTCTTTCTCTGCTGGTGTGACACCCAGTTACGGGGACCGTAAAAATATAAATATACAATGTGGGGCCTTGATTAAGGAGACTGGCAGGTACAGAATGAACCCCACAATTGCACATTACGAGAGACTGACAGGTACAGAATGAAGCCCGTACTCTCACATTGTACCAGAGACTAGCAGATACAGCAGGAGCATCACAATCCTGCAATCGAACCACTGGTTTCTCGCTGACATTCTTTCTCTTTTCTCTCTCCCACCTGATGCTTTATCTCACTCTTGCTTCCCTGTCGTTTACTTCCAGCCACGCTGGATCTATTTATCTCCCAATTCGAGTATCTTTTTATTATTTAACCGCGCTGCTCATTAATCTGCCGACTGAAATATTTCTTGTCAATTTCTTTAGACATTTGACATATTTGAGATGCTCATTGAAGATTATTAGATCAGCGACGTCACTCACAAGATGCTGGAGGAACTCAGAAGAGTTCCCTGTGTTGCCTTGGACTTCCAGCATCTGCAGATCTTCTCGTGTTTTTACAATCTACGCAGTCTTATCTCCTGCATCCACTCATCTGCCTATTTCAAGTGCTGTCTTTATTCCTGTAAGCATTTTTCTTTGCAGATTGAAATATCTCTACTCAATTCCTTTTGACATCTGATGAGGTTTGAGATGCCCATTAAAGAATGTCACATCACATAAAATGCAGAATTCATTGTGTTGTCTTGGCTTTCCATCATCTGCAAATGTTCTCGTTTTTCTACATTAGCAGCGTGCGCATTTGACCGTTTCAATCCTAATCTCGGTTGCTCTATTGTATCTTTGTCCGGATCTCTGCTTGTGTGATTTGTATTGTATTGACTTTATTATTTAAATCCTTCATATACTGTAAATGAGGAGTAAAAATCTTTATGTCACGTCTCAATCTAAATGTGCAACTTACAGTAATTTATAATAAATAGAATGTACAATACAGGACAGTCACTACAACATCGAAATACAATTGTACAACTATTTCTTGTGTGTGTGTGTGTGTATGTGTGTATGTTAGAGAGCGAGACAGAGAGGGTATCATCAGGAAGAAGCTGAAGGACTGAAGGTCAGTTCAAAATGGGAAACTTCAGGGACGAAGGTCGGGATTGGTCAGTGCAGTTGGGCTCCCTTCAGAGATGGAAATTGTGGCTGCTCCGTGACAAAGCTCAGTCTTTGAAATTAAATCTACCGGCCTATTTCCACCAGCGACACTGCTGAGGTAATGGCAAAGAGTTTTGATGCATTTGTCTCCAATGGCTCCAATATTTACATTAGAGACAATGGTAACAAATTAAAGTGTTTGTTCAAGCAACTGTAACGAAACAAGTTAGTGAGGTGTAAAACCGTATATCTGGAGACAGATCCTCTGTATAAATCAGGGCCGCTTGGAATGCATCAGCTGTCAGCCGGAGCTGTGAATTCAGGAGTAACAGAATTCACAGATTCTCACTGAAATGGTGTATCCAGTCATCTGGCCGATAGAAGAAGTTTACTATCCTTTGATTTCAGCCTTTGGAATTCCCGGTAAGCCGCAGTGTCCGCTGCCGTGGGTGGATGTTGAAGTTTAATTCCAGTGTTGCGATTGATTCTGTCGCTGGTTTAAACTGTCACTTTCCAGTGCCGGCATTCGGCATTTCAAGAATGGAGTGGACACACCGGGACTATAGATGCTGGGACTTGGATCTGAAAACAAACCGCTGCAGGAATTCACCGAATCGGACTATTTCTGTGGGACTGAGCAGGTCAGGCAGAGGTTTGTGATCAACAAGGGGATGTTCGTGAGTCTGTGCTTTTGTTCCTGTAGGAGCTGCACAGCATTTGCAAATATTGTGTTAATAAGTGTGATTACATCCATTGGTTGTCAGCATTTCTATGTGAGCGGTTTTCAGCGTTCGGTGCAACAATAAAGTATTGACTGGTAGCAAATGTGAGGAGTTCCGTGTTGTACGGAGAAACTGTTGTGGATGTTTAATGAATGTCTACGATGTGACTGGATGCAAAGCGAAAGAAGTTGTTGCTAAGCCAATTAACTGTAGTGTTTCATAGTTATCAACACAGTGAGATGTTTTATATTATATTCACTGTTACAAACATCTGACTACGGCGCCAAGTTTGAATTCCTCTGCCCCGCTTCCCAGTGATGGATTCAGTGGGAGGTGTCCTGTCTGTCTGTGAGGTGGTGTCAGACTGCGCTGTATCTGTTGGAATCAGTCGATGCTCTGTTGTAATGTCAGTGAGGTGGCAAATGCAGGAACAGGAAACAAACTCGAGGAGAGCTGGAAACACTGAGCCCCGAGCAGCTTGTATGGGAAGAGAAACCAGTCAACACTCGTGTCAGGGGTCTCTCTGAAAGCAGTTCTGAGGGGAGATACTTTAACTGGTTTTCCACATACTCTGTTTTGCCTGGATGTGTATTCCTAGCATTTCCTGCTTTTGTTCCGTCCTTCGGCTGTTCTGTCGCTGACAGGGATCGGCATGGAAGTTGATGATTGTCTAATGGAAGAATCCCGCCATCAGCGTCCGGATTTATTCATTTCATCCAGTCGAGACGCGTAGGACGCTGGTAGAAAATGTTCCATCCAGTATTAACTCTGACGAGGTAGTTACCCGGTTTTAGCTTTCCGCTGCCTCTTCACATTTCGCACATCAGTAAGGGATCGTTATTCAGATCATATGGACTATATTTTACTGTGTAAACTCCTCCTCAGACTTCCCGAGCTCCGCGCCCTCTCTCGACCCTCCCACAGCTAAATGCAACAATAAAATGGAAATATTACAGGGTCCCCTGTTTCATGCTCACAGTCTGAACACGGAGAAGTGGGATGATGTAATGCTCTTGTGAGTGGGATGATCATCCAAACACAGACTTGGAGTGACCGTGGAGTGATGGCATGTTTTAAACCGTATTTAAACCAAGCCGCGGTTTGTGATGTCGTTCTCAGTTTTATTTTTTGTGCACCGTTGTTGTTATTGGTCGGATGTGCGGAGACTCCACGGGTTCTGCTTGTTGCCCGTTTATTTTTCCCTTGCAGTCCAGTATCAGAGAGTTAAGACATAACAGGAGTTATCCGAATTCAAATGATTGGATAATGTTAATGTCGTTCAGCGAATTGGGAATGATTGCCCTTTTTTTTACATCGTTCAGGAATTGGTAGGTAAGTCGTTTCGAGACTAGATTGTTCAAACTTCGCGGTGCTGGTATTTAGATCCCTAGCGCCCGCCCTCTCCGGGCGGAAATGACATCGGTTCTGCATTACCAAAGTCTCCCCCCGCGTGCTGGCTATTTGTGAGCCGGTTCGCCTGCGCAGTAAGTGGGTCACCACAACATGCACATTTTAGTTGAACCCCTGCAAGGTCTGGAAGGCTTGTGCAGTGACCACCCTCCAGTCAAAAGGTCAGTTCCTTTTACTTCCTCGCGATTTCTGCGAACAAGGCATCTCCCGGCTGTGGGATCGGCAGATCGTCGTTACTTCGAAGGAATCGCTTGTTTTGGGGAAGTCTCTCCTTACTGACTGTATAAATCACATGGACTTTTAAATTTATCACTTTAAGTTTGTGCTTGTATGAGAAGTCGTTAGGAACGGTTTCTAAGTTTGAATGTTTGTGCCGCCTTCTTGTTAACCTCCGGTTAAGTTAGTCGTTTGTTTATTTTTCTAAGTTTTGAGCAGAGATTGATGAATGTTGGGATTTGTTTTAAACCCTCTCTCAGTTCCATATTCATTGCCGCTGCGTTCCTAACACCACTCAAACTGCTGCACTGGCTTCTGCTCTGTATTTTCTCAGCTTGCTGTTCCCCGTCTCTTTTCCAGCGAACTTGGTGGCGATTGTGATCCTGTCCCGGGGAAAATGCGGTCTCTCCAGATGTATCTCGCTACCTAGTGGGAATGGCCGCGGCCGATCTCATGGTTGTTATCTCCCATCCACTGCTGAGGTGGACTGCAATGATTTATTTTCCGCGATCATTCCTGCGGATCACTACTGTGTGCAGATTCGGTCTCTGGTTGGTTTTTGCGAGCACTGTGACTTCGGTCTGGCTGACTGTCGATCGATTTGTGGCTATTTGCTGTGAGAAGCTGAAAACAATATATTGCACCGAGAGAACGGCGGCAGTGGTTATCGGGACAGTGAGTGTGTTGACCTGTTTGGAGACGGTCCCCTGGGGATTTATATACGGGCCTGTTGAAATAATCGATGGTGTTCCCTGGGGTTGTGTTCATACACCGAGATACAGGAGCTCTCCATCATGGGCGGCATTTGAGATGTTTCACCTCATTTTGTGTCCTTGTATCCCATTCTTTCTGATTTTGCTGTTCAATATTCTGACTGTCAGGCGGATTCTAGCGGCCAGTCGAGCCCGCAGGAGGCTCCGGGGACAAAAGAGTGGAGAGAATTACAAGGACCGGGAGATGGAGAACCGACACAAATCCATCGTTTTGCTCTTCAGCATAACCAGTAGTTTCTTATTGTTGTGGGCAACATACGTGGTATTTTATATCTACAGACGGATTTCAAGGAGTTATACTAATTCAGCCACGGATCCAGGTTACATCACAGGCCACACAGCGGACATGCTGCAGATTCTCAGCTCCTGCACCAACACGTGTATTTACGCCCTGACTCAGAGCAAATTCCGAGAGGAACTAAAGAAAGCGGTGAATTACCCGTTGACTCGGATTTTGAAACTCATGAAGTGTTCGAAATAAATGCTGTAAAATATTACAATTCAACTGCCTTCATGCTCCCTATTCTATCGCCCAACATGAAAAACAATGTGATGAACAGAGTAACAAAACAAACATGCATTCGCTCGAAATACTAAACGGCACGCACAAAATCAGACCCTGATGAAGGGTCTCGCCACGACATATCGACTCTTTACTCCTTTCTTCACACAAAATGCTGGAGGAACTTAGGAGGCCAGGCAGCAGTTACGGAGAAGAATGAACTGTCCACGTTTCGGGCCGAGACCCTTCATCAGAGTCCTGTCAGCTGTACACACTATTCCCGTTTTGTGTGTGGTGCCTCAGAGTTACAGAACAGCTGCTCACAGCTGATCCCGACGGCATCACTGGCCTCCCCATCCCAGAGAAATCCCCTTTATATCTCACGTCCAGCCCTGTTAAATTGAAGCTTGAGGCGAATCTTTTCCCCCGCTTCCCGGTTCTGACAAAACTGCCGGATCTTGGAGTTTAGTTTTGTCTGCAGTAACCATTCCTGCTCTCGTAAAAACCCGCCCTTTGCTTCACCTTCTTTTTCTCCTCCTTCTCTACTTGTAGGTTTCCCTTCTCACTGCCAAGTTGAATTTTCTTCCTGTGAGAGACTTTTCCTGTTTTACAATTGAAGACAAAGTACCGATAAGTTCACTCGTCTCTCAGTGCGAGATAGAGCGATAGAGAAAGTGAGCGCGAGCCGGAGACCGCGCGAGGGCTGAGGGCGCGAAGGAGAGAGCGAAGGAGGCATCGTGAGGAAAGGGCGCGCGGGTGAGCACGTGAGGGAGGGAGCGCGAGGGAGAGGTAACCATGGAGACGACGCTGGAGTGAGAGTGATGTAGAGGGCGTGAGGGGGAATTTGCGGGCGATGGTGAGCGCGAGGGAGAGCGACAGAATGAGAGACCGCGAGGGGGACGGAGCACGAGGGAGATGGCTTGAGTGAGACGGCGCGAAGGAGACCACGCGAGGAAGAGCGCGCGACGGATAGGACACGAGAAATATGTCGCGAGAGTGAGAGCGAAGCAATGGCCGTGTGGGATAGGCAGAGAAACTAGAATGAGAGAGAAAGAGTGACAGTGCAGCGACTGAGAAATCGTAAGGGAGACAGGGAGAGAGAGAGAGAGAGAGAGAGAGAGAGAGAGAGAGAGAGAGAGAGAGAGAGAGAGAGAGAGAGAGAGAGAGAGAGAGAGAGAGAGAGAGAGAGAGAGAGAGAGAGAGAGAGAGAGAGAGAGAGAGAGAGAGAGAGAGAGAGAGAGAGAGAGAGAGAGAGGAGAAAGAGAGTGAAGCGACTAAGGCCTCGTGAGTAAAAGAGGGGAGAGGGGGAGAGATATAGAGGGAGAGAGAGGGAGAGAGGCAGACAGAGAGAAAAAAGAGTGGGAGACAGAACATTGCCTCATAGTTAACATTGTAGAGAAGCCATTTCATTATAACATTTCAAAAAAGCTATGTTATAATTAGCAGTTAACATTACAGTTAATATTACTGAGAACCCTACAATTACCAACATGCTATTAGAAAACACATAAATACGGGGATGGAAAGATATGAATCAGAAGTATCAAACACTTTCTGCGGATGCACAGACAGGAGCATGTATGTAAATGACTGAGATTGCAGGATGATGCGTTACTCCGATCATGCCATGTGCAAGGATCTCTGGAAGGTACGGGCCATTCTGAAAGGGTTGGGTGAACACTCAGAGGCCATGTTCCTTATTAGAACTAACAACAGAAAGATAAGGTCCTTCGAAGAGAATTTAAGGAGTAGTGCAGAAAGTTAGAAAGTAAATCTCGGGTGATGATTTCAGAATTATTTCAGGTGCCACATGATTGCGACGTAAGATATGGTAAGCTGGTACACTTAAATGTGTGTCTAACAATTTGGGGCAGGAGGGAGGTCATCAGGAACACAGGTCTTTGGGCTCTCTTCCAGGACATGTGGGACTGGTGTAACAGGGATTGGTTACAGTGAAGGGGATGTAATACTCTCACGGGGAAGCTTACTGGAGCAACCCTGACGATTTGTATCGTGTGGCATGTGGAGGGGCCTTTGGGACACAGAGCTACAGGTCAGTAAGTAGTATTGAGCAGATGGGGCATTTTTTTTTTTGGTGTGATCAGGAAGGTTTCAAGAAAAAGGATGCAGATGGTCCACCATGGAGGGAGACATACCTGGCATGGTATTGGGAAATGAACTAGCAAGATGATTGGAGTTTAATTGGGAAAGTTTTATGGATCCTAATTCTGAAGGGTTTCGGATGGTTATTGATAAGAATATGTTTGGACCTGCAGGTCGATGATTGTAAAGTTGTGGAAGAATTGGGCAGGTGTCACAGAGAGTTGTCTGGGAGCTGATGTTACAGGTTGTTACTGGATGGAGCTGAGTTTGGCTGATGTCTGACATGTGGGAGCCCCGTACAGCCCAGCCGGTCAGAATTTAGTAGTTCTCTGTCCCTGTGAGGAGGGTAGAGAAGGACAGGGATGGTCAGGGATTGAGGGTGATGACAGATACTTATTTGTTTAAACATGTAAGAGGAGTCCTATGTAAGGACGAGGAAGATGAAATTGGACAGGGTCTTGCAGGAACATGAAGCAAGAAAACAACGGTGAATCAGGAGAGTGAAGAGTGACCAGGAAATGTCGTCATTCAGGAAGATCAATGAGAATCCTAAGTCACCTTATGCATACACAGAAAATAACAGTACAGTGGGGAGAGGACAGGACCACCCTAGGACAAAGGTGGGAGCTTATTCCCGGAGCCAGATTTAGCACGCGAGGTAGAAAATGAATGCTGGTGTTCACTAAGGAAAAGGACAAAGAGGAAAGCGTGATGAGAAAGGCGGTCTGGTGATGTTCTCTGGGTGTTGATACTGAAGATAAGTGCTATTTAGTCTCTCTGACCATTTCTATGGGTAAGTCCTTTGGGGAAATTTAGTACATTGTGAGACACAGACCACATGCAGTTAAATATGATGTTTAAACTGCCGGCATCGTACTGTAACGACAGAGATTCTAACAACATCTGACCCGTACTGCAAGGGAAGGGAATGGTCTGTCTCTGGTATAAACATGTCCTGCATATGTCACTGCTCAAGCACAGTCAACATTTGAAGGCAGGGACAGTGAACCTTACAATATCTAGCCCTACTCTGCCAGGACACATAACAATAAAACTCGCAGCGCTGTTCAGTGAGCACACGGTCCTGTACACACCGAGCACTGTACACCATCGTTCTTTTTCTGTTGTCCATCGAGATCCGATGACGACATACACTCCTTTAACCGTGAGATCTCTGATGACCATACAGTCCTGTCCTGGACCCACGAGCTCTATTGCAGGTGGGACATGTACATGTGGTAGTGGTAGTAATGATGGCAACCATGGCTGCATTTCTCCTGGCTCTCTTCTGCTGTCTTCTGGTTGTTCTTTTCATCTCCAGAATACGAACCCTGTCCCTACACAGCTGTCGCCAAGTGATACGGTCAGTAGCAACATCCTCCAGGTCCTCGGGTCTCATTTTGCACTCCTTAAATCATTCTTCATCTGAACCTTATAGCGCTTCTTCGGCCCTCCAGCTGAGCGTCGACCATGATGTAGCTGGCCGTATAACACTCCGCGGGGTAGCCGACATGGGGACATCCTTATCACATGCCCCAGCCACTGCAACTGACGCTGGGTGATCATGGCCTCAATACCCCTGCAGTTGGTCTTTACCAGTATTTCAGTGTGAAGCGCCAACTCACGCCAAGTAATTCCCAGGATGCGCTGAAGGCAGCTTATGTGGAAGCGCTCCAAGGACTTGATGTGACGGCTGTAGGTTACCCAAGCTTCACAGCTATAGAGGAGGGCGGTGACACAGAACGCTTGGTATTCAGCGACCGTTGTGGAGGGACGAAGGCTCCTGTTCTGAAAGACTCCACGCCGAAGTCTCCCAAAGGCAGCTCATCCCTGTTTAATGCGGCTCCGGATGTCGTTGTCAATGCCGCTATCCTCAGATAGAATCCTGCCCAGTTATTTTAAAGATGGAACTACTGACAGCTTTTCATCACCAACAGTGAAGGCAGGTAGGGTGGGTGGAACACTGGTACTCCATTGGCAAACCACTTCTGTCCTGGTGGTATTGACAGTCAGCCCCAGCCTGCTGTACGCTCTCACCGCCACAGCAAGGACAGTCTGAAGATCCTCCGGAGTATGGGCCACAGGAGCACAATCATCTGCATACTGCAGCTCCAGGACCCGCTCTCTATGGAGTTTGGTGGTGCCCTGGAGCCGCCTGATGTCAAAGAGGTTGCCATCTGATCTGACGTCCTCTGGCACACCGCTGCTGTCTTCAGTCTCGTTGTGGAGAGGCTTGGCAACACACAGGAGGAAGATGGTAAAGAGCACTGGCGCAAGCACACACCCCTGCCTCACCCCTGTGTGTACAAGGAAGGGCTCGGACTCTTGTCCTCCTATGGTCACCCGATCAGTCATCCCATCCTGGAACTGGCGGCGGATGTTAACAAATGCATTGGGACAGCCACACCTGAGGAGGACATCCCATAAAAGCTCTTTGCACAGTGTCGAATGCTTTGGAGAGGACGACAAAGGCCATAAACAGGTCCTGATGTTGCTCCCGGCACTTTTCCTGAAGCTGCCGGGCTGTGAAGATCATGTCGACCGTGCTCCTGTTCTTCCTAAACCCACACTGCGATTCGGGCAGCATTGACTCAGTGATGCTGCCGATGAGCCTCTGAAGCATCACCTTCGCCAGCAACTTGCCAGCAACAAAAAGGAGTGAGATGCCCCTAGTATTGCCACAGATGTCACCCTTGTCCTTAAAAATGACAACGGTGTTTGCATTTCTCCATTGCTGCGGGATGTTCTCGTCAGTCCAAGCATCGGTGATGTACTGGTAGAGGGTTCGCCTCCATTCTTCAGTAGCCCTCCATGTGCCCTCCGTTCTTCAGTAGCTCAGCAGGGAGATTGTCAGTGCCAGGGGATTTGTTGTTCTTAAGGGAATGGACAGTTGATAGAAGCTCCTGGAAGGTTGGTGGTAGACTGAGGTCGTGGATACGTGGACATTCAGGCAGATCGTCCAGGATGGTGGGGTCTGCGTCAGAGTCTTGATCAAGAAGGGAGTTAAAATGCTCAGCCCACTTCAGCAGAACGGTATTCTGATTATTCAGAAATGTTAGACCATCTTCTGTTTTCAGGGGAGCAATGCATCGATTTATTGGGCCGTAGATGGTTTTGACATCATTGTAAAAATTATGCATGTCATTATTATCGGCAAAGAACTGAATTTCATGTGCCTTTTAGGTCCACCACTCATTTTGTATGGCCCGAATTGCCTTTTGCACTTTCCTTCGAGCTGCCGGCCAATGCTGTCTGATGCTGGTGGATGAGGGGTTGTCTAATGTTGCCCGGTGTGCTTTGTGCATGTCCTTAAGCAAGTTGTGGGTAGTGTCTGAGTTATTGTCAAACCGGTCTTGGTGGTTCCTGCTCTTCTGGCCGATGGATTGAGCTGCTGCCTCATGGAGCGCAGAGCGATATAGGTCCTCTGTTGTTCCATGGTATTTTCTGAGCTCAGACAACGTACCAGCTTCCTCAGTTTCTCAGCTGGGTTGCGTCGAAACTCACTTCTTGATTCCGTGTTTCTCAGGCGGTTGCAATTGAGCCGCTTTTAATTGGGTTTTTGCAGCACTTTCATATGGAGCTTGACCACAATCATCCGATGGTCAGTCCGGCACTCTGCACCTATCACGGCACAGGTGATGAGAACATCCTTGATGTCACTACGTCTCTCAATGACGAAGTCGATCATGTGACAATGTTTAGAGCGAGGGTGAATCCACGAGGTCTTATATTTTGCCTTCTGCTGGAAGATGGTGTTGGTTATGGTAAGGTTATCCTCAGAGCAGAGCAGCCTCGTGCCATTTGCATTGACCTTGCCAATACCATGCCTACCTAGCACTCCACTCCATATCCCGTTGTTCTGTCCCGCCCTGGCGTTGAATTCCCCAACCAAAAAGATCTTATGGTTCTTAGGGATCCGGCAAAATGCTTCATCCCATGTCTGATAAAAGCATTCCTTGGCCTCATTCCCAGATGGCAAAGCTGGTGCACAGGCACTGAGAAGCGTGGCATAACGTTCCTTTGCCAGGAGGATACGGAGGGTCATTAGTCTTTCATTAATGCCAACATGTGTTTCTGTGAGACTTGGTAGAAAGGTGTTCTCGATGGCCAATCCTACTCCGTGGTGATGTTGTCCACCTGTGGTGAAATCTTTCCAGAAGAATGTGGAACCCATCTGTTAAAGAGCCTCCATCCCGGCGCCTGGTCTCTCTCAGGGCAGCAATGTCGATGTTGTAGAAGGTGGAACCCATCTGTTAAAGAGCCTCCATCCCGGCGCCTGGTCTCACTCAGGGCAGCAATGTCGATGTTGTAGAACCCACCCCCTCCTCTGTTAAAGAGCCTCCATCCCGGCGCCTGGTCTCTCTCAGGGCAGCAATGTCGATGTTGTAGAACCCACCCCCTCCTCTGTTAAAGAGCCTCCATCCCGGCGCCTGGTCTCTCTCAGGGCAGCAATGTCGATGTTGTAGAACCCACCCCCTCCTCTGTTAAAGAGCCCTCATCCCGGCGCCTGGTCTCACTCAGGGCAGCAATGTCGATGTTGTAGAACCCACCCCCTCCTCTGTTAAAGAGCCCTCACCCCGGCGCCTGGTCTCTCTCAGGGCAGCAATGTCGATGTTGTAGAACCCACCCCCTCCTCTGTTAAAGAGCCCTCATCCCGGCGCCTGGTCTCACTCAGGGCAGCAATGTCGATGTTGTAGAACCCACCCCCTCCTCTGTTAAAGAGCCCTCACCCCGGCGCCTGGTCTCTCTCAGGGCAGCAATGTCGATGTTGTAGAACCCACCCCTCCTCTGTTAAAGAGCCCTCATCCCGGCGCCTGGTCTCACTCAGGGCAGCAATGTCGATGTTGTAGAACCCACCCCCTCCTCTGTTAAAGAGCCTCCATCCCGGTGCCTGGTCTCTCTCAGGGCAGCAATGTCGATGTTGTAGCGCCTCAGCTCAGCAGCGATCGAGGCTGTTCTCCGGTAGGGTCTGTCAGAGATGCCATCCGAGTCCAGGGGAGTCCTTTCATTCCAAGTTGCCAGTTTCAGGTTGCATTGTTTCTTATTTCGACAGCAGTGCTGGAATAGCCCGATAGGAGCGGTAACCTATCGAGCTGAGTGATTGAATGGGCAATTTTTAGGCCACCTTTTCTCGGCCCTTCCCCAATTAGGGTGAGCAGAGCAGTCCCTCAATAGAGCCGCTCAGTCGCACAGGGGTCTGCCGAAAAGAGCTGCTACTCAGTCCCAGCTGTTAGCGACCAAATACACTGTGTCGCCACCGTACAGGGTTCTGACTAGGAGCTCCCAGTCCATTCGTACCTGCTGCCGTTGCCAGACGCCCCATTGCCGTCAGACGTCAGCATTATGTAAAGTCCATGTATTGTTCACCGTGGTCAGAGGTGGAGACCTGCGCAAGGAAGATATTACAGTGCCACAGGGGTTGCCCCACCCCCAGTATCACGATCTTCACCATGACGAGGTAAATCCCGGTGACAATGGTGATCCCAGGACTACCGATCCCACATCTTGGCTGCAGGAGTCTGCCAGGTCCTTGGTCTGTTTAGGCCCGCCTATGCGCGCCGCCAGCGCATTGCTTTTCCGTCAGGGTGTGCTCCCTGATCCTTGACTCAACAGACTTACCACAAGGCCATAGCTGGGACAGTGGTTGACGGGTGCCAGGGCGTGTCCACTCAATGGTGGGTCTGCACGCCACGTCACTGGGGCCCACCGATGCTCCGCGATCCCCAGTAGTGCAGCCTGGGACCATAAGATACCCAGTTTCCGTTTGTGGCCCCGAGGAGGCACTACAGGAGTCTTGGTGGTGAGAGGCTCTGCACTGGCAGGAGGAGGAATACACACTCGGCTCCTTTTTTCACCCTCTATTAGGAAGGCTGGAGACTGGCAATAGCTGTAAACAGAGAGTAGCAAGCAATGAGCACTATGCGGCATACAGCATGCAACATGCACTAACTACAAGCGCTACTACACTAATACGCTAGACGCTTCACACATACCCTGTGTGCAAATACCACACACACACAAACACACACACACACACACACACACACACACACACACACACACACACACACACACACACACACACACACACACACACACACACACACACACATGTACTTCCTTATCCGCGTCTCCACTCCATCTCCCCGTTGTATTCTTAGACACCCAGTCACCTCTGTGAGACTGCAGAGTTTGATGGCCATCGTTCGGGGCCCCCGGATGACTAACTCACTGAAGCAAATGGAGAAGTTGCAGGACACACTCTTGGTAGAGACTCCAACACAGGAAATACGTCAAGAATTTATATACCTGGGGAAACGGTCATTTAAAGGTAAGCAAAACCAACCCCACCAGCGACAATGATGTAATTTAGTTCAATATGTTTGTGCCTGATAAATGGTTCCTATGATCTTCACATTTAGAGTGGAAGTCCAGAGTACTTGATATGACAGCTTGTAAGATTTAGGCAAGTTGTAGGATTCAAGTGGTGAACACAGATGTTCAAAAAACTCTGAGAACAGAGAAGACAGAAATACAAGATTACTGTTGTGAGGACAGGAGAAGCAAGGACTGTAGGCAGACTGCTGACGTTTCGGTAGGTAGGATCCGGCGCAGACTGTGGGCCGAAGGGACTGTTTCTGCTCTTTACCTTTTTCTGTCCAATGTAGGAGTGAGACAATCAGCAGGCTCCAACGTTTCCTCCCTCGGAGGATACATTTCCCTCAATGGTGATAAAACTAAACATATTTTTGACTCGTGGCAAAGTTTGGAACAAATCACGCAAACGTGCTTTAGTTATTGGTGATCGGGAGTAAGAGATGAGGTTACAGAGGGAAGTATTGTGATTACAACTGGTGAAGAATCAGAGCGGAATTGCCGTTTCACTCTCAGTTGATCTCCTCAACCGATGGCCAAAAGTCACACCGACACATCATGGGGTGGAGAGTTGGGTCAGATGGTGTTTGAAACAAAAGCCCTTTGCTGGAAGAATGCCTCTCGCAGTTTAGTACCATCACAGTTTCATTGTTTGCAGTTTCACAATGAATTCCAAAATTACTCACAAACAGTCTCCGCGGGGATTGCACTTGTCTGACGTAATCGGATTGTAAATAATTAACATATCTTTATTTTTACAACTTTTGAAATCTGTCCCTGTGGACTCACCAAATGGTATTAAAACCCCAGGCATGTGCCGCCTCAACATTTCATTCCGAGAGATCGCCTGGAGCACAAGGGGGCAAATCACTGGACAGAGAAGATGTCTTCAATGTTGGATAGGTACTTGAGTGCGGATAAAATGTTGAGAGTGTTCATTGCCGTCATTGGAGCTCCTGGTGAGTGAGCGGAGCGATTCCTGATTTGTATTTCTGTGAGTTAACAGATGTGAACCTGATAATGATCATGTTCCAATCCTCGAACTTGATCATCATTGCACAAATATCCGCCAGTGATATCGATCCTGTAAATTCAATATTCTGATTTTTTTTTCATATTTAAACGAAACTAAAAACTCAGCTTCTCCCCAGCTCACGGGATCGACTCGAACTTTGTACTTACCTTTGATGGAACATTACCCAGAGCGGTGCCAGTGCTGGGGATGGGCAGCTGTCCGGGATGTGTGACTGGGAGAGATTTACATTGAGGTATTGTCTGTTTCTGAGATGTTGATCAGAGTGAATACATGGTCCTTGTTCAGAGTTGTCCCAGTGCTGGGGTTGGGCAGCTGTCCGGGATGTGTGACTGGGAGAGATTTACACTGAGGTATTGTCTGTTTCTGAGATGTTGATCAGAGTGAGTACATGGTCCTTGTTCAGAGTTGTCCCAGTGCTGGGGACGGTTAGCTGTCCGGGATGTTTGACTGGGAGAGATTTACACTGAGATGTTGCCTGTTTCTGAGTTGTTGATCAGAGTGAATACATGGTCCTTTAATGCCACCTTTTCCGGAGTTGTCCCAGTGCTGGGGACGGACAGCTTTCTGGGAAGGTGTAACTTGGAGGGTTTTAATGGGATCTTGTCCAGACCTGTCGCAAAGAATTAGGTAGACGGTTCTCAAGGAAGGGATATGTTCGAGGAATTCATTGGGACTTTGCATTGAGTTGTGTCAGTGCTGCCGAAAGGCAGCTCTGCAGGAAAAAGTTTTAGTGGGACCGTCTCCAGAGTTGTCCCGGTGTATTGAACAGGCAGCCCTCCGGAAAGGGGTATCTGGGAGGTGTTTAGTGGGGCTTTGTGTAGTGTTGAGGACAGGCAGATCTACGGAAGGGGTGAGTAGCAGGACTTCAGTGGCACTGTCTCCAGAGTTGTACCAGTCTTGGAGAGGGGCAGCCCTCCAGAAAGGGGTATCTGAGAGGTATTTAGTGGGGCTTTGCGCAGTGTTGAGGACAGGCAGCTCTACGGAAGGGGTGAGTAGCAGGACTTCAGTGGCACCGTCTCCAGAGTTGTTCCAGTCTTGGAGAGGGGCAGCCCTCCGGAAAGGGGTATCTGGGAGGTATTTAGTGGGGCTTTGCGCAGTGTTGAGGACCGGCAGCTCTGCGGAAGGGGTGAGTAGCAGGACTTCAGTGGCACCGTCTCCAGAGTTGTACCAGTCCTGGAGAGGGGCAGCTGTCCGTGACGGTGTGACTGGAAGATGTCTACATTCTGAAGTTCACTGTTTCTGTGTTATTGATCAGAGTGAATCCCTGGTCCTGTGGTTCGCGTCTCCCTGTGAAGTCTGTCACAGTCAGATCTTACAGCTTGTTAGTTAAAATTTGGATCTGCTCACCCGAACCAGTGTCCACGGAGCTACTAATGTGTGTTATCGAATTGAACTGCGCTGTGCATTTAATACAGTAATGGAGCCAGTCAGCACCTGGTTACTAAGTTGTTCCTGCTGTCGCTCTGACCCCGGTCTGAAACCGTTTGAGTGTTTGTTCAATTCCATGATTGCAGCGATTGTAGAATTCCTTCAGCGTTTTGTGTGTTTGCTTCGCTGTTCGGCCCCGTCCGATTATGTTTCCAGAGGCCTGCTCAGTCACAGTTAAATCAGTGCAACGGACCCCATCAGGGACTGGAATCGGGATTAGCATTGATCGTTGTTGGTCCTGGTGATTTCCCACAAATCGTCTCATCTCCACACTGAGGAAGGCAGGTCAGAGACAGTGTGACCCGTGTTTAGTGTTAGATGCGCAGCCGTTCCACTCCTGACCGTTGGCTGAAACGTGAACCCGTGTCCATTCCCGGCGGATGTCTTTAATAACGCACGGTGTCTGTTCGTTTCTCTCTCTCCCTGCAGTGAATTTAGTGGCGATTGCGATCCTGTCCCGGGGAAAGTGCGGCCTCTCCACCTGCACCACTCGCTACCTGGTGGCCATGGCAGCGGGGGATCTGCTGACCGTAGTCATCGAGGTCTTTTTATATCGAATCATATATAAATACTTACCGTGGACTTTTCTCAGCATTACACCTGTGTGCAGGGTTATGGAAGTACTGAGGTTCATAGCCACATACTGTTCTGTCTGGTTCACCGTCGCTTTCACTGTTGATCGCTTTGTAGCGATTTGCTGTCAGAAGCTGAAAACAAAATATTGCACCGGGAAAACTGCGGCTGTGATTCTAACAACAACTTCCGTACTGTGCTGTCTGAAAAACATTACCCGCTATTTCTTATGGGAACCCAGAGAGATAATCGACAATGTACCGTGGTTCTGTAAAATCATGGACTATATCTCCAGTGACCCGTGGTGGAGAGTAGATGGTTGGCTCGATACGGTTTTAACTCCGTTCATCCCTTTCGCTGTGATTCTGCTGCTCAACGCTCTGACAGTCAGGCACATTTTAGCGGCCAGTCGCGTCCGTAAGGGGCTGAGGGGTGAGAGAAACCAGCAGAATCGTAGTGACCCGGAGATGGAGAGCCGGAGGAGGTCTGTGGTTTTACTCTTCACCCTCTCCGGCAGCTTCATCCTCCTGTGGATGACGAACGTTGTAAATTTCATGTATTATGAGATCAAAGGAATAGGATTCAGGTATTTCGATGATTCTGAATGGATCTTCCACCGCGTCGGAGTTTTGCTGAGGAATTTCAGCTGCTGCGCGAACACATTTATTTACGCGGTGACTCAGTCGAAATTCAGGGAGCAGGTGATCAGCGCGGTGAAATATCCGGTCGCCTCGGTGCTTCAGTTCATGAATAAAGCCGCGCACTGAGCACAATACAGAGGTGGCCGCGGTGTCTTCAGTCCGGGCTCCAGCTCCTCACACTCACTGCCTGATTCCACAGGTGTTACTCCCGGGCGTAACGTCCCATCGACTGGCAGCAACTAAATGGTAACGATTGAAAATAACAGGGATTTAGCTGACCTGGACAGTGACAGGCCAAGTTCCGGCTGACTACTGGGATCTATAATACAGCCCCAGTGGAATGACCAGTCTTGTTTCTGTACTACCTACAGTGACGTGTGGCTGGTGTTGGTGTAAGGGAGGAAACTCACATGCATTTCCGTAGCTTTACAGTCAGTACGCAGTGCATTGTGGGGCTATAGTTTACAGCCACTGAAGGCATGTAGGAATTTATGAATAACACGTATCTGAGTCACTTTATGTATTTAACAAAACCCTCATCCACTTCCTTCCATTACAAGCAAATCAAAAGCAGTCGCCTTCCGCTCCCGTTAATACGTCAAGAACAGCATTTTAAAGCAAACACAGTTCAATGACGGTGCCTGTGAATTATGTCGAACAGTATCACTTATGAACAATTTCTGTTATTTGTCTCCCTTTACATCGCACCGTGCCTGTGGGGCCTGTAGTGGCAGAGGGGAGAATCAGTGTTAATCACCCTCAGTTTAGGGATCTGTGCACAGTCATCATCTGCTTTCCTTCTGTCCCGAGTCCTCCAGTCCTGGCAACAGAAGTCGTGAGTTCTTACCGCGCCATTATGGGTTAATCAGGAGCTTCCGGTGGGGGCCATCAAACATGCTGAGCGGTACAACACGGGCACAGGCCGTATTTCACTGCGTTGTTCTGAATCTTTAAACTGGTAATTACATGCCTACTAAACCAATCCCATTTGTCCAGGAAAGGTACACATCACTCTGTTCTCCACATGTTCACGTGGTATGTAATAGTCTCTATCACATCGGCCTCAGTGACCTTTTTTTGCATTCATTCCAGACACTCATCACTACTGGTACGAAAAAAAATCTACTTGCAACGCAGCTCTCCTTTAAACGTTCTGATTCATAGTAACGTTACTTGTTAGACAAGTTGTTCTTTTCTAACAGCACCAGTGTGATATAGAATTACAATAGATACAGAATTACACTAAATTACAAAATAAATAAATAGTACGAAAGGAGGTCTGGTGATGTTCTCCCCCCGCCCCTTTCATCTCTGGTATTAGACAGATCCTCCTCAGCTAAAGTACACCGGCTTTCCGCTCTGTCTGTGCCTCTCATATTCCCATTAACCTGTCAGGCCTTCCTCAGCGTCTGCCGCTCCAGAGAAAATGCCACCAGGTTCTCCAGTCTCTCGTTATGTACGCAGCATTCTGTTAAACCTCTCCTACTCACCGTCAAATCCTCTACTTTTTTCCCTCTGGTAGCAAGAATCACTCCAGATGCAGTTCACTCAGAGATTTATAAAAATGCAACCTAACTGCATGACACTGGAACGAGGGAGAGTTTGTACTGGCTGTTTTTTTATTGCTTGCAACGGATGCTTAAGCGGCAGCCAACTGAAAACAACTAAAATTAGCGGAGGCAACACGAGTGAATCTGCAGATGCTAACAATAAATACAGCATCTATGCTGTGATAAATACAGCAGGCCAGACAGCATCTATGGGAGGAGGTAGTGGCGACGTTTCGGGCCGAATCCCTTCATCAGGAGTGAAGTAACATGGGATGGACGAGGGGGGATAATAAGTGGGGGAGGGATGAAGTAGAGAGCTGGGAAGTGATAGTCTGAAGGGAAATGGGCTGGGGGAAGGTGGAGAATAATGGGAAATAAAAGAGAAAGAGAGGTAGGGCTGCGGGGAGATTATAGTGGGGGGGGGGGGGGGGGAGAGAGAAAGAGAACCAGACTAAAATTATAGATAGGGAATGGTTAAGGGGAGGTACAGGGGTATCAACGGAGGTCTGTGAGTTGAATGTTCATGCGGCAGGTAGGAGGCTACCTCGGCGGGAGATAAGGTCTCCATCAACCTGCGTGCGACGTCATCTTGACGGTAGAGGAGGCCATGGACAGACATGTCAGAGTGGGAGCGGTCTGTGGAATTGAAGTGTGTGGCCACAGGGAGATCCCGCCACTACTGGAGGACCGACGGCCGGTGTTCGGTGAAACGGTTTCCCAGTCTGCGGTGGGTCTCCCCAGTGTATAAATGGCCACATCGGGAGCATCGGATACAGTCTATCACTCCAGTTGACTCGCAGGTGAAGTGGTGCCTCACCTGAAAGAAACTGTCGGGGGCCTGGGATGGTGGTGAGGGAAGAAGTGTGGGGGCAGTTGTAGCACTTCTTCCGTTTGCAGGGATGTGCCTGGAGGGAGGTCGGTGGGGAGGTTTGGAGGGGGGATGAACGGACAAGGGAGTCGCGTAGGGAGCGATCCCTGTGGAAAGCCGAGAGTGGGGGCGAGGGGAAGATGTGGTTGGTGGTGGGATCACGTAGGAGGTGGCGGAGGGTACGGAGGATTATACGTTGGATCTGTAGGCTGGTAGGGTGATAGGTAAAGACCAGGGGGATTCTATCCCTGGTGGGCTGGCGGGGGGATGGGGTGAGGGGTGAGGTGCATGAAATACCGGAGACGCGATGGAGGGCAGAGTTGATAGAGGACGAAGGGAAGCCCCTTTCTTTAAAAAGGAAGACATCTCCTTTGTCCTAGAATGAAAGGCCTCATCTCCCCCCATCCCTACCTTTCTTTCTCTTATATTTCCCATAATTCCCCCTTGCCTATTTCCCTTCAGCCTATCACTTCCCAGCTCTCTACTTCATCCCTCTCTCCACTTCTTATCGCCCCTCGTCCATCCCATGTTACTTCACTCCTGATGAAGGGTTTCGGCCCGAAACGTCGTCACTACCACCTCCCATAGATTCTGTCTGGCCAGCTGAGTTCTGCCAGCATTTTGTGTTTTCAAAATTAGCGGAGTTACAGATAATCTGGCCGCTGACAATTCAAATTGCCGCTAAACATTGGGGTCTATAACAGAGACCCACTACAGTGACACATACTGCTTTAAATTCAACCCACAGTTACTGTTGGGCTGGGGTTGCGGAAGGGGCGGCAATTCAAATGCATTTTTGTAGTGTCGTAATCAGTACGCAGCGGACTGCTGGATCCCACTCCTGCGATCATTCCACAGCTACAGTGGGCTGGTAGGATTTTGTGAGCGAAACGTACCCGCGTTGATTTATGTGCTTAATAATTGCCGCTGCGCTTGACCTTCACTGTGAACCTAAAGCAAGCGCGTTGCACAGGCGTTATGACGTCAGGAAATGTTCCTTAAAGTGAACACAACAACTCATTGATGGTGTTTGTCAATTATGTCGAACAGTTTTTCCTTTGCCATCATTTACATTACCCTACAATTGCATGCTGACAGTGGAAAGAGGGGAGAATCGGTTCGACATCGGTTTCAGTTTTGTGATCAGTCTGAATCCAGTCTCCCTCTGATTCGAGTCCTCCAGCCCGGTTACAAACATCGTGAATCCTGACTGTGACTTTCCAGTTCAATTACCTCCTTCCTGAGGCTGACGACCAGAGGTGCGCACAGTACCCCGGTTATGGTCCGAGCGACACAGAACATTGCTGCAGGGGAGCAAGTCCTTCTGCTCACTGTGCTGTTCTGAATTAATAAACTGGTAGGAATGCGTTACTGAGCCAATCCCTTCTGCATACACAAGCTTCTGATCCGTCCATTCCCCACACATTCATAATATTAGGTGACACAAAAGCAAAAGTAGGCCTTTCAGACCATCGAGTGAAAAGAGATCGAAAGTGCCCATTAAGTTCTTTGCCCCCCCCCCCCCCCCCGCCGCTGCTTCACAGGCATTATTTCCCAGTGGTCCAATAGCAACTCTCACCTCCCGTTTAATCTTCACGTAACTGAAAACAACGAAATAAAAACTTTCGGTGTCCTGATTTATTATCGGCTAGTCTGCCCTTATATCTCCTCTTTTCCCTTCTTGCGGCTTTTTAGTTACCTTTTGTTTCTCTTTAAATGCTTCCCAATCATCCATCTTCCCGCTCACTCTTTTACGTTATATGCCCTTTCCTTGGCTTTCATGCAATCCTTTACTTCGCTTGTCAACCACGGGTGCCTCCTCCTGCCGGTTGCGAACTTATTCCTTTGTGGAACATATCTAGGACCTCCAGGGTTGTTCCACGTACCACGTGATCGTGAGGCTAGAAATAGGAAGATAATACGTGGCGAAGGAGATGGTGCAGGAGCGAGAGCTTCATGTTTCCGGACATTTGGGATTTGTTCCAGGGAAGGCGGGACCTGTTCCGACGGGATGATTTGCACCTGAACTGGAGGGGAACTAACATCCTTGCGGGTAGGTTAGTTAGTGCTGCTCTGGGGGTGGGTGTTTAATCTAGATTTGCAGGGGGAGGGGAAGCAGAGTGTTAGAGCTGATGGTGAGGTGCAGGGGGATAAGGGTCATGCGAGGACTGCTCGTGTGGACAGAAATCAAAGGTTTGCGTGTGATAGAAATGTTCTCAGGTGCCAAGCTGAAGAGGCGTCTGGCTCTCAAACAGAGAAAGATAGAGCAGTGAAAGAAGTGCATGGAGTAAAGCCAGATCTAACATATGGAGAGGCTTTGAGGAAAGCGAAGCAGAATTAAAGGTGTAAAGGTAGTAAGGTAGAAGGGCTAAAGTGTGTGTACTTCAATGCAAGAAGCATCAGGAACAAAGGTGATGAACTGGGAGCTTGGATACATACATGGAATTATGATGTAGTGGCCATTACAGAGACTTGGCTGGCGCCAGGGCAGGAATGAATTCTCAATAGTCCTGGATTTCAGTGTTTTAAAAGGGATAGGGGGAGGGGAGGGGGAGCGGCATTTCTAGTCAGGGTAACTATTACAGCTACAGAAATGATGGATAATGTACCAGGAACCTCCTTTGAGTCAGTATGGGTGGAAGTCAGGAACAGGAAGGGAGCAATTACTCTATTTGGGGTATTCAATAGCCCCCCGGGTACAGCAGAGGTACCGAAGAGCAGATTGCGAGGCAGATTTTGGGAAGGTGCAAAGATAACAGGGTTGTTATATGGGTGACTTTAACTTCCCGAATGTTGATTGACACCTGATTAGTTCCAATGACGAGGCGGAGTTTGTTAAGTGTGGCCCGGACGGATTCCTGTCACAATATGCTGACAGGCCGACTGGGGGGAATCCCATACTAGATCTAGTATTAGGTAACGAACCGGGTCAGGTCACAGATCTCTCAGTGGGTGATCATCTGGGGGACAGTGTTCACCGCTGACGGATTCCTGTCACAATATGCTGACAGGCCGACGAGGGGGAATCCCATACTAGATCTAGTATTCGGTAACGAACCGGGTCAGGTCACAGATCTCTCAGTGGGTGATCATCTGGGGGACAGTGTTCACCACTGACGGATTCCTGTCACAATATGCTGACAGGCCGACGAGGGGGAATCCCATACTAGATCTAGTATTAGGTAACGAACCGGGTCAGGTCACAGATCTCTCAGTGGGTGATCATCTGGGGGACAGTGTTCACCGCTGACGGATTCCTGTCACAATACGCTGACAGGCCGACGAGGGGGAATCCCATACTAGATCTAGTATTAGGTAACGAACCGGGTCAGGTCACAGATCTCTCAGTGGGTGATCATCTGGGGGACAGTGTTCACCGCTGACGGATTCCTGTCACAATATGCTGACAGGCCGACGAGGGGGAATCCCATACTAGATCTAGTATTAGGTAACGAACCGGGTCAGGTCACAGATCTCTCAGTGGGTGATCATCTGGGGGACAGTGTTCACCGCTGACGGATTCCTGTCACAATACGCTGACAGGCCGACGAGGGGGAATCCCATACTAGATCTAGTATTAGGTAACGAATCGGGTCTGGTCACAGATCTCTCAGTGGGTGATCATCTGGGGGACAGTGTTCACCGCTGACGGATTCCTGTCACAATACGCTGAGAGGCCGACGAGGGGGAATCCCATACTAGATCTAGTATTAGGTAACGAACCGGGTCAGGTCACAGATCTCTCAGTGGGTGATCATCTGGGGGACAGTGTTCACCGCTGACGGATTCCTGTCACAATATGCTGACAGGCCGACGAGGGGGAATCCCATACTAGATCTAGTATTAGGTAACGAACCGGGTCAGGTCACAGTTCTCTCAGTGGGTGATCATCTGGGGGACAGTGTTCACCGCTGACGGATTCTTGTCACAATATGCTGACAGGCCGACGAGGGGGAATCCCATACTAGATCTAGTATTAGGTAACGAACCGGGTCAGGTCACAGATCTCTCAGTGGGTGATCATCTGGGGGACAGTGTTCACCGCTGACGGATTCCTGTCACAATACGCTGACAGGCCGACGAGGGGGAATCCCATACTAGATCTAGTATTAGGTAACGAACCGGGTCAGGTCACAGATCTCTCAGTGGGTGATCATCTGGGGGACAGTGTTCACCGCTGACGGATTCTTGTCACAATATGCTGACAGGCCGACGAGGGGGAATCCCATACTAGATCTAGTATTAGGTAACGAACCGGGTCAGGTCACAGATCTCTCAGTGGGTGATCATCTGGGGGACAGTGTTCACCGCTGACGGATTCCTGTCACAATACGCTGACAGGCCGACGAGGGGGAATCCCATACTAGATCTAGTATTAGGTAACGAACCGGGTCAGGTCACAGATCTCTCAGTGGGTGATCATCTGGGGGACAGTGTTCACCGCTGACGGATTCCTGTCACAATACGCTGACAGGCCGACGAGGGGGAATCCCATACTAGATCTAGTATTAGGTAACGAACCGGGTCAGGTCACAGATCTCTCAGTGGGTGATCATCTGGGGGACAGTGTTCACCGCTGACGGATTCTTGTCACAATATGCTGACAGGCCGACGAGGGGGAATCCCATACTAGATCTAGTATTAGGTAACGAACCGGGTCAGGTCACAGATCTCTCAGTGGGTGATCATCTGGGGGACAGTGTTCACCGCTGACGGATTCCTGTCACAATACGCTGACAGGCCGACGAGGGGGAATCCCATACTAGATCTAGTATTAGGTAACGAACCGGGTCAGGTCACAGATCTCTCAGTGGGTGATCATCTGGGGGACAGTGTTCACCGCTGACGGATTCTTGTCACAATATGCTGACAGGCCGACGAGGGGGAATCCCATACTAGATCTAGTATTAGGTAACGAACCGGGTCAGGTCACAGATCTCTCAGTGGGTGATCATCTGGGGGACAGTGTTCACCGCTGACGGATTCCTGTCACAATACGCTGACAGGCCGACGAGGGGGAATCCCATACTAGATCTAGTATTAGGTAACGAACCGGGTCAGGTCACAGATCTCTCAGTGGGTGATCATCTGGGGGACAGTGTTCACCGCTGACGGATTCCCGTCACAAAACGCTGACAGGCCGACGAGGGGGAATCCCATACTAGATCTAGTATTAGGTAACGAACCGGGTCAGGTCACAGATCTCTCAGTGGGTGATCATCTGGGGGACAGTGTTCACCGCTTCCTGTCCTTTACCATTATCATGGAAAAATATAAAATCAGAAAGTACAGGAAAATATTTAATTGGGGAAGGGCACATTATGAGGCTATAAGGCTAGAACTTGCGGGTGTGAATTGGGATTATATTTTTGCAGGGAAATGTACCATGGACTTCTGGTTGATGTTGAAGGATCCGCTGAGGATGTTACGGATAAATTTGTCCCAGTGAGGAAGATAAAGAATGGTAGGGTGAAGGAACCATGGGTGACAAGTGAGGTTGAAAATCTAGTCAGGTGGAAGAAGACAGCATACATGAAGTTTAGGAAGCAAGGATCAGATGGATCAAAGAAGAGGAAGACGGGGGCATGAGAATTTCTTGCCGAGTATGGTAAAGGAAAACCCCAAGGCATTCTTCAATTATGTGAGGAACAAAAGGATGACAGGAGTGAAGGTTCGACCGATTAGAGATAAAAGAGGGAAGATGTGCCTGGAGGCTGAGGAAGAGAGCAATTTCCTCAATGAACACTTCTCTTCGGTATACACCAATGAGAGGGAACCTGATGATGGTGAGGACAATATGAGTGAGGTGGATGTTCTGGAGAATGTTGATATTAAGGGAGAAGTAGGTGTTGGAGTTGTTAAAATACATTAGGACGGATAAGTCCCCGGGGCCTGACAGAATATTCTCCAGGCTGCTCCACGGGGCGAGGGAAGAGATTGCTGAGCCTCTGGCTAGGATCTATATATTATCATTGTCCACGAGAATGCTACCGGAGTATTGGAGGGCGGCGAATGTTGTCCCCTTGTTCAAAAAAGGTAGTAGGGATAGTCCGGGTAATTATAGACCAGTGAGCCTTACATCTGTGGTAGGAAAGCTGTTGGAAAAGATTCTTAGAGATAGGATCTATGGGCATTTAGAGAATCATGGTCTGATCAGGGACAGTCAGCATGACTTTGTGAAGGGCAGATCGTGCCTAACAAGCCTGATAGAGTTCTTTGAGGAGGTGTTCGGGCATATAGATGAGGGTAGTGCAGTGGATGTGATCAAAATGGTTTTTAGTAAGGCATTTGATAAGGTTCCACACCGTAGGCTTATTCAGAGAGTCAAAAGCATGGGATGCAGGGAGGTTTGGCCGGGTGGATTCAGAATTGGCTTGCCTGCAGAAAACCAAGGGTCGTGGTGAAGGGAGTGCATTCGGATTGGAGGGTTGTGACTAGTGGCGTCCCACAAGGATCGGCTCTGGGACGTCTTCTTTTCGTGATTTTTATTAACGATCTGGATGTGGGAGTAGAATGGTAGATTGGAAAGTTTTCAGAACACAGAAAGGTTGGTGGTGTTGTGGATAGTGTAGAAGACTGTCGAAGATTGCAGAGAGATTGATAGGATGCAGAAATGTGCTGAGAAGTGGCAGATGGAGTTCAACGCGGAGAAGTGTGAGGTGATACACTTTGGAATGAGAACCTACAAGGTATAGTACAAATTAAATGGCAGGATACTTGGTAGTGTGCAGGAGCAGAGGGATCTGGGGGTACATGTCCACAGATCCCTGAAAGTTGTCTTACAGGTAGATGGGGTAGTTAAGAAAGCTTATGGGGTGTTACCTTTCATAAGTCGAGGGATAGAGTTTGAGAGTCACGATGTAACGATGCAGCTCTATAAAACTCTGGTTAGGCCACACTTGGAGTACTGTGTCCAGTTCTGGTCGCCTCAGTATAGGAAGGATGTGGAAGCATTGGAAAGGGTACAGAGGAGATTTACCAGGATGCAGCCTGGTTTACAGAGTAAGGATTATGATCAGTGATTAACGGAGCTAGGTCTTTACTCTTTGGAGAGAAGGAGGATGAGAGGAGACAGGATGGAGGTGTACAAGATATTTAGAGGAACAGACAGAGTGGACAGCCAGCGGCTCTTCCCCAGGGCACCACTGCTCAGTACATGGCTTTAAGGTAAGGGGAGGGAAGTTTAAGGGGGATATTAGAGGAAGAGTTTTCACTCAGAGAATGTTTGGTGCGTGGAATGCACTGCCTGAGTCAGTGGTGGAGGCAGATACACTAGTGAAGTTTGCGAGACTACTAAACAGGTATATGGAGGAATTTAAGGAGGGGGGTTATATGTGAGGCAGGGTTTGAGGGTCAGCACAACATTGTGGGCCGAAGAACCTGTAATGTGCTGTACTATTCTATGTTCTATGTTCACGCAATCTTCCTCCATCTTCCCAACTACTTACTCATTTCCGACACTCCCCTACCTCTTCCTGTCCCCCTCTTCTTCCCTATCCCCCTCAGCCCATCTCCATCAGTTCCCTCCTCCTCCCTCTACCCCCACTCCTTACTCACTCCACACTCTCCCCTTCCCTCCCCCTGAACCTCCTCATCGCCTCCTATCTCCGTCACTCCGTTGAAGTAAAACTTACGGAAGTTGAGAATTAAGTTAAATTAGCATTAGAAAAAAAAGCGAGGATCTGTTCACGGGTTCAGAAATCGGACGACGGAGGGGAAGAAGCTGTTCCTGAATCGTTGAGTGTGTGCCTTCAGGCTCCTGTACCTCCTCCCTGACGGTAGCAGTGAGAAGAGGGCATGTCCTGGGAGATGGGGTGGGGGGGGGGGAAGGGTGGATCCTTAATGACGGACGCCAGCTCTTTGAGATACGGTATCATCTTTTGACGATGTCTCGGGCGCTGGGGAGGCTGGCGCCCCTGGTGGAGCGGATTTGGACTACAGCTTCCTGCGGCGTTTTCCGGATTCTGTGCAGTGCCGCCCCCCTCCCGATTAGACCCGATTAGACCCGATGCGACCCGAATAGAGCGCCCTCCCCTGGCTATCTGTAGAAACTTGCTCGGCTCATGGAATGCCCTCGGAACTGTTGAGTTCCAAAGTCGGCAGGTTATGTCGCGACCGGCCACATCTGGGTTAGCTCTGGTCGCCCCGCTACGGGAAGGACGCCGAGGCTCCGGAGAAGGCGCAGAAGAGATTCAACGGGGTGCTGCCTGGTTTAGAGGCTGGATTGTCTTCTCTGATACGGCACAACATTGGGGGGCCGAATGGCCCTTTCTTGTGTTGTGCTGTCCAATGTTCTCTGGTGGTGTCCCCGGGGTTCCTCAGAATCCCAGCTCCGCCGCTGCCGGGCTCAGAAACGCAGACCCCCTGCAGCACAATACAGGCACTTTGGTACACAATGCTGTGCCGAACATGTGCGTACTTTAGAGATTGCCTGGGGTTACCCATCGCCCTCTCGTTTTTCTAAGCTCCATGTACCTATCCAGGAGTCTCTTAAAAGATTTTTTTTGTAACTGCATCGGCGTGCCGCGCCCAGGACAAATCTCCGGAACTTGCAAACTGCTCTCCCTTTCCACAGGTGATCGATCGATGGGTCAGCATCAATCAGCATTCAGCCCATCGAGTCCCGGATCGCACTCAACCCCACACACCTGCCTTCTCGCCACATCCTTTGATGTCCTGACCGATCAGGAGGCGGTCAAACCTTCGTCTTAAATATACCCACTGATTTGGCCTGCACCGCTGTCTGCGGCAGAGCGTTTCGCAGATCTACTACTCTCCTCCTTGCCTGTGTTCCCCTTCCTGATGCGAGATGGGCAGATTACGGATTAGGGCAGATGCCGACAGAGTGAGGAATTGTCTGGTCTTGCACCTCGGTAGACGGATGAAAGGCCCAGACTGATTTCCAGGCGCCCCGCCCCGTCCGGTAAAATACACGGCGCAGCGGCGACCTCTGCTGGCTAGGTCTGGGACTGCCGCCAGTGCTCACATTCTCCCTCCATCAGAATCAGAATCAGGTTAAGTATCAACGGCATGTTTACTTAGCAGCAGCAGTTCAATATAGAAGAAAATAATAATAATAATAAATAAGTAATTCAATTCCAGTATACGTATATCGAATAGATTAAATCCTACAAAAAACCGAAATACTATATATTTTTAAAAAGTGAGTTTGCGTCCAAGGTCTCAATGTCAATTTAGGAATCGGATGGCGGAGGGGAAGAACCTGTTCCGGAATCGCTGAGTGTGTGCCTTCAGGCTTCTGTAACTCCCAACTCCTGTAACTCCTAAAAGTGAGAAGAGGGCATGCCCTGGATGCTGGAGGGTCCTTAATAACGGACGCTGCCTTTCTGAGACACCGCTCCCTGAAGATGTCCTGGGTACTTTGTAGGCCAGTGCCCAAGATGGAGCTCTTCACTCCACTCACTGATTTACGACTCTCCGCTCCATCTCTGTCCGCCTCTTCCTCTCTATCGCTTCACCCCATGTCCCTTAAATCCCACTTCCTCCCTCTTTACCCCACTCACTCATTTCCGGCTCTCCCCTCCCGCTCACTGGCCTCTTCTTCCTCCCAATCCCCTTCACGCAATCTCCCTCCATCTTCCCCAAATGCTTACTCATTTCCGACTCTTCCTTCCCTCTTCCTGTCCCTCTTCCTCCCAAACCCTCTCAGCTCTTCTCCCTCAAATCCCACCTCCTCCGTCTTCCCCCACTGTTTACTCATTTCCGACTCTCCCCTCCCTCACCCTGTCCTCCTCTTCCTCTCTATCACCCTCACCCCATCTCCCTCAAATCCCGCTCTCCCCTTCCCTCCCCTTGAACACCCACATCATCCCCATCTCCGTCATTCCATTGAAGTTAAACTTGTGGAAGTTGAGAATTAAATTATATTAGCATTACAAAAAAAAAACAGGGATCTGTTCACGGGTTCAGAAATCCGACGGCGGAGGCGAAGAAGCTGTTCCTGAATCTTTGCGTGTGTGCCTTCAGGCTCCTGTACCTCCTCCCTGATGGTAGGAGTAAGAAGAGGGCAAGTCCTGGGAAATTGGGGTCCTTAATGACGGACGCCACCTTTTTTGAGAAACTGCATCATCTTTGGACTATGTCCCGGGCGCTGGGGGAGTGCCGCCCCTGGTGGAGTGGGCTGGGACTGCAGCTCCCTGCGATCGTTTTCCCGATCTTGTGCAGTGGTGCCCCCCTCCATTCCGTTCGGGGATACTCTCCTCCTTGCCTCTGTTCCCCCTCCTGAAATGAGACTGGAAGATTAGGGATTAGGGCAGATGCACGACAGCGTCAGGAATTGTCTGGTCTTGTACCTCGGTAGACGGATGAAAGGCCCAGACTGATTTCCAAGCGCCCCTCCCCGTCCCGTAAAATACACGGCGCAGCGCCGCCCTCTGCTGGCCAAGGCCGGGACTGCCGCCAGTGTTCACACGCTCCCTCTGTCAGAAGCAGAATCAGGTTTATTATCACCGGCATGTTAACTTAGCAGCAACAGTTCAATATAGAAGAAAAAAATAATAATTTTAATAGTAATAATAATCAATTCAATTACAGTATACGTATATTGTATAGATTATTATTGTGCAAAAAATACAGGAATACTATATATTTTTTTAAATGTGTGGTAATGTTTAAGGGCTCATTGTCCATTTAGGAATCGGATGGCAGAGGGGAAGAAGCTGTTCCTGAATCGCTGATTGTGTGCCTTCAGGCTTCTGTACCTCCTATCTGATGGTGACAGTGAGAAGAGGGCATGCCCTGGATGCTGGGGGTCTTTAATAATTGACGCTGCCTCTCTGAGACACCACTCCCTGAAGATGTCCTGGGTACTTTGTAGGCCAGTGCCCAAGATGGAGCTGGCTAGATTTAAAACCCTCTACAGCCTCTTTCAGTCCTGCGCAGTAGCCCCTCCAGTCTAGACAGTTATGCTCTAAAGAAGGTTTTGAGCGAATTTGTTGACATGCCAAATCTCTTCAAACCCTTAATAAAGTATGGCCGCTGTCTTGCCTTCTTTATAACTGCATCGATACGTTGGGACCAGGTTAGATCCTCAGTGATCTTGACACCCAGGAACTTGAAGCTGCTCACTCTCTCCACTTCTGATCCCTCTGTGAGGACTGGTATGTGTTCCTTCATCTTACCCTTCCTGAAGCCCACAATCAGCTCTTTCGTCTTACTGACATTGAGTGCCGGGTTGTTGCTGTGAGTTTAAGAATAAGGGGTAGGTCATTTAGAACAGGGATGCGGAAAAACTTTTTTCACACAGAGAGTGGTGAATATGTGGAATGATCTGCCCCAGAAGGCAGTGGAGACCAAGTCTCTGGATGCATAAGAGAGAGTTAGATAGAGCTCTTATAGATAGCGAGGTCAAGGGATATGGGGAGAGGGCAGGAACGGGGCACTGATTGTGTATGATCAGCCATGATCACAGTGAATGGCGGTGCTGGCTAGATAGGCCGAATGGCCTACTACTGCACCTACTGTCTATCGTCTAATCCGGTGAAAGAGGTACAAGGGCTAGAGAAGCGGTAATCTGATTCGTGAAAGAAATAAAAGGCTGGAGAAAGGGGGTTCTGTGTTGTAAGAGACACTGGGCTGGAGAAGGGGGGGGGGGATCTGATTGGTAGAAGAGACACAGAGCTGGAGGGGGGGATTTGATAGGAGAGGACAGAAGAGCACGGACGACCAGAAAATGGGAGGAACACTAGGGAGAGGTAACGGGCAGGTAGGAAGACAAGGTGAGGCGGTGAGGGGGGTACAGGAAAAAGGAGTGGTGAAGGAGAGGAAGTAGGCAATTAACCGGCTAGGACCAGAGGACACAGATAGGTTGAATGAGAGAGGAAGTTTCCCATAGTGGGGGAGTCTACGTTCAGAGGACACAGATAGAGTGGATGTGGAGAGGATGTTTTCTACAGTAGAGGAGTCAATGACCAGAGGACACAGACAGAGTGGATGTGGAGTGGATATTTCCTATACTGGGGGAGTCTAGGACCAGAGGACACAGATAGAGTGGATGTGGAGAAGAAGTTTCCCATAGTGGGGGCGTCTAGCACCAGAGGGCACAGATAGAGTGGTTGTGGAGAGGAATTTTCCCATAGTGGGTGAAGTCTAGGACCAGAGGACACAGATAGAGTGGATGTGGAGAGTATGTTTCCTGCAGTAGAGGAGTCAAGGACCAGAGGACACAGACAGAGTGGATGTGGAGAGGATTTTCCCCATAGTGGGTGGAGTCTAGGACCAGAGGACACAGATAGAGTGATTGTGGAGAGGATGTTTTCGATAGTGGGGAAGTCTAGGACCAGAGGACAACGATAGAGTGGATGTGGAGAGGATGTCTCCTACAGTGGAAAGTACTGTTTTCATGGCAAGATCTTTAACAGTGTTACAGGATTATGAGAGGCATAGATAGAGAGGACAGTGGGGTATCTCTTTCCCAGGGTTGACATGTCTAGTACCAGAGTGCAGACACTGAAGGTGACGGGGGGCGGGGGAATGTGAGGGGTAAGTTTTTCTTTACTCAGAGAGTGGTGGATGCCTGATCTGTCGGTAGAGGCAAATACATTAGGGGCTTTTAAGAAACGTTTGGGGAGGCACGTGGATATGAGGAAGGTGGAGGGATTGGTGTCGTTTTTGATTTGAGTTTCAGCATGGACGGTACGACATTGTGGGCCGAATGGCCTGTTGTTGCACTACGTTCTGTGGTCTATGACACGGGGAGTGGAGTACAAGATGGACTGAGGGAGTGTTTAACGAACAGTACACCGGTCAAAGACCCTCTTCTTCCACCCCCTCCCCTAGCCTCTCTCCATGATGCCGATCCCGGCGAAAGCGGACACGACGTTCCTGGTGATGGAGCCGCTGTGCCAGATCCCGGGATTCCCGCCGTCCTACGCCAGCGCGCAGCTCCCGCCGGGGACCTACGTGATCCCCGGCCGAGAGGAGGTGACGCCCGAGGCCGAGAGGGAGGCGACCAGGAGGAGACTGAGAAACCTGGCGGTGGGTGGCCCAGGGATCCGCCGCGGGGCCGTGCCGATATCGGGAGGGGGGCGTCTAGGGAACGGACACTCCCTACCGTTCACGGTCCGTGTCCTACTCTCGTAAGCCGAGGTCCCCCCGTCCCTCGACACGCCCCACCGTTCACGGTGCGTGTCCTACCCTCGTACGCCGAGGTCCCCCCGTCCCTCGACACTCCCCACCGCTCACGGTCCGTGTCCTACCCTCGTACGCCGCGGCCCCCCCGTCCCTCGACACTCCCCACCATTCACGGTGCGTGTCCTACCCACGTACGCCGCGGCCCCCCCCCCCCGTCCCTCGACACTCCCCACCGTTCACGGTGCGTGTCCGACCCCCGTACGCCGGGGTCCCCCCGTCCCTCGACACTCCCCACTGTTCACGGTGCGTGTCCGACCCTCGTACGCCGAGGTCCCCCTGTCCCTCAACACTCCCCACCGTTCACGGTGTGTGTCCGACCCTCGTACGCCGGGGTCCCCCCGTCCCTCGACACTCCCCACCGTTCACGGTGCGTGTCCTACCCTCGTACGCCGGGGTCCCCCCGTCCTCGACACTCCCCACCGTTCACGGTGCGTGTCCGACCCTCGTACGCCGAGGTCCCGCTGTACCGAATACATGGAAAATGGATGAATATGGGCAACTTGTGGACATAAGTTGTGTTATCCATTTGAAAACTATTTTAGTTTATTCGGCACTACATTGCAGCTGAACGTCCTATTTACTGTTTGTACTCTTTGTTGCTATCTGTCCCCCGCTCTCACCCCCTCACACCCGCACCCTGCCCCCTCTAACTCACTGTCTCTCTCTGTCCCCACACATTCCCCATCCCTGCACCTCCCTGCCCTCCCTTCCACCTTCTCCCTCTCACCCACACCCCCCTTTCCCGCTTCATCGCTCTCTCCACACCTCCCTACCACCCTCCCCGTCCCTCACACTCCTCTCCCCCTCCCCCATCTCCGCCCGCTTCTCCTTCCGCCACTCCCTTCCCCCTCAAGATCCCTCCTCCTCTCTCACCCCCTCCCCTTCAAACACCCGCCACTCCTCTCTCCTCCCCTCCCCCCTTCCTCTCAACCCTTCCCCCTCTCTTCCAGTACAGGAAGAGGGAAGTTCTACTGCAGTTGTACAAGGCCTTGGTGAGACCGCACCTAGAATATTGTGTGCAGTTTTGGTCCCCTAATCTGAGGAAAGACATTCTTGCCATAGAGGGAGTACAGAGAAGGTTCACCAGATTGATTCCTGGGATGGCAGGACTTTCATATGAAGAAAGACTGGATCGACTGGGCTTATACTCACTGGAATTTACAAGATTGAGGGGGGATCTTATTGAAACGTATAAAATTCTAAAGGAATTGGACAGGCTAGAAGCAGGAAGATTGTTTCCGATGTTGGGGGAGTCCAGAACGAGGGGTCACAGTTTAAGGATAAAGGGGAAGCCTTTTAGGACCGAGATGAGGAAAAACTTCTTCACAGAGAGAGTGGTGAATCTGTGGAATTATCTGCCACAGGAAACAGTTGAGGCCGGTTGATTGGCGATATTTAAGAGGGAGTTAGATATGGCCCTTGTGGCTAAAGGGATCAGGGGTATGGAGAGAAAGCAGGTACGGGGTTCTGAGTTGGATGATCAGCCATAATCATACTGAATGACGGTGCAGGATCGACGGGCCGAATGGCCTACTCCTGCACCTATGTTCTATGTTTCTGTGTTTCCCCCGCAGTTCGGGCAAATGGCCTCGGGGATCTCCAGCGCTCTGCTGGGTCTGCTGATCCTGTTCATCGCCCGGTGGCAGTTGGGTTACGCCATGCTGGTCGGCACTCCCTGGTGGACGGGCGTCATTGTGAGTGCGGGCTGGGCCGGGTCAGCGAGGAGGGAGGCGGCCACGAGGGAGAGGGGCGGAGGGGGAGGCGACGGACGGGCGATGGAGAGGGAAAGGAGGGGGAGAGGGGGCGGTGAGGAGGGCGGGAGGAGGGAGTTGCATCTGCTCAGAATTGATCGCCTGACGCGGTTTATTCAGTCCACAGTGGCCGGGATGTTAATCAAGGCTGTTCACAAGTCTCCAAACAAATCCACGGTGAGTTTGCAGTTCCCTGCGTCCGTATCCTTCCCCCCTCCTTCTCTCCCCTCTCCCTCTCTTCCTCTACTTCGCCATTCTCTCTCTCTTCTTCCCACTCTCCCTCCACCCCTCTCTCTCCTCCCCTGCCTCTCTCTTTCTCCCTCTCTCCCCTCCCCTTCGCTCTCTCTCTCCTTCTCCCCTCTCCTCCTTCAGTCTCTTTCCCCTCCGCTCTCTCTCTCCTCCTCCTTCTCCCTGTCTCCTCCCCCTCTCCCTCCCCCTCCCTCCCCTTTCTCTCCTTCCCCC